>NC_136483.1:88865216-89310216 GCF_053919585.1 Euprymna scolopes
AGGACTTAAAAATTACTGTAGATATAAACGGATGTGGGCCATCAAAAAAAAAAAAAAAAATCTGCTATGCATAAAAACAAAATATCACAGACTCTTCGAAATTCGAAAATTATTTTGAAGACTACATTATTACACTAACGAATAGAATGTAATTTTTGGCTTGAATTTTTTTATTTTAGCTAGAAAATCCATATGCGTTTCGAAACCAAAAGAAAACATGCATTTATAGATCGCGTCAGTCGCGTCACTGTTGTATAAAAGAACTAAAAATTCACTTCTCGCAGTTTAAATAGAAAGCAATCTCTGTTTTAATATATTCTTGGCGGGCATGACATGATTTCTTCTGTGCCCGGATTTTTAAAAAAAAGTGTTTTCTTTTTAGATTAAATTTTTTTGTGGTATAAATATCAACCCAAAACGATCCACTCCCCCTCTTTTCTGCAAGTTTATATATATAAAGGTCACTGACCCCCCCCCACATGAAAGAGAAATCAAGTGCCCTCTACCCCCTGTCTTCTATATGTTTTTTTTTTTTTTTTTTTTTAATATTTTGAGTTTGCGCGAGTATTATTGTATTGTGTACCTACTGACTGGGACCCTATGAAAATAATCGCTCCAGGTAGCCGTCTGCTCTACGCTCACAGTAGAGTCAATATCTCCTCTATTTATTCCCAGCTCCTCACGAGGGCAAAACAGATGTTCAGTTTTTAATATAGAGCACCCCCCCCAATACATGTAAAATTTCATCCTTTCTCCTCTCCTTCAAGAAAGCGGACGTCTCGTGCAACAGGCATTAACTACCCCCTCCTTTCACACACAGTAAAGGAGAAGGCAATGCATGGGGATCCAGCTCCCCCAAACGAGCATTCTGGATATGAACAAAAATACCTGTACAGTCCTGTCATCACTACCTCGATAATGAGGGCGCCCTAGGGATTATTGCCACACCCATCCGAAAGGAGGAAATAATGCCCGGGATAATGACTTCCTGAGATAGGACAAATACAATACTTCGATCTCGGCCCAAAAGTCGAATAGTGCCTATTGACTTACCTCGCCACGATGGGAAACACAATATAGGCGTAAAGGTTAGTAATGTAGGCTATGTATTTTTAAATCCATTTATGCATAAGAGCCCAACTAGTTTACTGTATGCATTCAAATTTCTGAATATGTCGCCTAACAAGTTGGGCGCTATGTATATTAAATGGGTTAATATGAGAGAAGTCTAGCTCCCCATATCCCAAAAGACTTCTTTGTTAATAATAATAATAATAATAATAATAATAATAATAATGCTTCAGTCTAAGTGGATTTCTCCTTTGATAAACATCTCAATGTCTCTACGTTTTTTGTTTGTTTATGTGTGTGTACACACACACACACACACACACACACACACACACGGAAACGATTCTCTAGAGGATCTGGGCAAGTAAAATCTAAAACCACTTATAAACAAAACAAAGCCAAATAATAAAATAAATATCTTAAATATAGTAAAAAATATTTTTTTTAAAATGTCGAAATAAAATCAAACAAATTAACTTTTTTGTTTACTTCTATTAAAAAGTAAGAGGGTGGTAGCCTTTTAGTTTATATTTCATAAATCCTGGCATTATTTTATTTTTATTTTTTTAAGTATAAATTGGTAAAAAAGGGAAATTAAACCATTTTTCCTATTGTGTGTGTGTGTGTATTTTTCTTGTAATAAACCAATATAAATCCTTAAATTTAATCTAAGCAAAAATCGTAGCATATCATATTTTAGACCCCTGCCTGCCCTGAAGTGCAAGAGGGTATATGTTCATCCAGTCTGCTTCGTCGTATCACGACTTTCCAGTATGCCTAGAACGGGCGAGTTAACTTATGTGTGTGTGTGTGTGTGTGTGGTTTCATTTTTGCTGACATTTTTCTTTCTTCCTTTTTTTTTTTTTTTTTTTTTTTTTTACACATGACTAATTGAGAATTTATGCATTTGCAAGATTGCATCCTGGCGTTTTAATTTCTAGTTTTCAATTTGTAAATAAGTCAACTAAAACGTCGTCTTTGATAATTTACAGCCGCGGCACACGAACAAGATCCCCCCCCCCCCGCGCCTTCCAATAGAAATAACACCATTATATATATATATATATATATATATATATATATATATATATATATATATATATATATATACAGAAAAGTTTACCTGAGGACAGGTTTTTGATCTTCGTATAGGATTTTGTTTTAAATTGCATATCCCGAACAAAGACAAAGACACCACTGATATAACGTATATTTACTTAAACGGCCAAACTATTTGAATTCTGATCTGTTTCTTCTGTTCTTGGTCGCGGGATGGATAGTCCTTCTTGACCGAGGCAATTAAAAAAAAAAAAAAAAAAATGTTCGCAATCCAGGATGCTCCATTTTTTTTTAGTTTGGGGTGAAGTTTTATTTTTTATTTTTTTATTTGTACTTGTGTACATTTGTGATGTTTTTAAACTAACTCATTTCATGTGAAAACATCACGTACTTACGTGTCATATTAAAATTAGTATAAATCTACAAAAATATGATCCACTAGATGTGCCAGATGTATTTTCAACAACAAAAAAATCATCCACGATTAAGTTCTGACATTTTTTGTTTAAAAATTTCTATCACAAGAGAGATAAGTCAGTTTGTCATACTTAATTGGTCGCACAACTCTTCCATATGAAAATATAGAACATAATTCGATAAATTCTATTTTTACTTTTAATTATTTTTGCACTAGATCATTTTTCGCAATTTTTGGATTTTATATTAATTTTGACATGATGCGATGCGTGCGTATCTAATGTTTTCACCTGAAATGCGTTTGTTTAAGACGTCAGGAATTTACAGAAGCACCGATTTAACCTCGTCTGCGAGCAATTAAATCGGGACAGACTGTCTTTTTTTTTTTTTTTTTTTTTTTTGCTTAATTTAAATAGTTTCTTTTAAGAATCCAGAATATAGCATTTAATTGTATTCAACACACACGTGTCATTAGACACAAGATCGCTTTTTTAGGCGAGGAAAAAATAGCTCCTTAAAAATGGGGCACACTGGACAAAAATAAAATTCGCTTGATCTAGGACTTTTCCTGAACTGACAGAATGGAACAGATACTACATATTGATCCTAGCTTAGTAGTGCAATCAACATGCATGTGTCAGCTCCAACTCTATTAGATATAATCAAGTTAGATAAGTGTACACTACACATCCTTATATATTTGTACAGGATTCCTTCCTAAACTAATTAACCGATCATTATGAGTTTTGGAACACAACTGCTTAGCATAAGGGGTCGTATTGTGAGTTATATTTAGTTTGATACAAAGGCGGTAAAAAGAGCTGGGTGAAAGCCTTTTGTGAAAATTCAGATATTTCCAATTTTTCAAGTTTCAAGGTATCCAGATATTGATTAATGTTAAAATTAATGCTGGGACGATTTCAATATTTTTTGGAAATTCCGATACAATTTCCAATTCTGTTCTAAATTCGATTCTTTTTAAATTTGGAAATATAGGCTTTTGTTCAGCGAATTAATTTTTACTTGTCCTGGGACGGGTATTTAAGTTTATTATTTATAAGTACACATTGTTTATTTTTTGCTGTTCATTCTTATGGACGTTTTATATATGGCTATAAGAAAATTGCCGGCTAAAAGATTATCAGGTAGAAAACTGCCCATGGAGAAAATTGCTTGTCCTAACAATTTCTCTTTTTCATTCACTTAAATTTGCTTGACTTTTTTAAATAAGAAATTAGTTCAAGGTGTGAATTACGAGGTTCCTTCAATAAGTTTCCAGACTTTTTTTTTTCATATGGCCACTTTTATTGACAATACACCCATGAAACTCTAGTCCTCTTCGAAGTAATCTCTGGTTGCAATGTACTTGTTGTACCGTTCGAACAACTTCTGGAAGTCCTCTTGTGACGAGGGTGCCAATGACCCTCGTCACAGCCTCTTTCATCTCCTCAATTGTCTCATAACGGCAACCTCTAAGGTTTTCCTTGAGCTTAGAGAATAACATGAAGCAAGGTCTGAACTATAGGGAGGGCTAGGAACTGTCTTGATGCCCAGAGGATGAAGTTGTAGACTGGTGCATTCATGCAAATTTTCAACATCTTCAGTTCTTCGTGAATAATTGTGTGTACAGTTCCCACACTGACATCAAACTGTGCACTTATTGTCTCTATAGACACATGGTCCTTATCCATGAAATTCTTTATTTGGCCAATCAACTCTGGTGTTCTGACTTCTTTACTTTTCCCACACCTCTCACCATCCCTCACAGACTCCCTGCCTTCCTTGAATCTATTATGCCACTCAAAAACTTATGGTTAATTCAAGCAAGATGGTCCAAAAGCAGTCTGAAGCATTCCAGACGTTTCTGTGGCATTTGTTCCAAGTTTAAAACAGAATTTTATTGCATATCATTCTTCTAAATTATCCTCATGTCCAGATTGGATTTTTAAAAATCTCTTGCTGTAATAATCAGGCTTTAGTAGGGAGTATTCCAATTCCTGCTATAACTGTTGAACCTGAAATCATAAAAATTGGTCAGTCATCTCCATAAGATGTATAGCAATAACAAACTGAATTTTCAAGAGCGTACGACAATTTTAAATGCCTGTACAAAAAAGTCTGTAAATTTATTGAAGGCACCTTGTACCAACAGTGGCTTATAACAAGCGGATGCAGTAAGAACATTCTTGTCGACTAACTTCAACTTATTTGTCATGAAAATGAACAAAACAAACAAGGGACAAAAGCCTATTGTGTATGTGCTATCCAGAAGCAGGGATCGTGTTCGGCTTGACTGTACACCAAATTAAAGGATCAGGCTTATGGAATTTTGGAAATGTGTTGACGAACACAACCACTCTTCCACGAAGAGTAAAGTAGTTGCCAAGATTGCTTTTCAAGATCTAAAGCAAAAAAGACTGTCCGTTCGTTCTTTGATTGAAAATTGTCTTTTATGAATACGCATTTTCAGAGAGAAGGAAGGTTCAGCATATTAGTAGAATTGTTCAAGCCTGGAAGAAGTAGGCATTGGGCACGTGATCCGTTCTATCTGAAAGGACAGGATAATAGTTATTTCTTATTTCAGTCACATATATTATTTGGCGTGAAATTATTTTCAGCAGTACTCCCAAACAACTTATTTTTACTTTAGCCACATATATATATATATATATATATATATATAAAGTAATGGGACAATGCCAATATTTTTCCCAATTTTGTACTAAATTCCTAATTCTGATACAAGTACTGATTCAGATTCTTTATAAATCTCTAAATATTTAGAAATTGTTAAATGTTATTGCTTTTTCCTGATTATCTTAAAATATATGGTTAATGTGCAGATATTTTGACTGGCAGTTTAAAATCAATAAATATTCACGTTATCGTTACTACCATGCGTGGAAGATTCTACTTCAGACAAAATCAAATAAAAACAGACCATTAAAGAAATTGTTTTTGGCATCGGAAAATTGGTACACATTTTTCTGATACCCCCAAAAGTTCTGATTTTTTTTTTCCGATTCCTGATTATGATTAATCGTTCCAACATTAATATATAGCCATGTACTTAACAGCTGTCCTGTTTTTAAATCTCCGAAACAGTTACATGGTAAGCAGCTGAGAATCCTCGTTTTCTATTTACAAAATTTTATTTAAGGTTTTCTTTTTTTCATCCTTATATAGTTAAATTCTCTTTTATAATTGAAGACTTTTGCGAAATCGGCATATGCAAGTGCTAAGTCTATTTCTATTAAACAATTTTAGTTAAGGATTGTTTTTTTTTTTTTTTTTTTTTTTTTCATCCGTATATAATTGAATTCTGTTTTGTAATTCTAAACTTTTTAGAAGTTGTATTATGTTGGTTTTCAGTCTGCGATAGGTTAAATTTAGTTTTGCCCCCCCCCCCTCCGGGAATTCAAACTGCATTCTTTTATATTTTTTTTTTTTACATTTTTCTACTCCAAGCTTCTTCAAACTATATATATATATATATATATATATATATATATATATATATATATATATATATATATATGGATGACAATGCAGCTACATTTTAATTTTAAAGATTTTATTCATCTTAGTCTTCAGTTCTTTTTACATATTCAAATTTGCATATACTTTATAGAATTGTTTTGTTATGTAAAAACAATCATGAAATCCAAAAAACAAAACATACGATGTTGGTTCTTCTATCGCACTTTTTAACTTTATATGGTCATCCCTAATTTCCAAGTTAAAATTTATGATTTTCTGATGAGTATATATTCAGTATTGACATACTAATAATGATTGTTTCTATGTAATAAAACAGTTCTGTAAAATATACAGAAATTTGGATATGTGAAAAGAACCGAATGTTAAGATGAATAAAATATGAACAATTGTAATGCAGCTACATTGCCATCCATTTGTATCTGCTCTGTTGTTGTATTCAACACACATCAAGCTTTATAAATAAAAGGATTGGTATACATAAAGAGTAAAATACGATTGAAAAAGTGTATTTTCAATATAAACACACACACACACATATCATCCAGATAGAAAGTAATTTCTGATATGATTTAGCACAAGTCAAGTATTATGGTTTCTATGCATCCTGCTGTAATAGAATATTTTACGCTCTGTTTTCCCTACACAAACTTTATGTAGAATGAGCACCGACTGACAAAGGTCTTACTTCAGACATTGCAAAACTAAATCACGCTCTAAGTTGAAAACAAAAAGAACAGTTTTCTTGTAAAGCAAAAAAAAACAAAAAAACAACCAAACTAAACCCTCTGAATAAATATATGGAGATATAAAGAACCTAAAATATCAAAAATGCCTGAACCGAAATGGGTTGATGTGCCACAAAACAACCAAAGCAAACCTTGAATAAATGTATGAAAATATAAAGAATTCGATGCATAAACTCTTTCATTAATAATAACTGGATTTGGCATTAAATAACCTAAAAAGGGTTGATATGCCTTAGAACAACAATATTACAATTTTGAGGTGTGGAGACCCCCCCCCTCAAAAAAAACAAAAAAACACTGCAAACTTGATGTTGCAAGAATGCAAATACACAAAGATATGATAATGATGTTGAAATACATTAGCCGCAAGAGACTAACCAGTATTGATGCAGCAGACAATTTTGATGCACCTTTTTCTATCACGCGCTCAGAAAATGTGGTGAACAGTTCTCCTAAACAGGGTTGTATAATTACAGAACTTTCACTAAAGATATATATTTTTTTAAACTCTTCTTCGCCAGACTGGCATAGTGTCACTTGGATATAAGGGCCTACTATGTGGCACGATGCCTACATGGTTTTATGATGTAAAGAGTTAAGCAGTAAGACATCTGCTCGCATTACATTTAAATTTCTATGTTAATATGGTTAGGGAAGCAGGAAAGAGGGAGGGAATTTCAAAATCTAACAGTTTGATGGAAGAAACTATAAGAGCAGAAAGCTTTTCTGCATTTAGGGACCTCTCCAGTAAAGGGGTGGGATTTTTGCTTAGTTGGGGGTATTTACATCGAGGGGATACAAATACTACAATTTCATCAAAGCACATTCCATTAAAATACTTGTAAAGCTGCACAGAGATGTAACATGGCGTCAATGGGACAGGGTTAACAAACTTAAGATGCATCTGGATGTTATAAAATTCCTGCCATCTATGTGCAGAATTGTAAAGATATATGCTTCCAACAGGTTAGGTCTGCACACTTTTCTGCTCCTCCATTGCCATTGGACTGGTTATAATCAAGATTGTTTACTATTTTTGACTTTCAGTTTTCGCTTTGCAGACGGGATGATGGTGACAAGCAAGATATGGTCCCTTCTGATTAATGTGCACTTTTTATCTTGGGTAGCTTGAAAGTTCCCACTCTCTTTACTCATGTTAAGAATGGCTTTCTTGTCCGCTTGACTCGTCTAATTATCCAGCCAAATGGACAACAGGAACTGGGAGTCAAAACGAACGGACTATCTTGACTATAACCTTATGACATGTCAAGATGACCAGTAATTTCTTTGGCTGCAGCTTTTCTTTCTCATAGGTGGGTTGTCTCGAGTGTTTCATTTTAGTTCAAAGTTCTTAGAAATCAAGGCGCCCTTTTCCTGTCTAACACCTGATCTTTATATAAGATACATAGATATTTGAATATTATTTATAAGATACATCGATATTCGAATATTATTTATAGGATACATCGATATTCGAATATTATTTATAGGATACATGGATATTTGAACCTCATTTATAGGATACCTGGATATTTGAATCTCATTTATAGGATACCTGGATATTTGAATCTCATTTATAGGATACCTGGATATTGGAATCTCATTTATAGGATACCTGGATATTTGAATCTCATTTATAGGATACCTGGATATTTGAATCTCATTTATAGGATACCTGGATATTTGAATCTCATTTATAGGATACATGGATATTTGAATCTCATTTATAGGATACATAGATATTTGAATCTCATTTATAGGATACATGGATATTGGAATCTCATTTATAGGATACCTGGATATTTGAATCTCATTTATAGGATTCCTGGATATTTGAATCTCATTTATAGGATACCTGGATATTTGAATCTCATTTATAGGATACCTGGATATTTGAATCTCATTTATAGGATACCTGGATATTTGAATATTATTTATAGGATACATGGATATTGGAATCTCATTTATAGGATACATGGATATTTGAATCTCATTTATAGGATACCTGGATATTTGAATCTCATTTATAGGATACCTGGATATTTGAATCTCATTTATAGGATACCTGGATATTTGAATATTATTTATAGGATACATGGATATTGGAATCTCATTTATAGGATACCTGGATATTTGAATCTCATTTATAGGATACCTGGATATTTGAATCTCATTTATAGGATACCTGGATATTTGAATATTATTTATAGGATACCTGGATATTTGAATCTCATTTATAGGATACATGGATATTTGAATCTCATTTATAGGATACCTGGATATTTGAATCTCATTTATAGGATACCTGGATATTTGAATCTCATTTATAGGATACCTGGATATTTGAATCTCATTTATAGGATACCTGGATATTTGAATCTCATTTATAGGATACCTGGATATTTGAATCTCATTTATAGGATACCTGGATATTTGAATCTCATTTATAGGATACCTGGATATTTGAATCTCATTTATAGGATACCTGGATATTTGAATCTCATTTATAGGATACCTGGATATTTGAATCTCATTTATAGGATACCTGGATATTTGAATCTCATTTATAGGATACCTGGATATTTGAATCTCATTTATAGGATACCTGGATATTTGAATCTCATTTATAGGATACCTGGATATTTGAATCTCATTTATAGGATACCTGGATATTTGAATCTCATTTATAGGATACCTGGATATTTGAATCTCATTTATAGGATACCTGGATATTTGAATCTCATTTATAGGATACCTGGATATTTGAATCTCATTTATAGGATACCTGGATATTTGAATCTCATTTATAGGATACCTGGATATTTGAATCTCATTTATAGGATACCTGGATATTTGAATCTCATTTATAGGATACCTGGATATTTGAATCTCATTTATAGGATACCTGGATATTTGAATCTCATTTATAGGATACCTGGATATTTGAATCTCATTTATAGGATACCTGGATATTTGAATCTCATTTATAGGATACCTGGATATTGGAATCTCATTTATAGGATACCTGGATATTGGAATCTCATTTATAGGATACCTGGATATTTGAATCTCATTTATAGGATACCTGGATATTGGAATCTCATTTATAGGATACATGGATATTGGAATCTCATTTATAGGATACATGGATATTTGAATATTTCTCTAAAGTTCCCCTGTGCCTCTCACTGACTGAGTTAGTAAAGACGTTGGGAACATAATTTTCCTCTTCTCAGACCATTTAAATATGTTATAATAAATCCTTTTCTTTTTGGTCTCACTAGATTCTAAGACAAGAATTCATCTAGTCTGGTGGAATATCCAGCTTTGTGCTGTTACTTGAGGTAACAGCATTTGGAGAAAGTGCACCATTGTTCGTAAAAGCCAAGTGTATGTTATTTTGAATATTTAGTCAGGGGTTACTTTCAGGGAAAGTGTCCTTGTGCCAGGTTTTCCTGACAAACTCCTATACAGAGAGACCTTAGACGCTCGAGGTTAGTGTCTAGTAGGTGTTCAACATATGCAAACATGTATAACGGGTATAAACATGTTTGGGTAATGGTGAATAAAAGGAGAGCCTTACTGTCAAACACACCGCAAGTTGGCATTCGCGTCTCTAGATTCAGGTATGGAAACACAGAATCGATACGATTTCCAAATATATTTTATATTTATTTTTTCCACCCCATTATAATAAAAACATATAAAAATATGTAAACTTTTTTATCAATTTTATTTTTTAATCGCATATCTTATATATAAACATATTAACTGAATTAAACATAGTGTGAACTGTAAAAAATGACACATTCATAGTTTTTTCATGTTTTTGTAAATAAATATTTTTTTAAAGTATCTAAATAGTTTGACAAAATATATAACATGTTAACTTAAATAAACATAGTTATTTGAAAAGATATGAGATTAAAAACTGATAAAACGTTTGTATTTTATATATTTTATTAGAAGTGCGTGAAAAAGATCAACATAAAATATAATTGAAAATTGTATCGATTCTGTGCTTCCATACTTCAGTTGAGAGACGCGGGTGCCAACTTCCGGTGTGTTTGAAAGTTAAGGTCTCCCTTTATTCCCAATTTCAACAATTTGGAGTATTTGCATTTTAGTTCCATCTGTTTGCATTATCCATAAGCAACTAACATTTTTTTTTTTTTTTTTAAATCTTTCTTTTGTACTCGTTTTCCATTTCTCGTAATTCCTTAAACATGTCTAATATAACATTCCTTCCTTTCCTTTTTTTTTTTTTTCTTACATTCTATTTTGATTTTTTTTATTCTATCCTCCTTTTTTGCCTTATGTGCATTGCTATTTCAAATTCAGAATTATTTCCGGTTTTGGACTCTCCAACGCATGCACTCATACTACAATGCAATATTATACCTTTCTATCTTATTAGATGTTATACTCTTGGTATAAGGGATGACGAAAGTAGACACTTTATATATTGGTTCTTCTACAAACACATTTAACAGTGTAACTTGAAGTTATTGTATTCGAGACAATCACTCATTGCATTCGGGGGATCTTCTAGGTTCCATATTGTATAATAACACAGTTGGTCAGTGGAAGGTCAAACAAAGTAGCCGGTGTTGGTAAAACAGTGCTTAGGCGACCATAGCAATGTATCGCTGATAAATCTTTGCTTATTCGTCCAGCTGTGACTTGTAAATCTAATGTAGTATTCTCTGGTAGTTTTTAGGCATTCTTGCAGGCAAACGTGCCGTACAGTCATTTTATTAAATGCTTTTTTTTTTTTTTTCAGGATTGCTTGTAGAGGTGCTGTTACACTTTAGTTCAAGTTTTTTTTTTTTTTGTGAGTCTAAAAGATTAAGAACTGTGAGAACTGATTGAATGGCTGCTTAGAAATTTCCTTTGGTATTATCAGAGTAGATTTCTATGTAGCATTGAAGCTGTCTTGTGTGTGTGACATTGATGTCAAGTACAACTTTCATTTCATCAATTCTTGCTTTAAAATCAGATTCTGTGGAAGCCACATTACTGCCATAGTAAATGAATAAGATTATTGACTTGATGGTAGTCACATAGAGCATATTAACTGAGCTATCTAGGTTGTAGCTTATGAACTTGGTCTTTGCATTGACGTAAGGAGTTGAGCAGAAGAGTACCTTATAGGTAAGTCTCCTCTCTTGTTCACATTTGAATAGTTTTGTATTTGAAAATTATTAAAGATGTTTTATCATCACGCAGTAAAATCTCTGCATCTGCTGTGATATCAGCCATAAGGCCCAGATCATTGGCATAGTCAGCATCTGTGATGTTGGCATATCTATGACTTCAGGCCTTAGTCAAGGTCAACCTGAGATCTTTTATCTTTCCAACCAATTTTCGAAGAATGTAGTCCAAATAGATAATGAATATGAAAGGTGCGATTTTGCACAAGTCGGTGAACCTGTCATGTGATCATTTCAGCACGACCGTTTTTGTATAGCATCATGATTGCAGTGACTGTTTCTTGTAGTATTCCATATACAAGAATGATTTTGCGAATTAAATCAAAATTATAGTGATTCTGAGGTGAGTAGAAAAATCACAACCTTCAAGGTATGCCATGTCCATCACAATTATTCAACTCCCATTTCACACCCATCACGATACTACTGCAGCTTAGGGCTCCTTAGAGCTAAAATGTAAACATATTTAATCCAGTGCAAATCATGATTTAGGTCATGTTCTTCAAATATTACAGTGTTTTTTTGTAAATAAATAAATAAATATCCGAGAGAATGTGTAGGTATAGATAGTAATAAGTAAATAATTAATAAAGTTTCTTAACTGAAACGAAATATCGAATCAAAAGAAGCAAAATTTTTGTTCAGATTTTCTATAATGCCCATAATTTGTAATAAAATATTTCTCTTTAGAAATAGTTTTTCTTTATTACCTTATCTATACCTATGCACATATATTCACCTTCTCTCTCTCCATATATATTTTTTTTACTTTCTCTTTCTCTTCTCTTTCTTCTGTCTCTTCTATCCACTTTCTTCTCTATGCTCTTTTCTTACTCCTCTATCCACTTTTCTTTCTCCTCTTCTTTCCTCTCCCTCCTCCTCTCCCTTTTCTTCCCCCCTCTCCTCCCCTCGACTCTTCCTTTTCTTCACTCTCCCCTTCTTTCTCTCCTTCCCAATCTTTTCTCTGTCAAGTGTGTTCGTGTGTTTGACTTTCACCCAATTTTACTTTCGATTTGTCAGTGTACGTGTGCGCGCGTTTGCCTCATCTCTCTCTCTCTCTCTCTCTCTCTCTCTCTCTCTCTCTCTCTCTCTCTCTCTCTCTTCCAATAACAAAGTGCATGTGTACTCTATCCTGATTAGTGACACTTTGGAAATCCAAGGTGGAGTACACAGGTACTCTTTTCCACACTGGAACTTCCAATTTTAAATAAATCTGGCTTTGCTTTGTATGTGTACCGATTTGACTGGGCAACAATATTTCTCCGTTTACCAATATATCAACAAATTTCTTTTTATAGTAATTTTCTTAATTATTGTGTATAAAGACAATATTTACCTTCTACAAGCATTTTTATTAAAGTTAATTATCCGATGTTTTTAAAGATTTTGTTATGAATGTTGTAAACAAATAAACTTGGAAAGTTTACTAATATAATAACCTTTTTTTTTTTTTTTTTTTTTTACTATCAAGATTGTATAATATAATAACCTTTTTTTTTTTATTACTATCAAGATTGGCAAGGTTTGCACAAACTTGAAAATACCTTATTTCTATTATTACTTTGCAAAGTTTTGGAAATATGGGAAATGTCTTAGAAAAGGGCTTAAAATTCGTATTCTTTGTATTCAGTAAAAATTTTTGTTGGAATATTAAAAATAAAATCGAAATGCATTATTTCTGGTATTGTTGATACAAGAGTTACGTCTCTTTATCACAAAACTACCTGATGTTTTCCATATACTTTACAGATGTAACCGAAGTGAAATTCGAATTGAAATAAATTTTAAAAAAATATTTGTTTTTTGGTTCATTATATCATTCTTTATGTATATCAAATTTTGTTTTTAAACTTGAATTTTGTCTAGAGAAGGCCTTGAAAAAGGACATTGAAAATCTGTATGAACCCTAGTTGGAAGGTTTTAAGTTTGACGCTGACTCCTTCTTTTAAAATCTTTCAATACTCAAAGAATCTGAATCTTTGAAAATTAAAAAAATCAAATTCCAACTTTTAACGTTCTTCACTCCAACTCCTTCCAAAAGCTTTTTACCTTGACAATGATTACAAACGTAATTTAGAATTATGTCCAATAATTTTGGAGGTTAAACTCGATAGTGTTTATTATTTACTCAGTTTTTACATGAGTCATTATCAGTAACAAGTGATGGTGTGCTCTTGAATCTGAGTGACAACCAGTCTCACCAGATTTCCAGTACACTTCACTTTTGATAACCACTACAAAACACATCATCGCAACAACCATTTACCATTGGTGTCTCGCTGATAATACCTGTTGGTTTTCTATGGAATTTGAGTCCCGATACGCCTGCCTAGTATTTCATTACTCTCTATGCCTTTTCAAGTAGGGGTCTGGATGGTGTTATCCCTTCTTTTTGATCCTTAACAACCATATTTTGGTGGTACTATCATACTATGTGTGTGTGTATATATATATATATATATTAATAATTTTTTTAACTTTTTTTTTTTCATTTTTCTTAAACTTTTTCTTCTAGGGGGATGGGACATCCAACCAGATGTCTGACATTTACCCCTATTTTAGTGAGTCCAACCAAGAGATCTTTTCAGGATTCTAGCCGTCCCTTTCAGTGCAATCGTTTGTATTTCACTTGCACTTGGTTCACCGGGTATGCTTGCTATGTACTTTTTAAAGTTCTTTTTCATAAGCCCAGTTGCTCCTATGATGACTGGTATAATTGAAACGTCTCTTAATTTCCAATTTCGTTTTTTAGGGAATGGGTGAGTTTGTGATTTTTCTTAACTACATGTGGCTTGTTTCCATTTGCTTGTTTTCATAAAGTTCCTTGTTTTTAGCCCCCCCCCCTTTTTCTTGACTATTGTGATGTCTGGTCTTCTTGCTTGTGTTAGTTTGTTCATTTGCATTTCCAGGTGGCAGAAGATTTTGTATCTTTCATTTTTCAATATTGGTTTGTACTTTTGCCATTTAGCTATATGTCCAGGCTAAATTAATTTGCCTAGCTCCCAGTGGACTACATTGCGACCTCAGTCATATTTAAAAAAAAATTATTTTTATTTATTCAAATTTATTCTTTTGCAACATTCACTTATGTGCTTTACTATCTTGTTTGTCTACATTTACATTTTTCCTGGGTTTTGATAATATTGGCTTTTGGTTTGTTCTGATTGCATTGTTTTGTGCAGCTATCATTAGTGATTCCTTTTTTTTTTTTTTCAATTGTACTTTTTGTTGTCGTGCCCTTATGTTTTTGTGTCTCTTGTTTAGTCAACTGATTTTTGTAGTGTTCACTTTGCAGCTATAACCAGCCTTTCTGTATTTTGTTGTATGCATTTAAAAAATTTTTTTTATTACTTTTACATTATCCATGCAGCCTTCTATATTTATCAGTTTTCTACCGTCCTTTTTTTTTTTTTTAATTGGTCAGTATGATCCTGCAGGTGCATTGTCATTAGTTTCCTAGTTCTTTTGTCAAAGTGCCCAAGTTTTTGTTTTTTAATCCCCCGACAAAGTAGGGATTTGACCTAGTAATTCACTCTTTTTCGTCTATTCATTTGTTTGCACTTTTCTCAATTGACCCAGTAAATTACCGCCCCCATTAGCCTCCTCCCACTTTTCGCCAAAATATTTGAGTCAATTATTAACCAAGCTTTAGTCCATCACCTTACAGGTGCTAAACTTCTGACCGACCAACAATATGGATTTAGGCAAGCCTATTCCACGGCAGACGTCCTAACTGTAATCTCTGAGCGTATATACCATTCACTTGACAAAGCAGGGGAGGGTAGGGTAGTAGCTCTAGATATATCTAAGGCTTTTGACTGAGTATGGCATGAAGGTCTTTTCAGGAAAATCAGATCATACGGTATCACTGGAAGAATCTTTAACATAATTAAATCCTTCTTAGATAAGAGAAGAATCCAGGTTGTCATCGATGGTCGTACATCCAAACAATATGATATAAATGCGGGAGTGCCCCAGGGGTCTCTATTATTCCTAATATTCATAAATGACCTCCCTGACAAAATTGTCTGTAAGATGGGTATATATGCTGATGACACCACTCTCTATAACCGACACGACAGGAAAACAAATGAACACGTATCTAGAGAAATGGCAAAAACACTAGAGGATGACCTCCGATCTGTAGTAGAATGGGGACAAAAATAGATGGTCACATTCAATGCTGCTAAGACTAAACTTGTTTCCTTCAATAACTACAAGAAACCTTCTCTATCACCAATAGCAATAGCCAAAGACTCTTTATCTGAAAGTACATGTTTTAAACTCCTCGGTCTAATGTTCACAGGAAACATGAGTTGGAAAAATTACATTAAGTGCATTGCCAGAAATGCTGGGGAAAAAGTAGGTTCTCTCTACCGTGCTAGAAAGCTACTAATGCCTGAAAGTATCCTGTGCCTTTATAAGGCCACCATTCGCCCATGTATGGAGTATTGTTGTCATATTTGGGCTGGTGTATCTGCTACTAGTCTCTCACTCCTAGACAAGGTTCAAAAGAGAGTCGCCAGACTAATAGGTCCTAAACTGTCATCCAAGCTTCAGCTTCTGTTCCATCGACAAAATGTAGCATCCCTCTGCCTGTTCTACAAGTATTTTAATGGTGAATGCTCTGATGAACTGCAAGCACTTGTACCCCCTCTATGTAAGTACACCTGACAAGCAGCAAAATCCCACCCCTTCACAGTTGAGATCCCTAGATGTAAGATAGCCTTCTACTGCAGTAGTTTCTTCCTCAGAACCGCTGGACTTTTGAATTCCCTTCCGAGTTCCTGCTTCCCCAACTGTACTGACATGCAGAAGTTCAAGTATAATGTAAACCGACATCTTGCTGCCCAACTCCCCACATAGTACTACTGTAGCTTATGTCCCTGGTAGTTGCCCCCCTACAGCAAAGTGGCAATGTGCCTTGTTTGGGGTGAAATTGCAATAATAAAAAAAAAAAAACACACCTTAGATTTGTTTTGAAAATTTTGCACAAACAGTCACGGTGAAAGTAAATTTTTGCCTGAATGAATTTTCCAGGATAACTCTGGTTGCACCCCTAGGGGCTGTTATAGGGGTAAACTTGCCCTCAAATCATTCGTCTGTTTGTTCGAACTTTTCTCAATAACCACTCTTTTAATTTTTTCTTTAAATTTTGCACAAACATTAGTCATGGTGAAAATAAATTTTTCACTCATGGAGGGGGACCTGCATGCTCGGCTTGTTTTAATTAATGAGTCCCCACATATCAAAGTCAAACGCCATTCAAGGATAAAGGTTAATGAGATAGAAAGATTGGTAGTTGAATGATGAGGAATATTATGAGAAGATTAAAAATGATAAATAAAATGAAAAAAATTGCCATGGTATTTGTGCCTTTTGTTTCATCCAATGCCAGTAGGTGCAGGTGAAACGTGAACAGATTCCAATTGCCAGAGCTCTCTGTTGGCCATTGCAGCAACCAGCTCAGCTCCTGCCAGACCAGTTTCCTTTTCAATAATGGATGGTCACATTCAATGCTGCTAAGACTAATGGACGTCCAACTCTCCCTTTTGCATCTGGAGTTCAAAGTAGGAGCTTTCCTGCTTTGTGCCTTTTTTATTTTATTTCTATTATATAACTTGATTTCTAAGAGTTTTCTTATTCTTCTCCAGTATTCTCCTCCAATCTTTCATTTCTGTTGATTGGATGGTGTTCACTTCTAAAACTCAGATATTTATGTGAATATGCTGTGTGCTCACTCGCTGCACGACTATGATCATCTTACACATTGCCAACTATTGTTGCATCCGCTCAAAGCTGCAATGAATTGTTCTTATACCAAGCAAGACCGTAAGTCCAGGTTAAAAACAAATATGTTATTTTTTGGGGTTTACAAGAGGTACCCATCTGCTTGTATACACCGAGGATATACAGACTTGGAACACCAGGTTTTTGCCTCACCAGACCAAAGACCCATTACAGAATCCTTTGGTCAAGGGCCCGAAGAGGCACACTTATTCAGCAGCCTTGAAGCTCTCCTGAAAACCCAACTGCCTGTTTCAAGCGTTGAACTTCCACCTTCCTCCTCCTCCTCCTCCTCCTCTGGTGGCACCCCCAGTTCTGCTGCCCCCTTTCCATCTTCTGAAATTATTTCTCTTGTTTTACTAGTGGTCATTGTTTCACGATGCTGGAAACATCCATTTATGACAGCATCCAGATGGTCTCTATTCATAAGGATTTTATCTGAAGCCCATCTAGGAAAATTACTTTTCCTTCGCGGAGGCCGATCCCAGCATGACTTCACCATTAACTGAGGCACTTTTTCAAACAAATGGAACATCTCTTAGGTGGTCCGATTCTAGCCAGAGATATTTTCATCCTTCTTTTGGTCAAACACACATCACTGCGACATCTGGCATTCATATGCATCGGTAAAACATGCTGCGCATATTTCATATATAAACGTCATATTATATATAGATATCATGTTTACATTTGCTAAGAATTTTAATCACATCTCAGTTGGCAGTTCTGTGCCCTCTGCTTTCTTATTACGTCATCTTGCTATGCAAAACAAGTTTTCCTTTCTTTCTCCATGTGCCTAACATCAGGTGGAATTTCCATGAACTTTTTTCTGCGAGTCATCTGTAAAACATGTTGCCAAGGGACAACTTCCTTACCAACTACAACAGTCATCTTCAAATCCAATGTCAACAAGTAGTTATGAATCGTTCATATAAGTAATCGAACTTAATTCATCCTATTAATCATTTTTAATCCTCTTATAATATTCTTCATCTTTAGTCTCATTTTAACTCTAATCCTCAAATGGCTTTGGCTTCCATAAGTGCTGAAGTTTTTCACCATGATAGTGAAATTTACATAATGACACACACAAAAAAAAAATGTAAAAAAAACAAACAAACTAATATTGCAATTTCAGGTATTAGTTTTTATGAAAAAACAAAAAAAAAACTTGTACATATTTGCAGTGAGAACATTCGTTTGTGAGTTTTGCAAGCAATTATCTTTAGCGATTTGCAGAGGAAAGAGGAATATCTAAATTGGAGGCGGTATCCAATCATATTCAAACTAATTCTCTTTCTCATAATATTTCTCAGTACTAGGACTTATACTTAAAACTTTTGGGGGGATACACCAAGGATATACATCATAATCGCATCGACACAATGGTTCTCATTAGACCACTGAAGTTGAGCAATGTTGAGCCTGGTCAGTACCAGATGGGCGACCATTTGAGAATACCAGGCGCTGTATGTAGGAGGATATACATGCAACTGGTGACCTTTTGTGATTTTCATACTCTCATGAAACTTGGTCCTGGATATGACCTTAAACTATATCCGATGGTGAGGCCCCAGCTTGCGGGTTTTGGGGAGTGTGGAGCCACCCTTTAATTGCCACTGCTCCCAGGTCCACTCTGACCCGGAGTGGTAGTACCTGTTAGGGTCCCAACTATGGGTTAAATAGAAACCGACTTGCAAAAAGCAAATATATTCTATTAAAAAAATTGTTCTTCAAAAACACCGGATTCGGCATTAAATAACCTGGAAAGGGTTGATATGCTGTAAAACAACCAACCAACCCATGAAACTTCCTCTTTTGAAGGAAACTGGTTCAATGCCACTTCAGTACATTATGGTACACCAAAGAAGTTGACCCCGGACTTCACTAGACCTCTGTACTCCAGCAAGCTCTGCTGTAGCCTATATATGGAAAGTGATTACTTTAAACATTGATCAATCATTCTAAATTTCTGTATTGTATGTTGCTTGGAGTAATTTTCAAGGAAAACAAATGAAGCATTCATGGTTCCCCCGTGAATGCACAGTGAACGAAGCATAAATAAAATAGGCCATAAGTGCTCAGCATCCCCACCCTCCATTTAGCCCCAAAAGTTCCCAGGGGATGTCAATTCCTGGTGAAAATGAACAAACGGTGCAGTTTTAGGCCTTAACATATTTTGCCGTGGGACGAAAAATGATTTGAAATAAATCAAACGAATAATTTTCTATTTTTCTTCTGCTGATATTCTCATTTGGCTTTCAAGAAGAAAAGAAGACATTTGACATGCAGTGGAAGAAAGCATTCAATCATATCTCTATTTTTGATAATGTTTCTCAGTACTAGGACCTATGCTCGAGTCTTTGAGCGATACACTAAAGGAGTTGGTTTTGGGGTTCACTAGACATTTGCAGGTCACTGATTGGCTGTGACTTTTGCTGCTCCTGTTGTGTCGAGAGCTTTTGTTTTAAACCTGGTGTTGAAAATGTCGATGCGAATTGAAATTGTTCACCTGCCGCCGTGAAGCATGTAGCCACCTTATCAAAAGTGGGTTAATGGAATTAAGTGACCTGTCTCATCATGTGCACCTCTTGATGACAAAAACTTCTCTCTCCTCGGTAAAAAGTGGACGTGGTAGTCATCGGTCAACAGTGAGTGGTTAATCCTTTTCTGTTGTTGTCTGGCTGCTTCTAGACTGGCGACAGTTTTAAAATCCCCCTCCCCGCTTGATCCTCTGTCTACCTAAAAATAGTATAATTCATTTTTCATTATCGTGCAGCAATCCTCTTTATGGCCACAAAAGAATTCCTCTTTTCCCTCGAGTTTGTTAGCAGGTAGTGCTGTGAAATTCTTGTAACAAGTTACCGCATGTAAATTAAAAATTTTGTTGTTGACGAGTGTGAAATAAATTCTGATACGGGACAATCTAACAGAAAATAAAACAATTCTGAATTGGAAACACATCTACTAGCAAAACTCTTGCTAGTATATAACAGTTAGTTTGATTTTAATCGCCTGACGAGTACCTATTGAGGAATGCTGATGGGGCTGCTCAGGAACTTTTTAAAGGCCAGAGTGCACATCACCTAGTATGCTGATATTTCAAAATGCCACTTGACCTTGTGTCCTAGCTAAATGAATAAATGAATATACATTTCTAAAATAATAGTTGTTGGGCCACTAAATCTGCTATGTGGTGGTGGTGAGGGGGATACGAAAATTTCAGTTTCTACCAAATCAACCATGTGGTGAGGGGGTGCATATGGAGATTTCAATTTCTTCCAAATCCACCATATATAGGGAGAACATATAGAGATTTCAGTATCTATCAAACCTACTACTTCCAAAAACTTTTGCAAAGTATTTTAAACCTAGAAATGAATTTCTATTCAGTAGTTTTAATGCATTTAAATTTTCAAAGTTCACAAAGTAATTAATGTTTTTTCTTATTTGCAATCATAAGCAAAAGATATAAAATACCTGAATCATAAATAATAATAATAATAATAATAATAATAATAATAAATGTTATTGTATGAATAAGGTGTGTGTTGAAAGTAAACCATATAGCGTGTGTGTTCTTTTGTATGTCATACTTACATCCGGGTCGTTTAATTGTTATATTTTCTATTTCTTGTCATAAATAATTTTACCAAGAATTCTTCATAGGTTTTGGTTTCAGTTTCGACTATAGCTGAGGACACTTAAGTCATCTATTTTTTTTTATAAATAATTTTAAGAATTTTCCATAAGTTTTGGTTTTAGTTTCGATTATGGCTGAAGGAACTCGAGTTATATATATACACACACATTGTTTTCAGAAGTTTTTATTTCGGTTTTGATTCAAGCTGATGCACCCAAGTAATATGGATATATTTTTTTTTATTTTTGAGATCACAACTTTATGATATATAAAACTCGATAGAACATTAACTCTATAATCATATATACGAAATCTGTAAGAATTAAAATATATTTAAGCATATTTTATGACTGGGTTTTGCCGGGCATTCATGCTTGCTTAGATAAATACTTTTGCAGTTTTAACAAAAAAGCTACAATAATATCAGAGCGTCTCCATTTACACTGAACATCTACAGAATGTCAACATCAATATATTTCATATGAATTTCCACAGGTCCTGCTAGTACATAAATACTAGAACAAATGAAGTTATTAATTCATTTATTTTGCAAACATGATTCAGAATTGTTAAAAAAAACTTCGAGGAATTAAGACCAGTCAATGAAAGACACTTCTTTATGCAAACATTTCATGAACTGCTGATAAAGTGAGTGGAAAAAACTTACCCCTCCTTGTAAAAAACGTCCCAGTTGACGGTGAAAGACTGAATGTTTTTGGCCAATTTTTGAATATTATTTGTCCGAGACTGAACTTTCAAACGCTATTAATTTTGCCAGTGTTGGTCGCTTGTGTCGAACGTTTTAAGCGAGACATACATACACATAAACGGACGTTTGAAATTTATATAATTGCCCAGGTGTTTGTAGGTGTGTTGAGCCCCCCCCCCAAAAAAAAGTTGTAGTAGGCAAGCAGGCTTGAACTTGTGACGCAAAGGCAGAAAAAAATTGGAAGTGTGTGTAAGGGTGTTGGTTGAGCAAAATAAAAAAAAAATAAATAGAAATAAAAAAAAAAAAAAATTGCGAGTGCAAAAAAAAAAAAATAGGAAAGAAAGTAGGCAGGCTCGAAGCTGGACCGTGAAGGAGGAAAAGAAGGTGAATAAAAAAAAAACGTGACACGTTAACTTTTGCACCCATCGCCAAACCGGAAGTGACGTAGGTTTAAATTAAGGCTAGACAATAGAAAAGAGGCAATGACTTTCGAAAAGTCAATTTTTGGATATACCTATTTACTATGCATTCCCACGGGACAAAGTTAGACACCAGGGTCGTTTTTTAACGTGGAGAAAAGGTACAAAAATAAAAGTTGTCTCAGTCGTGAAGGATTTCTCCTCCACCGAAAGAGAACAAGAAATAGAAGTGCAGCATCTGAAGAACAGATGGTATTTATTTGCTCCCCCACCGAGCAAATTAGGCACAAGGCCAATTTTTAATGTGAGGAGTGAAGGGAGGGGGAAGGGAAAAAGGGGACCAGCTCCCGAGAGGTGGGAAATGGGAGCTGGTTAAAGGTCAGGCATGTGGGGTTGCCCCCACATCTGGTCTTTGCTAGTCATAGCTTGCAGTATCTGCCGGAACAGATACTACACTTTGATCTTGTCCCGAAGGCACAAGAATTCATCTGAGAATGAGCTTTAAAACTATATCAATTTTGTCAGTGTTGGTTGCTTGTGTAGAACGTTTTAGCGAGACCTACAAACATACATACACACATAAACAGACGTTTGAGATTTATATAATAGATTTCATGAATTGCTGATAAAGCAAGTGGATCATATTAGGATGGAATTCAAAGGTAATACATTTGATTTTTTAACTCCAAAATATAAAGATTGAACTACTATGAAGAAGGGAGTGGTACGATTTAAAATGAATGACTTTTTTTGTGCTCCAAAATCTATTTTTCTACATAGTTACCACCATTCTTAATGCGCTTTTACTAGAAATGGTGGTGGTGGTGGCGACTGTGCATATGCGCCTAGAGCGTGCTTTATCACTCACATCTGTCACAATTCTGAAATCGACAAACCCATCTCCTAACTGTGCTGACATCAGCTGCATTGGTTTCGTAAACGTTCACTAGACACCAGCGAATGTTGATCGGTTCAATTTCTTTTACATGGAAGAATTCAATGATGCATCTCTGCTTTTGACGCATGACAGGCGTTGCTTTCTTAGGGTTTCTCACCATCAATATCCACAACAGAGATGTGAAACTTTCAGATCATGAATGCATGCGTTCAATCGTCATGACAGTGCAATTTGCAATCCTCTCTGATTTATTTAAGCGCAATAAAAAAAAAAGGAGGCATTACTTTTGTAACACCCGTGTGTGTGTGTGTGTGTGTGTGTGTGTGTGTGTGTGTGTGTGTGTGTGTGTATCTTGAAATTGACCAAAAATCAAAATGTCCAGTCATCACCTGAGAAATCTTCTTGCAGTAGAAATATTGCCGCCGGACACCTATGTATTCCAGCAGGACTCAAGATGAAGACAACCCGAGCATGGCTGCTCAACAATGCTTTTCACCATCTCACTCAAGTGCCATTCCCCATGACTATTTCTTCTGAGGTAAATTACTCCTCCCCAAAATAGAAACAATGATCAGAGAGTGTCGAGGGAAATGTTTTAGGGTGGCTGACAAGGTCACCAGATTTTGACCTTTTTCTTTAGGAGTATCTAATGGAAAACATTTTCTGTCATCATCCTTGAACTCTTGAGGATCTGAATGAAAGAATCTGATAGGAAAAATGATGATATTCCACCTGAGATTAATTAGAAAATCATGGAGAATTACAGAAATTATTTCACTAATTTACAGCCAACAGTGGCCACCATTCTTAAAATAAAACTATTTTTACCATATTTTTCAGAAATATAATTTTATCCACTTTTTTTTTTAATAGTTATATTTTTATATTTTTTTATCTTCATTGCTATTTAACATGTTAGAGAATTTAAATCAACAGTAGGTTCTTTGAGAAGACAGGGGCACATTCAAAATGAATGTTTCTCTTTAGAGCATGATTGAACTATGATACTTGACTTTTACATTTTAAACTTTAATTCAAGGTATTATACATAAAAAATAAGTTTATAAAATTAACAGTAGGTTCTTCAGTACAATATAGACTAGTATTTAAGCCATTGCAGGGAGGCATGTGAAGCTTTCTTCGGGTGAACCATGGTGGGCCCCCAACTAGAGCAGGCAATCATTCGATTTGATTGAATAATGGTCGATTTCTCTGATTTCGATGATAATAAAAATATTGAAAACATGTAACATTTGTTGATCATCATTCAGTCCCGGACAATGTCGGGTCTCCTCTAAAAGTCTCCACCGTTAAAGCAGTGTCCAGTGTGAATAAGGATCATCTAATTCTAGTATGTAGGTGATTTAATATTTCACATAAAAGCTCTTATCAAAGTTGATGGATATTTGAATGAATAAAATTACGAAATTAGATATTAAATCTTATCCTCAAAAACGTTTTTAGTAAAAAGACGTATATCCGTTTAACTAAAGTCATCGTCAAAATTGCTTGAATCACTTGTACTTTTTGTCTAAAATCCATTATTCATTTTTTTTCATTTGTTGGAAGTGAAATGCCTATGAAATTACAGAAGCAGATGTCTTTTTTTTTTTTTTTTTTTTTTTTTTTAGAGGAGTAAAAAAAAAAAAAAAAACCTACAGAAATTTTTAAGCAGAGCAGATGGCCTGCATTATCCAGTGATAAGAAACTATGGTCGTATCCATTTGTACACAAGTGCTCACGGTGCCTAATATTTCCTAATAATTCCCGTTGAGGCACTGATTGGGTTCAAAACTGCGTAACTTCATCATTTCATAATGATTTAACTGTAACTTGTAATTGCGTGATTGAATTCACAGTTGAGTTGAATTTAATAAACGTTTACGTTTTTACTAATGCTAGCAGGGTCTGTGGAAATTACATGGTTAATTAAAGAAATTTAAAATTTATCTACGTATTAGATATCGTTTTGTTTTATTACTTTCTAATTAAATGCTAGTGTCTCTGTGCTATAAAAAAAATGACAACATGCTGTTTTCATTGCCTCCTAATACGGCTACGGCTTTTATAATAAAGACACTTAAGGAAAAAAAAACAAAACAAAAAAAAACAGTTTAGAAATGAGACTAATATTTCATGTTAGTTGCCTGGTGCTAGCAGATCAGGCTGTGTGTATATACCAGCTTCCTAACTTAAATGTACCAAACCTTGATGTTATTCCCTCCCTTTCCTTTTGCAAAACTTAATCATGTTCTGCAAAGTAAAAAAATAAAAGCATTTTTTCTCCTCAAAAAATTAAATAAGAAAAACTTGAACACCATGAATAAATATTTAAAAATATAAAAAGCATAAAAACTTTCATCAAAATAGCTAAACCCAAAAGGGTTAATATACTGTAAAAACAAAACAACCAAACCAAACACCATGAATAAATATTTGAAGATATAAACAACTTGAAGCATAAACTTTTTTCCAAAATTACTGGATCCGAGATTAAACAACTTAAAAAAAAACTATTTGATAGGCTATAAAACGAAAACTACCAACCAATCATGTTAACTGTTCTCAATAGTTGTTGGGATGTTGGATTTGGCATAGAGGTTCTAAGGATCGTGTTTCGGCAGCACAACTTTTCACTAAATCTGCCAGATTGTCGGTTTTTACCACCCGACATGGAGTGCAGAAAGGCTTGACTGTTGCATGCAAAGCCGAGGAAGGTTTGCTTTAGAACATATAAGGGAATAATACAAAATTGCTACTCTCACTTCGTTGATTTGCGATTCTGTCATGCACGGGTAGAGACAATCAGAGGACAACTGACCCTGATGCTGATTCCTCCTGGATTTTTACCCATGTGGTTTCATTCTTATTATTTACTCACTAGGAGTTCTCACACAGGTCATTATCAGTGATTATTATTAGTGTTCTATCGAACCTGAGTGACAAGTTTCCCCAGATTTCCAATACTCTCTACATCTTTCAATTATCATTGCAGATAATTTTGCTTGACTGCAACAGCCACTTACTATTATTATTATTATTATTATAAGGCTATGACAAGAAAATATTCTTTTTTTATTTTGACTATCGAGTATATATCTGTTAATATCTTATGTGTTTTTAGATAGTGATGTGGTTCTCGATTGATTAACTGTCGGATATATACTCGAGAGTCAAAACAATCATAAGAATATTCTCTTGCCATAGCCTTAATTATTGTTGTGCAACCATATTTTTTTTTTTTTTTATTTTTATTACATTTTCATCCCAAACAAGGCACATTGCCACTTTGGTGTAGGAGGCTATTATCAGGGGCAACAACTACTGGGATACTATGTAGGGATTTGGGCAGCAAGATGTCGGTTCATGTTGCACTTGAACTTCTGCACATCAGTACAGTTGGGAAATCAGGGACCTGGAATAGAATTCCAAAGTCTAGCGGTTATGGGGAAGAAACTACTGGAGTAGAAAGATCTTTTACATCTAGGGATCTCTACAGTGTGGGGGTGGGATTTAGCAGCCTATCGGGTTTGTCGAGGGTGTTCACGTCGTGGGGGCACAAGTGCTTGCAGTTCGTCAGAGCATTCGCCACTAAAATACTTGTAGAAAAGGCAGAGAGATGCAACGTTTCGTCGATGGGACAGAGGCTGAAGCTTAGATGCCAGTTCAGGGCCTATCAGATTTGCGACTCTCTTTTGAAACTTGTCAAGGAGCGAGAGACTAGTAGCAGATGCACCAGCCCAAATATGACAGCAATACTCCATACATGGGCGAATGGTGGCCTTATAGAGGTACAGGATACTTTCGGGTGTTAGTATTTTTCTAGCACGGTAGAGAGAGCCCACCTTACTTTCTGTATATACATACCTCCTTGTTGTCTTATTTCTTTTTTGACATTTTGAGATCCCCCTCCACATACACCTTCATTGAATTAGCATTCAAAAAAATGAATTTTTTTTTTACAAAAAAATTAAGAGAAAAGGTGGGAGTGGGAGCGTTAGTTAATAAATGAAAGAAAAAGAAGAGTAAAAAAAAAAACTCTTAGGCAACACTAGGTTGTAAATCTAGTGCAGTGGTTCTCAAACTTTTTTTACTCATGGACCCCTTTTCCCTTTTTATCTTGGTGGACTTCTTCATAACTATTAATCATAAGACAATCTATTTTTCACTCATAAATTTTGAGAGTTTTAATAATCAAAGAAATATTATATAATTAAGCTTTATTTTTAAATGAAAACTAATTTAATGCAAATAAAGTATTCTACAACAACTATAATAATGATAAGTTTTGTTATGTTTTGCCTGTGGACCCCCAGAAATATTCCATGGAACCCTAGGGTCCATGTGGACCCCGGTTAAGAGCCCCTGATCTAGTGTATAATATTAGCTGTACTTACCTGATGTTGTGTGGGAATATAAGAAAAAAAATGGCTGACTTGTTTTATGAAGGAACAAAAGCAGACTTTGGTTACTTGAATTTCATAATCAAATTATTTTGTGAAATAGGAATATTTTGCAAAATTTGTTGTAGTACTTGATGCTAATCGATTAATAGTAAAGAACAAGCAACAAATGATAATGTATAATTTATGTGAAGGCAAGAAACACTTCACACAAAGATGCTGTAAATTATATATAAGGCATTTCTCGTGTGTGTGTGTGTGTATTGATTTTTTAAGAGCTTAAGAGAATTTGGTATAATTGAATATAACCTTCTTTCAATCGGTTTTGGTTAGTAAGAAAAAATGTCAGTTTGAAAGTTTTCTTGAATTGAATAAATATTTTCAGGAACAAAAAACTGAATTTAAATAAAAATTTATCTGTACCTATATCATAATGATGGGGAGGGGTAAAAAGAGAGGTTGGTCCAAATTAAGTCTGAATATGTTAGACAGATTGATTTTTAAGTTTGACTTCGAAAGTCCACCAAAATAATTTTTATATATTCTGTGTGTATATATATATATTCAGCCGATGTTAACAAGCAAATCTGAAATAAAATACTTGAGTGTTAAATGTTTCAGGATAAAAGAATGATTAGAATTTTCTGAAATTTTTATAATCTGAAATTATTTAACTGATGACCATTTAGCAATTTTTCACGCATTCCGCTCATGTGGTTGCATTTTTGTGTTTGAGAAGCTGAACTTGTGATTTAGATTCACTGACTCGGTGGTAGAGCTCCTAGTGCAAAAAAACAAAAAAAAAACTCTTCTCTGTTGATATCAATGTACGAGGGTATACTTTAGTTTTCTTATCCTTTACGTATGATTTTTTTATTAAAAATATTTATCTCAAAACGAAATCCATCTCTGTGTGTAAAAAAAAAAGAACTTATCCAACATTACAACCACACACACACACACACACACACACACACATTAGTTACATTTCGTTTAAATTCACACAAAAGTAGGTTAAATAGTTCAATAGTGTATATAGCACTATAGTAGGGCTCAAAATATAATTTGATAAATGTTTTAAATATATTTAAAAATTAAAAAAAATGAAGGAAACATTTTCATTCATACAAATTACCTACACAAAAATGCAGCTAGGAATTACTTTTCATTGGTTTGCTTTGAAAAAAAAAGTAGTGGATAAATAAATAAATAAAAGAAAGAACAATTTGGATGTTAACCTTTGTTATTTTTATTTATTTATTTATTTATTTTTTTATTTTTTGGAAGGAGTGATAATCTGATGGGAGATAAAAAGTCCTTTGAAATGGGTCCCTAACTAGAACAGGCAATCGTTTGATTTGATTGAAAAATGGTTGATTTATCACAATAAAAGTATGGGAGTGTGAAATTCATCATTCAATACCGTGCAACGTCTGGTCTCCCTGTTTTGAGGGGGATAAATATAAGACAATATATAGAGATAAAGTTAACAAAGATGTGCAAAAGTATAGATACAGTCAAGAAGACAAACACAATTTTATATCCACCATGGAATTTATGAATTTCTAGAAGCGGCTTAGCATACCTTGTAAGTATGACATTGCATTGTGCACATTTAACTTTTGTGGTGTTTACAAAGCAACAAGATTTTTCATGTGTATACCCAGCTGGTTTGATATCTTCTCTGCCCCGCCCATTCTCTTCAAAAACAAAAAAATGGTCCTCTTTTGCACCTCTTCCCATCTCACACCCTGGGGGTACCTCTCTCATATACATCTGTTGTGCTTTTGTTTTACTGCTAACAGCTGTACTGTGTAAATGACTGTGTGTGGGTGGGGGGCTCTAACAATAAACCCAGCATGATAAGTGCCATTCATGTTATAACAGAAAAAAAAAAGTTTAAAATGAAACAACAAAAAATGAAATTTATAAACAAAATAAAAAGTAGGACTGATAAATCTTTATCTATTTAACAATAAGTGATTAATGCTGCTCAAGTGCTAAACATACTTTAAAAAAGAAATCTAAAAAAAAAAAAAAATAATAATTTAAAGTCGCAATTAAGTCCACCCAAATGCTTTTAAATTTCTTCATAAACAAATCGACCATTGAAATCATTTGGTAATAGTTGAAAATAAAGAACGACTAAACTTTGTGACCCTTTGAAATGGGAAAGGAATTTGAAACATCAAAACTGGTAGATAGAAAGTCCTCTAAACTGGCTTTGAAATTCTTAGCCGTGTCTCCATGCATATTTTTTTTTTGACATGGGAGTCACCACTTATCAAGGCCTGAAAGCCACTCAAAGATAAGAATGAATGAATGAGTGTATGGTAGTGTATTAATAGTGAAGGAAACTGGGTATAAATAGACTATTTAGAGGAGAGGGCCCAATAAAAACTTTACATTGGACTTGAAGACGACCAAGCCAGCGGAACAGTTTCACAGATGGGCAGTTCTAGGAAAGGAGCTATGTCCATCGATTTTATGTTGGCACCGATAGAGAGTCAGGGAAACTGTTGGTCCTTTTAGCTAGATGAGTGTTTTTTGTGAAAGTTTGGTAAGGGAGGACCATAGATTGAAGCTCAGACGAGCACTTGACATAAAATAATGATACAGCAGAGATAGGCTTGCGATGTCTCTTCTGTGGAAAAGAATGACTGTTTTGGAAGGGTTTTTTTTTTTTTTTTTTTTTTTTTTTGCATTCAATAATTCTATAAATAGAGCTTTTTGACATATTCTGATTCTTCAGGGTGGCTAGCCATGGCATATGTTTCAAGCTGAGATTTGAAACCCAACTCTTTGGTTGGTAACCAGGACCTCTTAGCCGTATCCTTGCTATGAAACAAGGGGAATTATAATGCTTGCATTTGTTTATCTCCTGATCATCACCTGCCTACAGAGCTCTGCTCTTTTTCAAAGAGCATTGCTTTACACTGAGTGATTACTATTAATTCCTGTAAAAACGACCTGAACCCATGAACAGTGAGTAAATGTAGTAAACCATAGGTAGTTGTTTTGCTGTATTGCAGTTCTTCAGTGTGGCTAGAGTGTTTCAAGTTGACACTTGAAATTCAACAGTTTCATCAGCAGTTGGGATCGCTTACTTTTATGTGATTGGACTTCCTTATAAAGAAATTAGTCTGTCTTGTCTGTAAATACTATTATGGCAGTTTCCTATTGGAGAGCTACAGGCTTGTGGAACTCTTTCTGCTGACTGTTTTCCTATATAGCCTTGGTCTTTTCAAAATTAAGGCAATAGGCATCTCCTGTCTTTGCGATAATCATTTTTCATTCTTGTTAGCTCCATACATCAAGTGGCTTCATACCTTGTCTGGAGCGATTTTCATAACAAAATGCCCATATTTGTTTGCATTAGCATTACCTTGTAAAGATCTAATGACCCCCAGAGGAAGATTTAAATCTGGACCATATATATAATGTGTGTAGAACAGGAGACTCCAGTGTTATGGGCACATTCAAAGAATGAATGAGCACACTTGGTTAAGGTAGATATAGAACAGTTGAGGTAGCAGGGTCAGCTCACAAGGTATAGCCAAGGAAAACATGGAGGGAAATGATAAAAATTGACTTGAGAAAAAGGGATGAAGACGTGGTGAGAAATAGGTTAACTTGGAAATCTACTTCAATAATATATATAAATAAGGCACTTTGTGTGTGTGTGTGTGTGTGTGTGTTTGTTCCCTATGGACGTAAAAACGGCTGGGCTAATTTTTAATTTTTTTTGGGGGGGGGGGAATTTCACACAAATGTGCTTGATGAATCTGGGAATGTTCTTAGATAGGTTTTGTATTGGAATGTCTCATAAGTATTGAAAATCCATAATCCAAAAAAAAAAAATCCAATTAAAGAAGGAAGTCTGATTTTGACCAAAGTTAACATCTTATACAGGTTACCATCACAATTGCATCCGAGAAGTTTTATCACTGCATAAGCAGAAATGCCCAGTCTATAAAATACACAATTAAGCTCTTTGCTGAGACGGGGTGCATTCGAAATGAATCTTTGTTTCGAGCGCAATTAAACCATGGTACATGACTTTTACATTTTAAACTTTAATTCAAGCAATTATATAAAAATAATTTTATAAAATCAACAGTAGGTTCTCAAGAGTGCAATATCAACTACAATGTATTGTGGATTAATTCCGTGCAGGAAGCAATGTAAAGTTTTCTCCCAGTGGGTCCTCTTTCAATCTTGGGCAATGTTGGGTCTCCTTGCTAATCAATTTATAGAAGTTGTCTGACATATGACAAGATGTAAAGCATTGAACCAGTAGCTTACGATCCACATTATTTTTACGATAGCTTACGAACCAAATATTGCTTTTACGATAGCTTATAATCCACATATTGCTTTTACGATAGCTTACGGTCAAATATTGCTTTTACGATAGCTTATAATCCACATATTGCTTTTACGATAGCTTACGGTCAACATATTGCTTTTACGATAGCTTACGGTCAACATATTGCTTTTACGATAGCTTACGATCCACATATTGCTTTTACTATAGCTTACGATCCACATATTGCTTTTACGATAGCTTACGATCCACATATTGCTTTTACGATAGCTTACGATCCACATATTGCTTTTACGATAGCTTACGATCCACATATTGCTTTTACGATAGCTTACGATCCACATATTGCTTTTACGATAGCTTACGATCCACATATTATTTTTACGATAGCTTACGATCCACATATTGCTTTTACGATAGGTTACAATCTACATATTGCTTTTACGATAGGTTACAATCCACATATTGCTTTTACGATAGGTTACAATCCACATATTGCTTTTACGATAGGTTATGATCCACATATTGCTTTTACGATAGGTTATGATCCACATATTGCTTTTACGATAGGTTATGATCCACATATTGCTTTTACGATATCTTACGATCCACATATTGCTTTTATGATAGCCTATGATCCACATGTTGCTTTTATGATAGCCTATGATCCACATGTTGCTTTTACGATAGCCTATGATCCACATGTTGCTTTTACGACAGCCTATGATCCACATGTTGCTTTTATGACAGTTTGGTCCACATGTTGCTTTTACGACAGCCTATGATCCACATGTTGCTTTTATGACAGTTTGGTCCACATGTTGCTTTTACGACAGCCTATGATCCACATGTTGCTTTTATGACAGTTTGGTCCACATGTTGCTTTTATGATAGCCTATGATCCACATGTTGCTTTTACAACAGCCTATGATCCACATGCTGCTTTTACAACAGCCTATGATCCACATGTGGCTTTTATGATAAATTATGATCCACATGTGGCTTTTATGATAGGTTATGATCCACATGTGGCTTTTATGATACCTTATGATCCACATGTTGCTTTTATGATAGCTTATGATCAACATTTGATAGTCAGGCAGGCTACATCTGCTGGTATTATTTTAAATTACTTATCAAGGTCAAAAGCTGCTCAAGGAGTAATTTCAGTTGGATGATGAACAATACTACAAGAGGATTGAAAACTATGAATAGATTGGATAACGATTATGTCAGAATATGTTTAAAAATTTTTGAGGTGGACTGAGTGTTTTGATCATATAGCACATGTAGCTTGGTGTCTCATTCTCTCATCCATGAGATACTTCCTTACCTGATTGGCGCAGACGTGCTGGTTGGCAGTTGAACATTTGGGCAGCGACAATTAAAGGTGACTTAGCAATACTATCAGCCCCACAAGTAGTTAATTTTTGAAATCGAGATTGCTTAGCCATATCATGTGACTTGCCTCGGTATTGTCAGAAGTCGGTTGTGATAGTCAGACTGTGTAATTGCTCAAAAAGCTGATGGCTTAACCAAACTAGGCTGATAAACATTACAATTACAAATAAGTAGTGTTTCGGCTACTAACTTCACAACCTTGAATTCATTTTTGTATTTGTTGTTGTTGTTTGTTTTTAGCTCCGGTAACATGGGGTTTTATTATGTGGAAGCAAATTGTTTTATTTTTGCTCCTTCAAATCCAGTCTTATCACTTTTTGAACTTTCCATTAAATAATCTTCAAAAATTACATCCTCTATTTTGACTTTTATTTCCTTTTGACGTTTGACTTCTTACACCCTTACATTGTCGTTCTTTAAATAGATTTTTTTTTTTTTTTGGACAATCTTATCAAGAATTTGACACTTGTCCTTTATTAAGTAATGGCTAAACCCTGCCTCCATCTTGGCCTGCTAAAATGATTGCAGTCAAAATGAGAGTTAAGGTGCTGACATAAAACAAAAACAAAAAAAAAAAAAAAACAAAGAACAACCTGTCCAACCTCCATTCCTGGGTTGATTTTCTTTTTCTTTTTTTGATTTGACATTTCTTCCAAATGTTTTCAGCCATAAAAATTAGTAATTTGCTAAGAGTTAAAGTTGCTCTATTAACTAGAATTGCATTCTGAAGAGCACAGATTTCCACGATGGCTCAGTAGGTTTCATTATCTGGAGTGTGAATCCTGACCAATAAAAGCTGCAGATCTTTAGATCAGAAGTTTTAAATCAATTCTCTCTACGGCAGTTTGTCACTAATATCCTCCCTTCAGCAAGCTCTCCTTACAGGATGTCTTCGTCGGTTTGGTCACACTCTTCAGCTTCAATGAGGAGCTTATGGAGGAAGGCATCAATCCAACTCCATATCAAATCCGGAAGAAGTGGTGTAGTGCTCAACTCAACCTTTGCTCAGGACAGAGAAGCAGGATGCAGAAATTATGACACATTCGCATATCTACATATGTTTGTCAATGGAATCGAGACTTGCTGTTACTCGTTTCAATATCAACAATAGATTGCTGTACCTGGTTTGTCTTCATGCAGAATTTGGTGAATTCATTGGAAAGAGCTAGCTTGACTGAATAAGATGAAAGCTGTCACAAGTTATGCTATGGCTCAAGTGTAAAAATTGCTGAATCAAACAAGTTAAATCTTTACATTAATAACGTTATGATCATTTCCCACGTGTCGGTGTTTCTTGTTAGATTTTAATAATTGCATATTTGATTATTCATCATTATAGTGTATGAATCTGAAGATTCTATTGTTGAAATTGGTTTCCTCAATATTTATCTTGTCAGAATTCGTTTTAGAAAGACAGGGTTTATGGGAGGACCGTGTAAAGATTACCAACATCTTTAGTAAAAATGATTTCTGTGGATTAGACTGGATTCGAACTTGGAACACCTAGGTTGTCTGTCCGTGTTGTTAATCACTAGACTGCCATCACCTCATTTGATAATTAAATTTTTTTATTTATTTATTATTAATTTATTTATTGATTATTGAATATTTATTGAAATAAATATGCAATAGCATAAAATAGCGAATTTTTGAGATGAGGATTAGTTATTTGTATCATTTGAATTCATCGGACTACTGTTCTCATCTTGAATTTGATTTTCACAAAGTTTCGGTAGATGTCCGCAAGGACCAATGGCACAATGGTTAGAGTACTTGGAAAAATCAATTGTAAAAGTGATATTCTCTTGAAGTTTGAATGAATCCTCAGTGTGGGCGACCGAAAAATACAATTGCGAATTATTTAGAACCTCTATTCAGTCATGACTGATGGAACAAGAACATGCTATCCCAATAAAGTAAATAAGCGGTCCTGTTCGAAATTCCGTTCAAATTCCAGAATTTGACAGAAACATTCTCAAGTTTGACAAGATACACCTGAAGAAGGTCGAAGATTTCATCGACCAAAACTTTGAAAATGACACTCCAGATGAGAACAGTAGTCTGACGAATCCAAATAAGTGTATAAAATAACATGTAATTTAAAGAATCTTATTTAAAAAGTTATTTAATTATAAAGTTAAATTTAAAAAAATGCTTATATTTATTCATAAACAAATCAGCCATTTTAATCGTTTGTTAATAGTTATAAAAAAAATGAATTACGATGTGACCTTTAGAAATTCGAAAGAAATTTGGCAGCATTCAAACCTTAGCATTTCTCATGTGTTAACGGTTTTGAAAGCTGCTGCATCCAATCATTTTGTAGAGCTGAAAATAACATTACTTTAACAAAATTAGTCATAGAAACAAGGGAAAGTTGCCAGGGCTAGCAATGCGCCTGCTGCAAGCAAACAATGGCTGCACGCAGGAGTTTACCTAAAATCGTTTGATCTTGAGGCAAGGTTCGTAATTATGCAAAATACTTGCTTTCGGCTGAATAAAACAAGTGATATTTTTGCTTGACAAGAAGACGTGTTTTGGATGGTTGTTGGTTAATATTTTATTGGTCAGTCGAAAAAAAAGTACCTATCTGAAGCTTTGATATAGATTTTAAATAGTTATTTCCTTCATTTCCCTTTCCATAAATGAACTCAATCTCTGCCACACAGAAGTAGAGAGTGTGAGCCACCAGACATCTAACTATAAAGTTCTTTTGGGGATGGCTATTATACGACCCGGCACAATGGAGTGTGTAAATATCTCCACTGGACCATCTGCAAAAGGCTGAATATCGAAAGCAGCAGCAAATTCTGAAGACATATACCAGAAAGAACAATCGGAAATAAATCATACACCATCCACTATGACTACCTAATTTCTGCAGCTACATACCTAGAAAACCGGGCCATAAAACATGACATAGAGGCATAGGACAAGAAAGAGAAAGAAACAACCTTAGAAGTTAGTCTTCCCAATAATGCTAGGTTAAAGAGAGCTGAAAGGGAAAAGATAATGAAATATCAAGGTAATTTATTTCATGACATGAAAATAAATTGGAATCTTAAGTAGATCTCTATCATTCCAGTTATTACAGGAGCAACTGGACCCATGAAAAAGAATTTCAAAAACTACCTAGCAAATATACCTGGTGAACCAAGTGCAAGAGATTCAAATAATTGCATTTAAAGGGACAGTCAGAATCTTAAAAAGATCTCTCGGTTCGAATATCTGAGTTAGCGGGTGAATGTTTGGCATCTGGTAAGATGCCCCATCCCCAGCTTACTGATAAGAAAAAAGGAAAGTGATAATGATACTTATTTGTTTATTGTCTTAAACGCATTTTCAAATTTTGATTCCTGTTGATCAATAATAAACCGGAGCTTTTTCTCTTTATTCATACTTTTTTCTCTTTATTCATACTTTTTTCTCTTTATTCATACTTTTTTCTCTTTATTCATACTTTTTTCTCTTTATTCATACTTTTCTCTCTTTATTCATACTTTTCTCTCTTTATTCATACTTTTCTCTCTTTATTCATACTTTTCTCTCTTTATTCATACTTTTCTCTCTTTATTCATACTTTTCTCTCTTTATTCATACTTTCTCAAATTTTTAGTTCTTAATATTTATCTTTAACATTTTAAAAGTTCTTGCATTTTCATATCTTTATTTTTTGAAATAATTTGTATATCTTACCTATATTTTATTTATATACTTATAATATATATTTTTTATTCATTGATCTCATTGTTCTAACATTTGATCTGGGTAATAGTTGCATATTTTTTTCATGGAAAAAGATAACTCCCTGAATAGTATGGAAACGTGTTTTCCTTGTGGGAACTGGATTCAATGTAAGTTGCTTGTTTGCGATTCCCCCCCCCCCCGACCCCTGCTTTAGAATAATTTATTTCTGGAAGCAAATTTTGGATTTTTGAAGAACAGCATACATGAAAGAGAAATTTTTGGTTGTTCATCTGTGTGAAACAGTCTGTCAAAATGCACCAAAGTTTTTAAATTTGGAAAAAATAAATAAAACCTTGGTCACTGGAATTTAGCGTGATTTAATACTATTCATTATGCGCGCGCACTCACCCACCCACCCACATCATTGTTCATGAAAAAAAAAAAAAAAGAAAAGTATTTTCTCGATGTATTTAACCGGTTTCAGTGAATCCTTTTGTGATATCATTTACTTTGCATATAGACAAGCAATGAAAAGATTCAGAGTAGATAATAAAGCTGTAACGATAGATAATAAAGCTGTAACGGGCAATGTGAAAACATTGCCAACGCTTTTTTCATTTTGTTTTTGAGAAATAGTTGTTAGATTTGCACTATGAAATATGTTCTAGGTAACTGAACTTATAGAATTATTTCTTTAGTTGTGGAGTAATATTTTCCTAATAATGCTTGAGTAACCGTTACACAAAAGCGACAATGATTTGATTGCTAGGAGAAACTAGTTGAACCACATAACCTCTTCACCTCACTCCAAAAAAAGAAAAAAGAAAAATTATTCCCACATTTTTTTTTTTTTTTTTTTTTTTATGTGTTAAAGCAAATTTATTCCAAACTTTATTTTGAATCAGAATTTCTTTTATTCATGAGAATGATTCAAAATAAATAAAAGGAAAAGTTCTCACATCCAGTCATTCTCTGAGATGCATCATTGCATCTCTATGCAAAGCTTTTGTCGGCACGTCTGTCACGCTCTCATTTGTAATACCATTGTCATCACTACACGTGCATATTACGTAGATGTAACTTATTTTAAATGTGCATGCGTCTAAGTCTTTCTATTAGAGACTCTGTCTGTCAGCCAATCACATTTTCTATTTAAAGTAGCACTTTCATCACTAGATTAATTGGACGCATCTATTTTCAGACGTGTCCAATAAATAGAAAGTTCTGTCAGACAGTTTCTTACAGGGTTACAAAGTCAAAAAAACATCAGACTCTTTATTCTTAAAAATTTCAATATTCAGACTTTTTTTGAGAGATTAAAAAATCCGACTCTGACTCATGGCATTCTTACGAATTTGATTCCCTCTGACTCCGACCATAACAACGCAACCCTGGTCTCTTGTGCTTCAGTTTGTAATAGCAGTTCAAATACATCTGAAAATACCCTAAACAAGGCATATTGCTGCTGAAATGTGAATGACTACTGCAATCAAGCTAGATTCAAAGGATCTTCGGGCTAAGATCACAGTGTAGTATCTGTTCTGATGCTACACTTAAACTAATTTGTCCTTAGTCAATGTAGGAGTGAAACCCTTCTCTACTAAGGCAATTTTTATTTTTGCTTACTTGTAGAGTGCCCCTTTTTGGGGAGCTCCTCCCCCCACATTAAAAACAACCTGGTGGTACATTTTGCTTTCATGTGGAAGCAAATAAATTCTCTTTATAGAGGGCGTCCTAAATGTGGAGTTCTACAGCAAGATGTTTGTTCATACTACATTTAAATTTCTGTTATGGGGGGGGGGAAAGAGAACAAGGGAATTCTAAAAACAAAACTTATCTTTGTCTATTGGTCTGTCACGCTTATTTGGAATAGGCGTTTCCCTAAATTAGCATGCAAATAAAATGAGTTACTTTTAAGAATATAAATTTGTGTGTGTGTGTGTGTCTCTGTCTGTATGTTTATCTCCTCCACTCTCATTTCTACTCCAAAAAAGAAACTGAAAACTTATTTGAAGTAATTCGGTCTTTTTTTTTTTTCTCTACCATATTTCATTGTATTTGAAGGCCACAAGAGAATGCCCCACTCTTCAATTGTAAAGTGTCCATTTGTAGACAAAAAAATAAAAATAAAGAAACACTTTAATATGTATAAGAACAATCTCAATAGTACGACAAATAACAAAAAAAAATTCAGTTGAGTCCTGCTAAATACATCTATAATATATATTCTACACGTTCACAGAGAATTACTTTTAACAAAATCTGTTAATATATACGGGTTTTAAAAAAACAAACAAAAAAAACAGTAAGCCTAACAACACAACTATAAAATCAGTCGTGGTAGTAGGCAGGCAGGCAGACTCGAACCCATGATGCGAAAGCGAAAAGAAAGTAAAAGAAAATCTGACGTCTTAGCACTACTCCATGACGCGACCGGAAGTCTAAAGCATTCAAATTTAACGTAGTCAATCAAAAACGAAAGATGACGTGCAGAAATTTTAAAGCTCCAACGAAAGCAAATTAGACACAAGGTTGTTTTTAATGTAGGAGGGAAAACCAGCTCCCCCAAAAAGGGGACACTTTTGAAATCACTACTATATATTGGATACAATATAATAATCAATAGAATATTGGCTCTATAATAATATATACAAAATCTGCATAAATTAAAACATATTTAAGCATATTTTATGATGGAGCAATGCTCGATTTGCAAGATTTTAGAAAGCCATTCTTAACATATGGGCATTGGAAAAACTCAAATTTGCTTAAAAATGATTTTCTTCAAAAAAATAAAATTCATTGATTTACATGATTTTTGGAATATATTTTCTTTCCATCACAAGTATGACATCATACTATTTTTTTTACTACTTGTTTAACATATGTGGAATTCTGGACAAGCACCCGTTTTTCATTGTTCCTGAGATGCTTTATGCAATTTTAGATTTGTATATGCCAGAGACGCAGGGCCATATACTTAGTAACATGCCTCTCTTTTTCATTGTAAAATGTTTTTGACTCCTAATGGGGGTATGAGACGAATGGATTTGCCAGTCATTTTTATAACCAACGACCGTGCTAAACAACCAATGAAAACGTCTCAAAATTATTATAAAAATTGTCGAATTTTGGATTCAATCAGTTCGCCATTTACTACGTCATGGACCGCATTTAATTCTTGGCCGCCATCTTGGTTACTGATCTGAACTACGCCACCATCTTTGTTCAACACAATGTCTCAAAACATATATATATATATATATATATATATATATCAAGTTTTATGTCTGAAGGCCAAAAATTCAGAGAGGAGTTTGGTAGAAAATTTCCACACACACACACCATCACTTTTATGCCTATATATGTGAGTTTGTTAGACCCGTTTTATCTTGAATGCTACATAATTATGTACGATGTAGAAAATATGTTTAAATAGAACTGGGCATAATAGTTAAATGAAACTAATCATCCAATCAGAAACCAGAAAAAAAAAATAATATGCAAATTAGTTAACCTTTATTTTGTTTCTCGCACATCAATGACTGAGTATATTAAAAAGTTCATATTAATTTTTAAATATAAAATGTAAGTTTTTAATATCAATTTCAGAGCAAGAAAAAAAATTCAACTTTGTAGAGATGTTGCTTTTTTTTTTTTTTTTTTTTTTTTTTAAACGCTTTTATGTAAGGAGGTAATGCCATTAAAAAATAAATGGTGAATTTAGTCTGAGACTGGGAATATAGAAATAGAAAACAAAACAGTGAAACCAAATAAAAAAAAGAAAACATTAACTTATACAGGATTCGAACCTCTGCATCTGAAAGTCACCACCTAACGTTAGTGTTGTTTTTGACCACTTGACTAACAAGCTGAACTTTCGCAAATAACCTTCTCCTCGCCTTGTTATATATTTTTTTGTTTTGTATTCTAAAAATGTAACCTTTACCGTCATCTCAAAATTGCATTGGACAAGTGAATATGATGAACTTATATAGAAATTTATTTCCATCATTTTCTCTCATGTTTTTAGTTGATGCTCATCTTTTGCATGGTTTTTCCATAATGGATTGTTTCGTTAAACAAATGGTTAATTTAGCTTTTTTTCATGTTCTTTAAACATCTCTCATACATTATGACTAGCTGGGGGGTGGGGGGCTTTGCTTGGTCGTAAAATACGCTTAAATATGATATTTTAATTTGTCCAGATTTTGTATATATTATTATAGTCGTGATTTCAAAAGTAAAAAAAAAAATAGTATTTGGGGGCGATCAGCTAGAATCGAAACTGAAAGCAAAACTGTAGCATTCAAAGCTGGTGACGTTACCACTATATCAACGTGACATGCATATCAACTGATTAAAAATATACTAAGATAAATGTACAAAATGTATAAGGATTTTGTTTTCAATATTTACCTCTTTTTGATCTCTTAAAAACGATTTTAACCAGCTAAAAAAAATCATAAAAGAATGGCCCATAAAAAATCCAATCATTTAAGGCCCATAAGCACGGCTCTGTGACTTTGTTTTGGAAGAAATAGTTTGAAAATATGTAGACAGACAGACAGACAAATATAGTGCCTTTTTATGAATTAGATTATATGCATTTTTAATTTGGAATTAATTTTAATAATTGACAATTTTTACGGAGGTATGTAAGAATTAATTTATTCTTGTAATATTTGGAGGAGGGGGGCATTATTTTTTATTTATTATTTTTGCTGGGCACCAACAAGAATGGAATTTTGAAGATAGTCCAGTGTTTGAAAAAGGTTTTATGGCTAAGTGTATGATTTAAAATAAACATGGCCTGTAAACAGCCGTAAATAATTGTCATACCATTGTGTATTCTCTTTTTTCGGAAAATGATTCAAATCTTCAAAATACGCATATTGATCTCTTTTCCACTGGATATTCTGCTACAGGTATTTCCTAGTTGATGGTTGAGCTTTAATTCATTCAGTTTTTTAAATGATCTAACTTGAAACTATATGTGTACATTTAATAAAGTGTTTTTTTTTTGTTTTTTAACAAAAATGAGTTATAAAAAGATTTATAAATGAAATTATACATTTCAAAAATCTTTTTTTTATATATATATATATATATTTTGCTTACAGAAGAAAATTTGTAAACATTTAATTCTGTAAAGTTTACAAAATTTAAAAGAATATTTTAATTAAAAGAAAGTTTTGTATATTACCTGTCTCCATCTACTAACAAGTTGAAAAAAAATACTATTTATTCACAAGCATACATATATTTTTAATAAAAAACATTTTGTAAATAAAACTTTGTTTAAATAATAAAACTTTTTTTTATATGACTAAAACGAATGTGTATCTGTAAATATTTAACCGATAAACTCCTCTGGTCACATAATGCTAAAAAAGATTTTTTTTTTTTTTTTACAAAGGAGTCACTCGGAAGCCACTCGAGGTTAAGAGTTAATGAGTGTACAGGAGTCAAAGGGAAAATCTTGTAGTAATTGTTAGTGGAAATTTGGTAAATTGGATTCAAGGATGCCTCATCAAGAATTTGTTTATGTTAGACTTGAAGACAACCATATTGTAGTCAGTTGGAAAATAGGAAAATGGAACAGAGTTCCATAGGCGGCCAGTTCTCAGAAATAAGCTTTGTTCATGGAATCTACATTTAGGTTTAGGCGCAGGTAAAGAGTGGGGAAAATTATTCAGTGGTTTCAGCTAGATGAGTGATTTTTGTGAAAGTCAGGTCGGGGGGGGGCATAGATTGGAGCTCAGACAAGCACTTGCCATGAAAATAATGATAAAGCAGAGACATGGTGGTCTGTGGGAAAGAGGTTGCAGGGGGGGAATAAAGGCATCTCTCACTAGGCTACAAAGTCTATTTCGAATTCTGTCAAGGCAGGATAAGCTGCTTCTAGCAGCTCATGCCCAGATCTGACAACAGTACTCCATTCATAAACCTACTTGGCTCTTATACAAGTAGAGAATTGCATCAGCAGTGACATATCTACTGTAGCGGTAGAACAAACTATTTTTCCGGCAGCCTTGGCAGTGGATTTAATTTGAGTGTTCCATCTTAGATGAGGAGTAAAGGTCAGACCCAGAAGCTTGTCAAAACATGGAACCTCCCCAAAAAGAAATATTAATCATACACCAAGGATGGTTTATAATGAGTAAAATGTTTGTCTTGATGAATGAATGTGTACAGAAATAACTTAGCAAATTGAATTGCAAAATGTTAATTTCATGTTAATTGCTGACATATTATTACTTGTGCACATGTGCAAATTAATTCAGGCTTGAAATATTTTAATTTTAAATCTTTCTTATCTGTCAATAGCTCGTACAGTGATTTGGAATGCCATCTCGTGACAGCTTGTCCAGTAGTTTGGAATGCTAAATGTTTTGGTTTTGATTCTGGCTTATGACAACCAAGTCATTTTTTGTTTTTTAAACTTTTGAAATCAGTAATATATTAGGTTATATAATATTCAATAAAGAATTGGCTCTGTAATAATAAATACGAAATCTGCATTAATTAAAATATTTAAATGTATTTTATAACCAAGCCCCCCCCTCCCCACTAGTCTGTAATAAAAATCTGTGATCTAAAAGTTCCGTTTATAATATAAAGCAACTCTGTGCAGAAAACCAAACTAAAAATGAAAAAAAATCTGGTGTTATTCAAAGTTCTGTTTATGATTCAACTTAACCGGAAGTGTTACTGTTATTTTATAGTCAGATCAGTTTTGCATGTTGTATATCCAAGTGTATTTATCATCAAACGCAAACGAAAGACTATTTAACATTCATAACTAACACTTGGTGGACAAGTCATACAGAAGACTCAAGTTCAGTTGTCTCAGATATGCTTGAATTGCAAAAAAAAAAAAAAAAATCGTGAATTTTATTAGTTTATTAATAATGCATAGTTAGTTTATCTTGAAAGAAAATTCACAAGTGATGTTAGATTCTCAAAACTAATAAATGTTCTAGGCCGTGTGTCTCAAATCATTTGGACAAAAGCGTGCGCCATGTGACAAATACAAAAAAAAACAGTAAAATAATTATCAAATGCACCAAAAGGTCAATTGAATAAAAGTTATGAATCCGACACCAGGCACTTGCATGGAAAGGAACAACAAACGTGATCAATTGTCAAAAAGATGTTAAAAGTATAATGGCCATTTCAGCAAAAGGTTATACAGGTGTAATCAAAGTCAAGTCAGTCTAGTGAAACAACAATGGCTGAATAAAATGCTCGTTGGTGTGTGGATACAGTGACAATACCATTCCAAAGGGGTATTTTAGGTGGTCACAAAAGGATATTGTTGTTTGTTGAAGATTTGGAGCAGAGAAGAATCAATGTGTTGAATTTTTTTTTTTTTTTTTTTTACACAGTGATCACCACTTATCAAGGCCCGGAAGCCACTCAGGGATAAGGGTTATTGCAAGTACATCACGTTAGTGAGGAGATTTTATGAAGTGTTTAATTAGGGGGGCGGTTCATTAGGAATTTGTTAACATTAGACTTGAAGACATCCAAGTTGTAGTCCGGAGGGAAGCAGGCAGACGGAACAGAGTTCCACAGGCGTGCAGTTCTAAGAAAGAAGCTTTGCTCATGAAATCCGCGTTTTGATTTAGGCACAGATATAGAGTGGGGGAAATTTTTCACAGTGGATTCAGCTAGACGGGTGTTTTTCGTGAAAGTTTGGCGAGGGGGGACCAGGGATTGGAGTTCAGACGAGCACCTGCCATGAAAATAACGATAAAACAAGGATAGGCTCGCAACGTCTCTTCTGTGGGAGAGGGGTTGCAGGGTAGAGAAAAGGGCATCCCCCACTAAACCACGAAGTCTATTTTGTACTCTGTCAAGGCATGATAGGCTGTTTTTGGCAGCTCCTGCCCAGATATGGCAACAGTATTCCATCCTTGGCCGTACTTGGCTTTTATATAGATAGAGAATTGCATCAGTAGTGAGATATCTTCTGGAGCGGTAGAAGGATCCCACCATCTTTCCTGCGACCTTGGCAACAGACTTGATGTACGTGTTCCATTTCAGATCAGGAGTAAAGGTCAAACCCAGAAGCTTGTCAAAACACGGGGCCTCACCCATCCATCACAATTGATGCCAGCTGGGGATCAGAGCGTTGATGATGATGTTGAATTTCTGTGTGTGCATCTTTCCTAGCAATCAACCATCCATCACTGACAATGAAGCTAAATTATGTTTTCACATTTCAGTGTGTTGTCATTCTTTTGACCACAGCAGAAATACAACAATATTTCTGTAACTTTTATCAATTCATGAGATAAATTTTAATTATTTTGTTTATTTTTTATTTACTTTTTCTTTTTTAGGATGATTCCTCTGGATTGTCATGGCGAGAAGAGCGCGAGTTGAAAAGGGCATTGTATGCTTCTTTACAAGAGAGTCGAAAGCTAAGTCGGCAACAACAGCAGGAACCGTGCTTAGAAAACCACCAAAAGCACTCCTTCAGCTCACCGTCCGACACAAATCACAAAACCATAAATAATCACACTTCGGCCGCGACCACCAAACAGACCATCACCACTGCCAACAATCACACCAACAGCACTACCATTACCACAACCAGCAAAACCAATCCCATCACAACATCCACCTATAAAAGAAGTAGCCACCATCACGTCAACAACCATCATACTCATCTCAAAAATCATTCTTATAATCATCATTATTACAATAACTCACCATACAAGAACCGCACAAATTCTGGTAACAAGGCACCGATCTTGGCACCGTCATCTTTTAATCACGTATTGTCATCTTCATTGTCATCTTCTTCATCCTCCAATAAATCATCATACAGCAATAAATCCTCTTCCGCGTTCACTGCCAGAAATTCGGTTGTAGATGAGAATAGCCGAGACTCCATGAAGCCTGTCCTTGGAGTTGGGGCCCGTGTAAGGTCAACAAGCATACCAACTACAGATATCAAAAGGTAAGCGGTTTGTCATAAACCTGACACAATTTTTCATATGCATCTTCACATCTCTCTAAGAGGCTTTGTCTGTAGGTCGGTTATGCTTCAGTTTGCAATACCATTTTCATAGCTGAACTAGTGTTAAGACAATCTGAATTGGAGCATATTGGGAGGATAGAAATCAGAAAAAAATGTGCCTATTTTCCGATGCCAAAAACGATTCTTGTAATATTTTTAGATTATTTTAACTTAATTTTCAATTGCTGGTAATGATAAAATGATATTTATTGATTTTAAATTATAAATAAAACTAAAAAATCACCCCTCCGTATTTAAGGTATGTTTGTGAAAAATGTATTCACATGGTAAATGGGTTTTTACAGTAATCCAAAAAAAAAAACTTTATCAATAAATATTTAGAGATTTAAAAAGAATTGAAATCAGGAGTTTATAAATGGAATCAGTAATTGAATATTTGATTTTTAAATTACCAATGAAACTAAAATCTACCTCCTCATACTTGTTTCCGAAAATATATGCACATATTGCATGAGTTTTTAAGGTAATCCGAGAGAGAGAAAAAAAAAGGCTTTATAATTAAATATTTAAAAAGAATTAGAATCCGGAATTTAGAACACAATCGATAATTGTGTTGGAATCATCCAATCACTAAGCTAAACACGCAGATTTGAAAGATGCATTATATTTTGAATGTATCTCTGTAAGAAACTATTTCAGGCCATTGTTCCGTGTTTAAGTTTACAACAAATATTTATTTCATTAGTGAATTATGGCAAATATTGGGCCATGTTAAAAACAATAATTTTATTTCCAATCGATTTTGTAAATTTTAATATTTAATCCTGATCAATATTTTATTTTTTATTTGTCATAAAGAAATGTAATCGTTTCATACCTGCCCGTGTAAGTTAATCAATTAATGTGCTGTACTTAGACAGCTTGAGTTTAAACTTAATTCAGGGCAAAATTATTTTTACACCTCCCCCCCCCCAAAAAAAAAAAAAATTGTTGTCCAGAATTCTCCTATATCAAAAAAATTTTTCTTTTAAATCTGTATAATATACCCACGACAAAACAAAAAATTATACTCGAAAAATCGTATAAAATTATAAAGTAGTTTATTTTTTAATAAGAAAATCAAATTGTATGAGTATCCGGAGAGTGACTCTCTTGTTGACCATTTTGAATAAAAATGAAAACAAAGGATATAATTCCACAATAATTCTAAACTGTCCAGATTTATGTTGTAATGCCTATGAATTTCCATTAAATGCATGAAAATGATTTTCTTTATAAAAATAAAACTACTTTATCAATTTACATGATTTTTGAAGTATTTTTGGTTTTGTCACAGGTATATACATCATACAGAAGTTTCTTTACTTTTATTTTTTAATATGGGGAAATTCTGGCGAAAAAAAACAAAACAAACTTATTCAATATTAAACAGATTAGTTAGTTTTACTTTTATATTTTTGTTTGTCTTAGATAATTTATGAAAATTAGAATCTCGGCAACATCAGGTAGCCTTGCTAGTAAGGAAAATGAGTGCTGAATATCATAATTTTTAAGAGTGGGAGTATGGCAGAATCTTAATTTATGCCAAATTAACACTCATATGTATAACTGGGAAAAAAAGATTTTGTTAAGAGGCTCTCTATAATCTTTTTGGCAACATTTAAAAATAAAAACAGGAGGCCTCCAGGGGGCTGCTGCAACTGCTACTCCTCCTTAGAAACAGAGAGTTTATAACTAAGTAGCACCGATTACATGAGGCATTAAAGTGTGAATCTGAAACAATTCTTTTGAAATACTAGATTTTATTTTTACACACCCACACTAGTTGTACCTAACCGGAATTGCCCAATAGTATTCTTTTGCTTTTCGTTTTTTAAATTATACTTTTTTTCTCCCCTCTCCTAACTATCGTTTTTGTTCCAATTTTTTTTACAGTGTTGGTCATTTTAAAGCAAGGTTCTTGTCTAGAATTCCTCTTATATTAAAAAACAAAAATTTTTAAAAAAATGTGTAATGGAACAAAAATGTCATATTACAAAAATCATGTAAATTGATGAAGTACTTTGATTACTTAGAAAATCCAATTTTATGAGTAAGCAAAAAGAGTATCTCATGTCGTCATCTTGAAGAAACAAGGGCAGATAACTTTGCACTAATTCGAACTTGTGAAACCAGTTTTGTAATACAATAGAACCCCGGGATATGGCATTAAAATTAGTAAGAAAATACAGTACAGTATACACATGTATATAATCAAATAGCATAAATAACACCGTAAGCAAATACTGAACCAGGGGCCGAAAAAACATTGTAACCTGAAAAAAACATATCCTAGAGTCACTGTGTCCCAGGGTTCTACTGTATCTGATTTTCTGTTAATTGCTTAAAATCATTTATAAATTATTTTCTTTATAAAAATCACACTACTTGATGAATTTACATCATTTTTGGAATATGATCTTTTCCTTTTGTCATGGATGCATACATAAAGATTTTTTAAATTAAAATTTTTTTATTTTTTTTATTTGAAGAGATTCTGGACAATCTCTAAAAATAAATTTTCCCCAGATAAGTTTCTTTTTCTATAAGGAATTAAATCAAATTATAATCTCTTATTATTGTTAACATGGCTGTAATGATCTACAAAAAAACACTAATTAATCACAGTAAAATATTTTGTCAGAAGCAAGACCTTGATGACAAAAAAAAAATGATAAAGAGACTGACTTTACTTTATATACTAGATAAGAGATGTTTATTTGTTTCCTAATTACATTTTATTATTTAATCTATGAACTTGAAATTTAATAGGAATAGTTTTGCGACTTAATAATTGCAGATTATTTTAAGGGGTCATGTTATTCAGTTTTCTACAAAGAGGTGCTCAAAAGATTAAATTCTGCACTTAATTTTTTTTTTACTGATGAATTTAATGAAATTTAAACCCATTATACCAAATAAGTGAATGAGGTGACCTTGTGTTTGCGAGTTTTCCCATTATGGGTTATACTGTTAAGCAAACTGGCAATCTAGCATCTTTTTTTGACAAGGAAGTCACCACTTATCTTGGTCCGAAGGCCATTCGAGGATAAGGGTTAATGAATGTAAGGTGGTAGTTTAATAATTGTTGATGGTGTAGATTGGATAGAATTTGGATTAATTAAGAGGACTGCTCAACAAGAACTTGTTTACATTGGACTTGAAGGCTACCATATTGTAATGGGCTGGAAAGCATACCAATCGGACAGTGTTTCACATGCGAGCAGTTCCAGGAAGGAAGCTTTATTCATGAAATCTGCATTTAGAATTAGGCACAGATAGTGGGGAAAATTGTTGATAATGGTTGTAGCTAATCGAGTGTTTTTTTTATGGAAGTTTGGCAGAGGGAGGAGCATAGATTGGAGCTCAGATGTGCACTTGCCATGAAAATAACAATAGAGCAGAGACAGGCTCGCAACATCTCTTCTGTGTAAAAATAAGAGTGACAGAAGTGAGAGTGGTAGATACCGCATGGAATAAGAGCAGGAGGTGTGTGTCAACATATATTGAGAGAGGGTGAAAGTGATTAAAAGTTATTAACAGATGGACCATTTGATACTTGAAAATTATGGTTATTCAGAACGATTAAAATGAAAATTTTATTTCAAACATAACTCCATCGTCAAATTAAGGAATTTGTTAGCATATGTATTTTGCGTAATTAAAATGTATTCAGAAAAGGGTTTAGAAGAACAAGTGTTGATTGACAGCGCTTTAGTGTATGTATATATATATATATATATATATATATATATATGAGCAATTTCAGTTGAATTAAATCGGTCGGTTTAGCTCTTATGCATAGATCATCATTAAATGATTAGATCTGACTGACGTAAAAAACATTTAAAAATAAAATGTTTAATTTTAACGTTATTTCACGCAGTTAACGGTAGCCGAATGGATACGGTCCTTGCTAATCAAGCCAAAGATGACTTGTGTCGCCGGGTTCGAATCTATCGACTGATGTTAATCGTGACACCCTGCACTGAAGATTCCTGAAAGGATGAAACACTAGTGTCTGTAGGTATTTAATTATTATAGTAAATAATTATATATATACATACAAGAAAAATTGTTGATGGAAATAAAAAATTGAATAAATTACAATATCTATTGATCCACCAAAAATTCACATAAGGAATTATAATAAAGAAAAATCCTTAACCCATGGATTTTCAAAGATACTCTTTTCATCAGAGGATAAATATTTGTAAAGAATGTATCACTGATTAGCATATATTTTAATATATTTTTTAATGTTTTAATATTAGTTTTGAATATATTTTTAAATTTATGCTAATCAGTGATACATTTTTTTATTAATATTTATCATTTTATAAAAAGAGTATCTGAAGACCCATGAGTTAAGGATTTTTCTTTATTATAATTCCTCGTTTAAATTTTTATTAAAAAATATTGCAATTTATTCAATTTGGATTTGGATCATTAGTTTTCATGCTTTTTAATTGCTCTATCTACTATATTGAATTTTCTATTTTCTCGATAGGATCTAATATAAAGATAATATTTATCTTTGTAATTTTTTATTATATATATATATATATATATATATATATATATATATATATATCCTAGCATGCCACCTGGCATTACCTGTAAAAAAAAAAAACACTTATATATAATATTTTCATTAATGCAGATTTCGTATTGGACTCAATATATAGTTATGATTTAAAAAGTTAAAAAAGACAATAAAAAAAAAAAACACCTGTGCATCACCGAGAATTGAAACCAAAACGTTTAGCTTATGATTTACTTTTTCCTTTGATGTTAATGCTTGAGCTATGAAGACCTGTTTGCTGCAAGGCTAAAAATTAAAACCTGAACTAATAACTATTACGTTACACATGCATATTTGTAATGCCGTCATTCAACCTTCACGTGTCAAATTCCATTTTTTCAATTTTCACTTTTGCATTGATTTTCCCCAGATAAAACACAAATATAAAGTTTCACATGGGCTTGAATACCCTATATATTATGTTTCATGCCTGGAGACCAAAAACTGACTGGAGTTTGGTAGGCAAATTTTTTTAAAAACAAAAACATATATATATATATATATACACATACATACAAAAAGGTTTGTATTTACTATAACCTTTTTATGCGAATATTATACAAGTATAAATCATGTACAATATCTGCATGAATATAATTACACATAATAATTAACTAAAGATGATCATCCCATAAGAAAACCCGAAAAATTGCGAATTAATTAAAATGAATGTTTAAAAGAATATGCTAATTAGCTAGATCTTTTGTAGGTGAATGCAATTCCACGACACATATATAAGAAACTTTTCTTTTTAAATAGATAGAAATGATTTTTAATATGGATATTAGCACGCCTAAAAAAAACCCAAATTTATAGAAGTATATATATATATATATATATATGCAATTTAAGATAAGAAAAATTGAAAAAATAAGTGTTAATTTAAAAGAATTATTTTTTGCAATGTTTGCTTAATTGAAAAAAATACTGCCTAGATATATCACTGAGCATCAGTGATGACCATCTAAAAATGTTTTTGCTGTGTATAAAATAAAATAGCAACTCATAATTAAATGAAAAACAAGTAAACTTTACAGTCTGAAAACGTCTACTTCAAATTACTAGTGTTTGATATTGGCTATTGTTAGAGAATCAAGCATTGTCTCAGCAGTATAATGTGTTGTGAACGGCATCTCTGCACACGACTGAGTTATGACTAATTTTCTCATTTGTCACTGACTCTGGATGTCTGGGTATATTGTAGGCGTTAAAATGTTTTATTTTTAAACACAATGAAAGAATCTCAGTAATAGGCTCTGTTCATTGGTTGGTCTGTCCTGCTTAACTTTGAAATAGCATTTATTTTGGTCTGCCACATTTATGATTAAAATAACTTTTACTTTGGTCTGTCAGTTATGTTTGAAATAACTTTTACTTTGGTCTGTTACGCTTATGTTTGAAATAACTTTTACTTTGATCTGTGACATTTGTTTTATATAGCATTTACTGTGGTCTGCCACATTTATGATTTAAAATAGTATTTACTTTAGTCTGTCACGCTTATGTTTGATATAGCATTTACTTTGGTCTGTCATGCTTATGATTAAAATGACATTTACTATGGTTTGCCATACTTAGATTTTGAAATATATAGTTTTAGCAACCTTTATCTGTAAAGTGTTTTATTAAATCAACTCCAATACATGGGAGAGGGGCAAAGAGGAATGGTTTTGCGAATGTCTAAACTTTTGATTACTAGTTTTTATTCAAAATCCACTAAAATGTTGCATTAATTTATTTACATAAAAAAATCTGCTGACACCTTGCTATTTTTGTGTAAAGCCATTCTTTTGAACAATATTTTTATGAGATAATAAAAATGCTTACATGTATGAAGTTATGTAAAATTCTAGTCATACTCCCTTTTTGATCTAAAAACAAACCTGAATTGTAAGGCTTGCCCTGACTTCTTTATGATAAAATAGGTGAATATAGAGAACTTATTTTTCCTTATATTAGTCTATGTATACATATGGCTTGTGTCGTGTGTAAAATGCATATAAAGGGGTCATCGAATGCTATCACAGTGCAAGAAGTGGAAATATGTCAGAAGAAAGACTAAAACAAAATGATATTTTTATTTTATTTTTATTTTTTGTTTTTGGTGAATCTCACATGAATCTTAACTTCTGCACACGATGATCTAGTGTGTGCAACTTTGTCATAACATATTTTCCATCAGTACCTCTATGATTAAGTAAAATTTACTAAAAAAAATAAATGAATTGCTCTATTTTTTTCATTTTCAACTAAACTTAATGTTTTCAAAGATGTGAACACGTTTCTCTATTGAAGTCATTTTAGTTAATTTATGTTTGCACATTTTAAAACTTAAGGTTGGCAACTCTTATTATAGTCTTTAATTTAAAATGAGTTCTCCTCATTGCTAATTTTTTATATTTTGGTGATTATTTAAATATTTCAGATAATCAGTCAATCGGGGCCAAACCAAGTAATTTTTTAGATTGTAGCAAAATGTTATTGCTAATAACAATAGCAAATGAAAATTGGTTAGCCAGAAGCTAAGTTTCATTTGTAAGTCTAAATGCTATTTGGGTGTGAGTTTAAAAATCTAATCGAATAGCAAGACACATTAGATTTATTTTTATTTTTAATTTTATTGAACTTTAATGATTTTTTTTTTTTTTTTTTTTTTTTTTTTCAGGACAAAAATTCATGCTCAAAGAAAATTTGCTCAGGGCTCACTTCCATCAACTCCAAATACAACTCCAAACAAAGCCAAGATGTCTCCCCTTTGCCTACCCAAACGTGCAAAAACTGAGGACTTTCTCACCTTTTTATGCCTAAGAGGTCAGTTGGTTTATTTGATCCTGATTTAAGCAAACTTTGAAAATTACAATTCACACTATATGTAGGTGATTGGATACCGACATAGATTGATGAGTTTAGGTGCCAAGTTCGAACCATATCAGTTCTGCAGCACCATTTTCACTATGAATGTTGACAACCTTCACATGATTACTCCTATGAGTACCTGATTTTAGAAAAAAAAATAAAAACAAAAAAATGAGTAAACCAATGCCAACAACAGAATCGATTCAATCAAATGTCAGACTGTGCTAATTCAACCAAATTTACATTTTTTAACCTTACTTCCCCTTCTGCTATTTGGTTTTTCTCAGTTTATTTTTTTTGATTTTTTCATTCAAAGTTTAGGACAATTTGCATAGATAGTCCACTTCTATCAAATATTGTAATGAAGAGGGGCAGCTTCTCTTGTGTGTGTGTTTGATTTTTTTGTTTGATTTTTAATGGAAATCATTCCAGACAAGACGTGAAGCCATTTGATGTTGGGAGCTAAACAAAACAAAAAAAAAGAATTATTAGTTCAAGGCCAAGTGTTAGATGGATAGATTCTGGCCCAGAAAACAGCAATTTTTTTCCACTTTGTCAGAAACATTGCTCATAGAATGTGAGGACAGAATAAATGAAATAAAAATTATGAGGTTCCTGAAAGTAAACTAAAGATCCATTTTCTATGCTCCAAATTCATTGTTCTCATTCTATCAGCCATAGCCATGTAGAAGTGTTAATTATTTCATTATTCTTAATTATTGTCTGTAGTAAGGCTTGAATGTTCAACCGTCAGAATACTGTCGCATAGAACCGATTGTTAGTCGATGCCTTTGACCATTACGCCACAGGTCCATATGGAAAAGATGCAGCTGATGTTCAGAGATTATATCATCTGAAACATTGTGAAAATATCAACCAAGATAAGAATGATATATATGAGAAGATTAGTCCGAATAATCCAAATAGGGATTATTAATCCCCATCTTAAAAATTTCAGAACACAACCTTTTTTTTGTTTACTTTATTTTTTGTCTTTTTATCTTATTCTTTTTTTACATTAATTTCTTACCTTTTTTTTTTTTTTTTTTACATTTAAAAAAAAATTGAAAAAATTATTCACTTTTTTTCAAATTATTGACTTTTTTTTCAATTTTGAATAAACTATTTCCTTCCATCTTTCTTTTTTTTTGTTTTTGTCCATCTTGTGCGATCCGACAACAGGTAGCTCAGTTTTGCCATCCCACCTGGACTTTTTCAACTACACAAGTAAGGATTCCGCAGGAGGCGAGAACAGTCGACCACCCACTCCCGCCAGCAGCTGTAAACAACAAAACAATTCATCTTCATCTCGTGCCCAAACACGTGAGAGCTCTCCACTTTCAACAGCAACCAGTACCAGTAGCAATGACGATGTTGCTGATGTCTTGCCTTCATTTCACGTAAGTCAAAATCAGTTTAGGAAATTTAGAATTAGTGCCTACAATGTATTAAATTTGCATATGAGATGCAAAGTAAATGTTTAGAAAATTCTTTAGTTAATTTTTTGTGAAAAATTGCATCTTATCAGTTTTCTTTACTCATTATTTAAATTATATACAGTACTAGCAAGACTTGTGTCCCAGTGTTGCCCAAGGGAAATATAAAACAATAATTTAATTAAAAAAGAAAAACTATTATTATCAATTCTGAAAACAAAGCAAGAAAGAACTCTTTTCACTACAAGTAATTTAGGTGATTTATTCATGTTTTGGCGTTGATCTGCAGAAAATATGAAATAATGATTCAATTTAATAAAATGCTAGAGGTTAACAGAAAAAAATTATGAAAGACCCATATGATTGTAATAGCAATACACATGGCCGTTAAAACGCTTTGGATAATCAGATTTCAAGTGGTTTCTGCTAAAATAGTCATATTTTAAAAACCAAAGCACTTTAAGTCTTCAAAATACCATATTCAGAAGTGAATATACTTTTAAATGAATTAGTAAATAATAACATACATTATATATTTTTAGAGTTTTAAGCAAATAAAGTGATAAAAAAATCATAAAACAGCATTTTCGGTAAGTTTTTGTAACCCCCCTTCGTACCGTGTTTCTGTAAAGAATTTTTTAATGAAATTTGGAAATTAGCCAAAAGATGTCATTTTTAATAATTTTGAGTGTCCGAAATTCATTTGACCACTTGTTTTTTTGTTGTGTTAAAAAAATAATTTCAAAATGGTGAGTATTGAAAATTTTGAAAAAAAAATTTCTTCGGACACTCACTATTAAATAAAACTCTTTTTACTATGTTTATTCGTTAAAAAGATGATTGGACAGTGTTTTCTCTAGTGGTATGTAGCAATTTAAAAACATAATATCTGGAAAAATCGTTATGAATTTGAATCAAGACTTCTGTAGTATTAGTGATAGTAGCTGTATCAGCAGCAGCAGCAGCGATAACATGGCGTAAACAGACGTTTGTTTTTGTTGTTTATTTTTATTCCAAATCGATTTTTTTTATTTTTTAAATTGAAAATCTGGTTATAAAAAAAGTTCTTACATGTTATAGAATTTAAATACTTGATATTTTTCCAAGCATCATGTTAGAGGGACGTCACTTTTTTAAATAACATTTAACTGTTTGTCATAATTCTTGTGAAGTTCCACAATGGGTATCAAACACCCTCTTAAAAAAAAAACACTTAATTCTATGTCTAATCCTAGGTACAAGTGGCAAGTCTCCTCCTAAAACCTTTAGCCTTAACAATAACGCTAAGTACAAGTGGCAGAGCTCCCCACTAAACAAACTTCCCCTGTGAGCTCATATAAATGTAAAAGAAGCATAAAAACGTTTGAAGAAAAGTGCACATGATTAATCCCCCCCCCCCCCCCCAAATAAATTGGTCAACTGTCCTAAAATGCTAGGACCGTCTTGAAATGGTGAATTATTTTACATTTCTGTGAAACCAATCCCCACTCTAAATTCTAAAATTGTTTTTGTTTTGTTTGTATCAAGTCTTCAGGATGTTCACACATAATTTTCCTTAGCCCGATCATTAACCCAAAGTCAGAGTGGCAACCTCCCTACTTTCTCATAATTGCACAAAGACCCTCTTAAAACCATGCATAATCGCCTTTTAGAAAACAAACAAACAAAAAAAACACCCAGGATTTATCTATCATAGGAAAGGGCGGGGGATAACTGCCCTAAAGCGCTCAAATGATTCATAATGGGAAATCATTTTACATTAAATTCTAAAATAATTTTTGTTTATCTTTTTATTAAAGTTTTTCAAGTTGTTCACATGCAATTTTCTATAAAGGTAGAATCACATATTTTGGAGAATTGGTCAGATGGGGAGGGGTAACAGAAGGTATTAATCTACAATAATACCAAAGAAATATTGCAATGTATTCATTTTTAACCAAACCTAGATTTCGATTTCAGTTTTTGGCACATAAAATGCATTACAACTTAACTTTGAGTTCTCTAACTTCTTTTCTTTTAATGAATACATGGCATTTTAAAGCAATCACAGCATATTTATGTGAATTTACTGCAGATTATTTGGAAACCATTCATTTCTGGAATTTCAGTAGCATATTCAGATTCCTTGCACAAAAATACTTATATGGCAAATTTCATTGCTTAGTCTTGTGTTTTAACAAAGATATAGCATTTTTACTGAAAAAGTAGTGCAAAAAATGTGACAAAACGCATATGGTCTTAAAGAGGGGAAAAATATCCAAACACACAGGGCATAAAAATAGTTATAACTTCCTTGATTTTAATTGGATTTAAAAAATTTTAAAAGATTCTTTCTTAGCTTATCAAGCTCTTTCTATATATACCAATATTGAAATATTTTAAGCCATTTAAATTTTTTCATGTGTATTGCTAATTGTAAGTAAATTAGGTGATTAAAGTAGGATCTGTTAAATAAGTATTGGTTTCAATCAAACAAAATAGATTTTTTTTTGTTTTGGATGACTGGGCCGAAATGCAAGGTATTATTTTCATCTTATTTTTTGTGAAAAATTTAATCTACTTTAGCATCAAATAGCTTTGTTTATTGGTTATTAAAATTATACATAATACCAGCAGGATCCATGTCCTGACATTGCCCAAGAGAAATATAAAATAAGAAAAAGAAAGAGTATTAGAGTATTAATTCTGAAAAAAAAAAAAAAAAAGCAGAAAAGAACTCGTTTCACTATAAGTAATTTATGTAATTTATCCATGTTTCAGCATTGACCTGGGAAAATATAAGATAATTAGCAGATGTACTCAGCGTTGTCTGGTATTAAACGTAGCATTAATTCCTTTTTTTAAAAAAAAGTAAAAAAAAAAACAAAAACAAAAAAAAACAGAAAGAAACTGGGGTATGTGCATGCAAGTATCATGTTATTTCTAAACAGTTTGCTTCTTGTAAGTAAAAAAAATACTAGAGCTCAGATCAAAACCAAAACCTAAAGACAGTGAGTCATGTACAATAACCATTAGGCCCGCTTACCACGATCTTTAAAAAGTGTTTTCAAAACTACTTATTCTTAACATAAGGAAGCTGTCATGTGAACAATCCATGCATGTGCAGTCGTAAAACAATTGACAAACAGATAAAAATCTGATGACCCTCCCCCATATCAATTTTTCAATTTTGACCCCCCTTAGTAGCTCTTTTTTTTTTTTCTATATAAAAAACCAATGAAAACGTTTTCCACGTGTCTGAATACCCTATTTTCCAAATTTCAAGTTTGTAGATCAAAAATTCATTGAGTATGTAGGTTGAGAGTTGTCCTCACACACACACACACACACACATTCTCACTTTTATAAATATATAGATGAGAAGGATATTGTAGTTTCATGGAAACATTGTGTGTAACATAAAAGGAGTTTTGTTGGAAGGCTATAGCAATGCAGTCTTGTAGGGGAATACTGTGGACACAAGTCAATGAAGTAAAAGAATGACAACAGTGAAGGAATTTCATTAATCTTCACTTTATTTAACAACATCATGTATCGCAAAAGATGGTAGGTGTCGTGAATTTCCCAAATTTTTAAATGTATCTCTTTGTCAAATAATGAATTAAACAAAAGATAATTAAAAAAAAAAAAAATCATTAAAAACCTATATCACTAAGTAAATTCAACAATTAAAATAGAATGTGTTCAATAAGTATTTCTTATTTTTGATGTAATGTGTCATCCGGGTCTTTCCTCCTGCAATGTGATTGACTGGTAGAGGCATTCTGAGAGAGACGTCGAAAGGTACACAAGTCTTGCACTATGACCTCTGCTGCATCTATAATATTTGTCCATACTATAATATACCAGATTTATTACTTATACTGAAGCAAGACTGTTCGGCTATTTCAAATGATATATTTCCCTTTCTAGGGATCGTATCAGTTTTAAATCAAATAAAATAAATTTATGTGTGTTTCAGTGGACTGCCCCCCCCCTTCCTCCATCGTTTTAAGTTGAGTATTCCTAAAAATAAAAGCTGCTGCACCAAAAAATAAAGTAAATGTGATCTAAGAATATTTGTGTATTTGTGGAGCTTTCTGTAGTCAGTGAAGGAGAAATCCTTCTAGGCTGAGGTAACTGTTATGTTACCATCAAATGGACGTCCGTTGTGAGCACAGAAATATTAATTTGTCTAATTTCTGTTCGTTTTATTTAATTTTTATCTAAATCTGTTCTGGCCATAGTCAGTAGACATGTTTGTTTTTTTTAGACTTAAACGATTCTGTTTTCAATCCAGTGGACCTTCCTTAACAGACACAGAAGATCTAATTTCCCGCCATAAAATTGCAACAAAGAAAACAATCAATTACACAGCTACAATTGAAAGACTCTTTCAAAGGTTTAGAGTGACTTGTGATCTATTTGTGTCAATAATATTTAATCAGCTGGACTTATGTCTACAATTGCCTACCTCTACCTGCTACTGTCTGATCCAATCACAATCAAGAATTGTTTTACCTGACACTCAAATTAATCAACTGTAACCATTTAAAATAAAAAGAAATTCGCCTGCTTTGAATATTAAAAAAAATATAAACTGGCACTTATTTTTACGTCTCCTGAATATTTACCAATTTTACAATATTTTATTTTTATTTGTTTTCAGGGTTTTTTTTTTTTTTTTAATTTACTTTTCAAAATAGAATTAATGCTACAGTGTAGTATCTGTTCTAATACTATACTTTATCTTTTCTCTCCTTGGTGATTGAAGAAGAAATCTTTCTGGATTCTGGAAATTATTATTTTTGTCCCAATCTGGTATGCTCCTTTTTAAAACCCAACATTATGCTCCCATGAAAAGGAAACTAAACAAGAACATAGTAAATGACGGTGAAAGTGCAGACTAGTCAACAGTCGATAAATCGTAAGCTGAAAAACCTTGTATTAATTTGGGAAAATATATTGATGTTAATTCTATTTAGAAAAGTAACAAACGTTTGTATTTTAATTAATATAAAAATATGATACAGTAGAACTTCGGAGTACAGTTTTTTCAGGTTATAATGTGGAATACAATGTTTTCCCAGCCCTTGGTTATAGTATTTGCCCCCCCCCACCTTACAGTGTTATTTATAATGTTATTTGATTATATACACGTATATTATATACTGTACTGCATTTTGTTACTAAATTTGAATATGTACTGTATAAAATTTTGCTTAGGCCCCGCCATACAGCGATTTCACCTTATGATCCCAACCCTGGAATGGAGTAATGCCGTATCTCGGGGTTCTAATGTAGTTAACTTTGAATGGAAAAGTTTAGTTTTATTATTTTTTTTAAATATAATTAATGTTAAAGTGTGCTGTCTGCTCTGCTGCCACACTTAATATTTTCTCTCATCTGTGATTGCAGAGAAAATACTTGTAGATTGTGGAAATCTTTTTTTTTTTTTTTTTTTTTGTCACAATCTGGAGGGCCCCTTTTTAGGGGGATAGATTTTTCCCACAGTAAAAAATTGAACATAGTAAATGATGGTCAAATTGCAGAATAGATAAGTCGAGAAATATTAAACTGTTAAACAACAACAATGTATATTTTATGTCAAATACATCCATGTTAATTCTATTTTAAAAAATAAAATTTTTATGTATTTTTGTTTATAAAATATCTAATACTTAACTTTTTACAAAATTATGACATGGGATGCAATATTCTTTCATTCCTCAAATATGATCATGACTGGAAGGATTAAAGTAAAACTGAGGGAGCATTCGTTCTGTACATGAAGGATTAAACATGGTTTGTATGAGAAGAAATAAAGTATTTGTTAAAAGTAATTTTTTTGTAGCAAAATTATTTTTGTTGTAAATGAAGGCGTTTTAATAAAGAAATAGGAGGCACTGCTTTAATTTCTATTGTTTTTTGTTTTGTGATCCACTTCAAAGCATGTATTCTTTTGATAATAAAATTTAAGATATTTTCAAAAAGCTTCATCAGTGAATAATTTTTACTGCTGCAATCAAGCAAAAAAGAAAAAAAATCAACATATACAAATTATTAATTTCGCTTATGTCCTCTTTTCTCTTTTTTTTTTATTCCAGACCAATCGGAATTCTTTTTAATTTTATCTTTCTGTAGGTGAAAGTTAAGACTGGTATATTAAAATAATTAAAAATCACGATTGTTGTATTAAAACAATAATAAATTTTATTTTCTTTCAAAATGTCTCATTAAAATTCTATTAATTAAAATAATATGCACTGACAATATATATATATATATATATATATATATATTTATTTATTTTTTTATATATATAAAAAAAATAACTAAGGAACACAGACTAATTTTTCTTATTTTATTGTTTTTTCCTTTTTATCTATTCATTTTTTTCCCCAAACCATTACAAATCCTTTATCTGTTTTCAATATAAAATTGCCCACATATTTTTTCTTTATCTTATTCTTAATTACATTATTATTATAATTATTATCACTCAAAAGCCATATGAACCCTTTTAACTACTTTAATTAGATTTCTTTTTTTTAGGCAATTCTTGATTTTCTTTTTCCTACTGTTAATAGAAATTCTGGCATTGACCCTTCATTTAATCAATTCCTGGTTTCAATATAAATCACTTATTTCATATTCTTAGACTTAATTCCGCCTCCTCCTCATCATCATCATTGCCATCATCATCTTGTCCGCCTTTATCTTTTTCTTCCCTTCCTTCTGATAACTTTAATAATATATTCCTTTATCATATTTAAATTTTTTTAAAATATTGTAACTGACGTATTAATTAAAATGTTATAAATTCTAACATTAACAATATCTAACTTTCAGTAAAATTAAATTTTGTTATTATTTGAATTATAATAATTATCAATATTAACTATTAATAGTACTAACATAATACTTGGCCTTCGGGACAAGATCAAAGTGTAGTATCTATTCTTCAGATGCTGCACTTCAATTTCTTGTTCTGTCGGTGGAGGGGAAATCCTTCACGACTGAGACAATTTTTATTTTTGTTCCTTTTCTCCTTTTATTTTTTGTTCCTTTTCTCCTTTCTCATTAAAAAACAAGCCTGGTGTCTAACTCTGTCCTGTGTGAAGGCATTGTAAGTAGGAACTATTAATAGTATTGTTTTTTTTTTAAATCATAACTTATTATTATTATTATTATTATTATTATTATTATTATTATTATTATTATTATTTAAGATTAACATGCATTAATACTATTTGTTTCCTCCACAATAAAAATTTTTTTATTCTGAAATTATCCACTTATTGCTATTTTTATTAAAATAATTTCAATATTATCCTTTACATTTTTCTATTTAATTATTCGAATTATTAAATATTTAAAAAGTTTAAATGTTATTGTCTATAAATTAGCTACCCATTTATATTTTAATTGCTGTTGTCATTATTTCACTAATTTTATATTCACTTGATATGTTTAAACATATTTTTCAGAGCTATATCAGCTTATTATAAACTACAGATTTTATTAGGTCGTTACAAAAATAATGGCTAGGTTTTAAAGTCATTTTGTCATAATGGCTGATTTTTAAAGTCATTTTTACACAGAATTTGTACTTCATTTCTGGTAATATAAATATATTTGAACCATGGGAGAATCTCGATAATGAACATGCCAAAACTGATGAACAACTTTAGCATAATGCCTCTGAAATTCCTGCCAATATCAATGAAGGACATAGACAGATCCACTAGTGATCAGGCAGTACAAAGGTGGTTCCAGAAATTCCATGGTGGATATGAGAACCTTGAAGATGAAGAAGATAGCTGTGTATCCTTGACAATAATTGCAAGCACTTGTTGAGCAAAATTTGTGTAAAAAAAAAAAAAAAAAAAATGCTATCAGCATTGCAACAATGTCATCATTTACGTGGTATTGTAGGATAGAAAAAGCTTGATAAATTAGTTTAATGAGCATTAAAAATGTAGCCATTTTAAAGTGTGTTTGATACTCTGTCTGCATAACACGGCTTACTCCTTTTCTTGACCGCATAGTCATTTGTGACAAAAAGTGGATCAGGTTAATGATAATCGTGAATGATCAGATCATGATTGATCCCGAAAGTTGTACTAACCGCACTAGCAGTGATCGCCTGATGATCTGCATTAGGTGTTATCCACTGCAGTTTTTTGCCAAACTATCAGAGCATTAGTGCTGGGATTTATTGCAATCAACTTGCTGATATGTATACTCGTTTGCAAAAAAAAAAAAAAAAAAAAAAAACACATTGATGAATTCGACCTGGTCCAATTCTGCTTCACTTTGTTTCATTTTACTTGTATCAAAATTCTCAGAAATTAAGGGGCTTAATATGAGATGCATAAATATTCTATTAAAGTTCTTACTTTTCAAACAATGAGTTAGTAAAGAAATTGAGAACATTATTTCCCTCTCCCCAATTCTAATGTTATAGTATACCATTCCTGTGGGTCCTGGATATGACCTTAAACTATATCCGATGGTGAGGCCCCAGCTTGTGGGCTTTGGGGAGTGTGGAGCCACCCTTTAATTGCCATTGTTCCCAGGTCCATTCTGACCTAGAGTGGTAGTACCTGTTAGGGTCCCAACTATGGGTTGAATAGAAACTTAAAAAAAAAAAAAAAAAAATATTCTATTAAAAACTTTTTCTTCAAAATCACTGGATCGGCATTAAATGACCTAAAAAGGGTTGATATGCCGTAAACCAACCAACCATTCCTGTGGACTCTTTATCTTAGAGGATTCCAGGACAAGAATTCATCTATTCTGGTGGAGTATCCAACTTCATACTGTTACCTGAGGTAACATTCCTTGTAAAAGCCAGTGTTGGTTTGCCATACCAAGGAGATCTTGTTTCTGCTGTGAATACTATATGATTGTTAATATTTAGTTAGGGTTTACCTGTAGCAAAAAGTATCCTCATGCCAGATTGTCCTGACAAACCCCTGTACAGAGAAATCTTAGACACTCAAGGATAATGTCTAGTAGGCATTCAAGTTTTCTTCCTCTGGATGTGGCGCCACATGTTGCAAGAATGATTTGCAGAAACTCAAACTTGGAATATGAGATTTTACCCCATCCTCCATATTCTTCAAATGTTTTGCCAACTTGTAACATAGCACAGACGGCTATATGCAAATGCATGCAAAATGGCGTCACTGCTAAAGAAAGAAAGAGAAAGTGACATAACATTTGAGATCATGTGAGAGATATGGAACAAGATAACGTTCAAGATGATGTGGATGACGTCGCAGCGGTAACAATGAGAAAATAAATGTTGTTACAAAAAAAAAAAAGTGAAAGTGAAGTTCTTTACTATTCTTGTCCGCTTTGCGGCTGACTTATAAAGTGTGGTTGTTCCCGGACAACGGTACATATTGGTTATAAATTTTTAAGCACTTAAGCAAATTTTTAAATGGTAAAAATTTCCAGTTGAAAGAAAAAATAGAATCAAATTTCAAAGCTTTTGTTGCATATAACTTTTTATCAACGTAGATCAATGGCAGATATGCACAGCTGGTCAAGGCTCATATTTAGATTGATTTGGCCATTTCTACATTTGAATTTCCATGAATAAATATGTTCTCACATCAGCCATTATTTTTGTAATCACTTAATGGTTTATTTTTTCTATTTATAAAATCTCTCTAAAATTTAGTTTTTATATTACCAAGAAATTATATATAATTTGATAGTTTATTTATCCTTTCAGTTATATTTGTTATATTTTTATGTACCTTTATGTAAGCAATCTATATATATATATAAAAGTGAACGTGTCTGTGTGTCTGTCTGTACATTTCCCTACGCAATAACTCTGTCAATTTTTAGTCTACGCACTCGAAATTTGATATACAGGGAACTGAGATTTGGGAAAATCGATGTGATCGGTTTTCGGACAGAAATTTGGCTGTTAAGGAGTCAAAGTTCAACGATTTGACCTTTGAGAACTCTACTAAACTCCTCCGACAATTTTGGGTCTACGTACTTGAAATTTTAGATATAGGTTCCTTGGACATGGATCTAACTTAATTATTTGATTTGAGCTCAAAACAATAAATTTTAAGGGGTCATAATAGGGGTCAAAGTTAAAAAAAAAAAAAATTGACCTCTGCGGTCTCTTCCAAATTACTCAGACAATTTCTGGTCTAAATATTTGAAATTTTACATAAAGGGTATTCAGAGATAGGGAAAGCTTTTTCATCAGTTTTGGTCGAAAACTTTTAGTTACCAATATATAAATGTATGTATGTATGTTTGCATGTCTGCCTTAAACTTTCAATAGAGGCGATGGATTTTACCAAGATCAGTATCATTTTAAAGTTCGACCTTTCATACGACAAATATTGAAAAATTGGCTAAAAACATTAATATCTTCCCCTTCAACTAGGCACTTTTCTACGGAAGGGGGGGGGTCACTTTTTTCGCCAATATTTTTGAAAGTTATCCTCTCCTTTAGATTGTCTATTAATTTCACAGTTTTGTTATGCAATGAAGCATTGTTTTTTGTGAAGAAAGCAGCTAACAAAATGTTTGATACTGGTTGGAACAAAATTTGTATTATCTGGATTATTTCAAACAGTAAGAGAAGCATAAGTTATCGTTTAGTTTTTTCTTTTTTTTACAAGAGAGGCGATTTATCAAGACGAAGGCCACCTAAGGATAAGGATTAATGAATGTAAGATGGTAGAGTAGTAATAATGGTGTAGATTAGGTAAAATTTGGATTATTTAAAGAGATGGGTCAACAGGAACTTGTTTACATTGTACTTGAAAGCTACAATATTGTAGTTGGTCGGGAAGCAAACCAGTGGAACAGTGTTTCACAGGTGGGAAATTCTAGGAAAGAAACTTTGTTCATAGAATCTGTTTAGATTTAGGCATAGATAAATTAAAATTTTTGATAATGGTAGTTTATGGAAAACGTGGACATAGACCATTCTTTTTTTTTCCTTTTTCTTTTTCCTTTTTCTTTTTTCTTTTCCTTTTTCTTTTCTTTTCCTTTTTCTTTTTTTTCTTTTCCTTTTTCTTTTTTCTTTCGTTTTCTTTTTTTCTTTCGTTTTCTTTTTTTCTTTCGTTTTCTTTTTTTCTTTCGTTTTCTTTTTTTCTTTCATTTTCTTTTTTCTTTCGTTTTCTTTTTTCTTTCGTTTTCTTTTTTCTTTCGTTTTCTTTTTTTCTTTCGTTTTCTTTTTTTCTTTCGTTTTCTTTTTTTCTTTCGTTTTCTTTTCTTTCGTTTTCTTTTCTTTCGTTTTCTTTTCTTTCGTTTTTTCTTTCGTTTTCTTTTCTTTCTTTTTCCTTCGTTTTTTTCTTTCGTTTTCTTTTTCTATCGTTTTCTTTTTCTTTCGTTTTCTTTTTCTTTCGTTTTCTTTTTCTTTCGTTTTCTTTTTCTTTCGTTTTCTTTTTCTTTCGTTTTCTTTTTCTTTCTTTTTCTTTTTCTTTCGTTTTCTTTTTCTTTCTTTTTCTTTTTCTTTCTTTTTCTTTTTCTTTCTTTTTCTTTTTCTTTCTTTTTCTTTCTTTTTCTTTCTTTTTCTTTTTCTTTCTTTTTCTTTTTCTTTCTTTTTCTTTTTCTTTCTTTTTTTCTTTCTTTTTTTCTTTCGATTTCTTTCTTTTCTTTCTTTTTCTTTCTTTTCTTTCTTTTCTTTCTTTTCTTTCTTTTCTTTCTTTTTCTTTCTTTTCTTTTTCTTTCTTTTCTTTCTTTTCTTTTTCTTTCTTTTCTTTTTCTTTCTTTTCTTTCTTTTCTTTTTCTTTCTTTTCTTTTTCTTTTTTTCCCTTTTCTTCCCTTTTCTTTTTTTTCCTTTTTTTTTCTTTTTTTTCTTTTTTTTCTTTTTTTTGTCATCACATTAATAACATTTATATTACTATGGTGAAGGATAAGTTAATGTGTAGAATTTAGTTTTGGTGAAGGACTTGGTGTTTACAACAGTTTGGTGCTCCAGCCTATTTTGCCATCTAGGTTGATTGAATAGCAGTTTCTTTAAATGCATTGTATTCACTAGACCTTAATCCTCTTGATATTTTTTTTTTTTTTTTTTATGAGGTATATTAATAAGGAAATTTTATTCAAGAAAAATCAGATTCACTCTATTGACTTGATAACGAGTGAATGTTCCAAAATTGAAGACGATGTGGACCTATATGGTATCAACTTCACAAAACTTTTACAAAACACAAGGACCTGTGGTATAACGGATAGTGTACTTGGTAAAATTTAGTTGTGAGTCACACTTTTCTGAAGGTTAAAGGTTCAATCCTCAGGGCAAGTGATACTCAGAAATACAATTGTGAATTGTTTAGGACTTCTACCTGGTCGTGGCTGATGGAATGAGAGCATACTACCCCTGTAGATTAAATAAAAGGTTCTATTCAGATTCCCGAGTTTTATAAAGTAGGTTGTATTTGAAAATAATATTTGAGATGAGAACAGTAATCCAAATAATACAAATTATCAATCCTCATCTAAAAAATTAATATATCAATATTTTCATGATAAATAAGAGTACATATTGAACATGTTATTTGAATAAAACCTTGTATTTTTTACCCATGTATCTGGAACTAATGGACATTGTGTGCACACATACATTTCAAAATTATTAAAACCCATTGTTTGTCTCTTCTTTAACAGGCTGTTCGTTGTCTTCAAACTCCAAACCGTCAGGCAGCTCGTGCCTGTGCCAGCACCCCAGAAACAGCCAGAGGCCTTGCAGCTATGCAACAACAACAGAATTTGGTTAAGAAAATTGCAGGCAAGCTTGGCGCCAAGCTAGGTCTATCCAGCCCTTCAAGATTGCGATCAACACAGAACAGCTCTCCAAATAAGAAAACAACCAAGGCTAAAATTTCACAACCCAAAGTTTCACCCCGAAATAGCATTCAAACTAATGATCTCCGAACCAAGAAACGTTCACCTGGACGTCCTCCACTCCACAGAAAACTGAAAGAAAGGGGCACACGTGCAAGAACAGCACCAGTGCATATTATTCCAGAACCCAAGAAACGCACAGTTGTAGTAAGAAGTGGTAAACCAGGGGTTTTACGGACCTTAACTAAGGTAAGAATATGTAGTGTGTACCCCCATCTTTTATTTAATCTAATAACTAATTAAATCTAATAAAATTATTTAAATCTAATATAATAATTAACTTAATAACTAATTAAATCTAATAAAACTATTAATCCTTAGAGTTTATCTGCATTGCCAAGACTTTTCTGTGTCAGACCCGATTTCAACTAAATCTTCAGAAAGTGTTACAGATTAATCAGATTTAATTAATGAACAGTTTACAATAAGTAATGTTTAGTCGCATTCATTAGCCAAAAAGAGGTTGATTATGCCATGAAATGGATTAGTGGAACGGGCCATTTAGAATATTGTTTTGCATTAAATCATCCCCAAAAAGGGTTGGTGTATATGCCATAAAATGGACAAACCGAATAAAATCAATTAATAACATTTGAGAAACGAATTATCACTGTCGACCAGGGGAAGAATCTACCAGGCATATGTATACTTTATAATGATGTATGCAAATGAAATCTGAATACTGTCGAGGGTATGCGTTATATAGAGAGAAATTATATGAGAATGATAGGGTGGATATGTAATATGAGTCGGGCTCAAATCTGGCGAGTTTAGACCAGATTAAATCTGGACAAAAGCGGTAGATACCTGCAGAACAAGAGACTTTGATAATTTGGCCACATTGAAAGAATCAATGAGTTTGTAGGGCAGAAGATATAGAACAATTGAGGCAGTAGGGGAAGGCTAAGGAAAACATGGAAGGAAGTGATAAGGATAGACTTGAGAAAAGAAAATGGGATAAAGACCTGGCCAGAGATGGGTTAGGTCGTAAGTTAATTTTTAAAAGCCGTCTCAACACCTGCCAACTGGAAGGTGATTGCTGTTTAGCGTCGAGCATTTGTTTCTCCAATATCTTTCTGGTGCTGGATATGACCTTAAACTATATCTGATGGTGAGGCCCCAGCTTGTGGGCTTTGGGGAGTGTGGAGCTACCCTTTAATTGCCATTGTTCCCAGGCCCACTCTGACCCAGAGTGGTAGTACCTGTTAGGGTCCCGACTATGGGTTAAATAGAAACGGACTTCAAAAAAAACAAATAAATTCTATTAAAAATTTTTTCTTCAAAATCACTGGATTCGGCATTAAATAACCTGAAGTGTTGATATGCCATAAAACAAAAACAACCAACCAATATCTTTCTAGAAAGACATCGGGTATTTACAGGAAGAACGATGTGGAAGTTGCCAATAAGCATTGGGGTACCAGAGGTGAACGGTCCTAGTACCGAGAAATATTATGAGAAAGGGGAATAATTTGACTACAGCCCACCTGCCCGATTGCTTACAATTGCAGATGTTATTTTCTGTGAAAAATATCTTCATGCAGAAGTTTTCTTGCACCATTTTGCTTATGAAATATGTCCATACATGATACACCCACATACGTGCATGTAACTCCTTTGAACCATAAAACTTGAATTATGGGATCAGATGCCTTCCTATAAGCTCTATAAGGCATCGCTGCTCGATATTAACTTCTTAAGTAATGATAGTGATAGTTTTATTGTTGTGAATTGGTCATTTCTCTCTAAACATCACAGAAATGGAGAAATAACCAGAGAGGGTCAGGGTTCATTATAGTTCAGTAAATAGCTCCTCATAAATCCGTTCTATAGGACTTTTTTCTTTGGAAGTAAATGTTTCATTTTTTTTAATTTAAAATACAAAGAAACCAACAAAAACAAAAAAAAAAACGCATTAGTGTTTGCCTAAAACTAGTGGGTCGATGCTTCTTGTCATGAAATGGAGGTGGAAGTGGTACAGCTACCAAACGTATTAGTCATCAAGTATCTAGGGACTGTATGTTCGAATCGTGTTAGGTCTACCAATTTTTTAAGCGCAGAAATCTTCATATGTTAAATGTAGTATATTTAAATCGCATGTGAAATACCATTTTTCGTTTGTCTATCATGCTAAAGTTTGAAGTAGGACTTTTTGCAGTCTATCGTGTATAAGTTTGAAAAAGAGTTTTTACCACTAAACATGCTGAATGAATCGACACACATTAAGAATATTTTTTTTTTTTAAATATAAAATGCTGTCATTGCAAAAAGAAGTTTAAAATTTTAAATTCTTGAATTTCTATTCTTTCAGTGCCAGAATAGTAACTACACAACCAGCGCACAATCCCCGAAAACGTTCAGCAAGACTAGTAGCCACAACAAGCCGATCCGAAGTGCCACTCATTTATCTCCCAGGAACCATTCCAACTCGGTTGTATCCATGGTGCCTAATAAACTGTCAGAGAACCTGCCCAACCGTCAGAAGAAAGTTCCACAGAAAGGCAAACGCAAGTTGCCGTCGCGTCCTGTCACAAAATTGACCAAAAAGGTTTGGAAACAGAATGGCCCTTCCGATGGACCCCTATCGCCTACTACAGGCCAATTATCCAGAAGAAAATCCAAACGCGAAACTGTTACTGCTTCCAGCAGTCGATTGCAAAAAGCCCGTCTGGGAGCTCAATCCCGCTCGGATCCTGAACCGCGGGTCCAACCCTCTCGCTTTTCCAAGCGTCTATCTTTACAGATGGCTCAAAAAGCAGCTATGCTCGAAGAACGTGAAAATAATAAAATAAAGCCGCCTCCCCCAAAGAAAGCAAAATTGTCCTTGCCAGTGCAAGCGCCAGCCGTTTCCACGGTTACCCCTGTTTTCCAGCCCACGTCATCTGCGGCGACTTCCCTACCTCAGCTGTTCTCCTCTCCGACGACAACTTCGGTGCTAAACGTGAAGTCCGCTTCTCCCTCTGTGAACTCTCCCATCTGTCAGAACGGCTTGTATCATCACCATCATCATCACTACTTCCATCATCTCCACCAGAGGTCGCAGCAGCAACACCACCATATGCATCACCATATGCACCATCATCACCCATCCCCATCACCATTGCATATCCACCAGCAGCAGTATCATCAGCACCAACATCAGCTGAAACAAAAACAGCAGCAGCAGCATCTTGTAACAAAGCAACATTCGCTAAAACATTTCCACTCTGCAAAGCAAGATCCGATAAAACAGACGACTAAACAAACTAACAAGCCAGCTGCTAAGCTGCAGCAGCAATCGACTTTAAAGCTGCAAAAGCCGCATCAGCCTCTCTCTACTGCGAAACAGATAAAGCAACAACCTCAGCAGCAACAGCAGGTACAACCACAGACCAATAACTTGCATTCAGCTATGGGAGAAATGCTAGACATGTCGCCCAAGAAGAAAGCAAACTCGCTTAAAGCACTTCGTATGCCGACAAGGGAACAGTTAAAGCTTGCACATATCATTGAAAAACGTCGCGGCAAGAAAAACTCCTCTGTGTCGCCATCCTCTTCTCCATCAGCGTCACCTGCCATGCCAGGCACACCTAATAATTTAACTCAGGTTGTGAATGAGAGTGATAAGCCAAAGGAAAATGTTTTTGTCAATGAACGACGGCGCGGACGGCCACCTAGTAAGTATAGCAGGGTTTTAGTTTAAATTATTCAGATTTTTTATGCTATTATTTTCATCTTGGTTATTTTCATCTTGGTTGTTATTTTCATATTCCTGCTGATGTAATCTTCAAACTTCATACAAATGCAATGATGAGAACCAAAAACTATATATAGTGGATTAGAACATCAATAAAAAAATAAAGAGGATTAGAACATCAATAAAAAAAATATAGTGGATTAGAACATCAATAAAAAAAACTGGATAAAGATATTAACAATCACTTGAATGTGACAAGTTTTCTGGAGGATGATGGTTTGATCCTTACTCTGACGTTGAAATTTAAGAATGACTTACTTCAAAAATTAATTAACACTTCTATTGAGTCATGGCTAATAAAACTATAACTGTCTATCTCCCTGTGAATTAACGGCCCTGTTGGTGGGGCATTAGAATACACTGACTGCCCCTCTGCAGAGGGTAAAAGTCCCTCAATGGGGGTCCTGGATATGACAAACTATAGCCAGTGATGAGGCCCCAGCTTGTGGACTTTGGGGAGTGTGGAGCCACCCTTTAATTACCATTTCTCCCAGGTCCACTCTGACCCGGAGTGGTAGTACCTGTTAGGGTTCCAACTATGGGTTAAATAGAAACCGACTTGAAAACAACAAATATGTTCTATTAAAAATTTTTTCTTCAAAATCTTTGGATGCGGCATTAAATAACCCGAAAAGGGTTGATATGCCGTAAAACAAACAACCAACCAACCAACCAACCAACCCTGTGAATTAAAAGTTCAGTTTGAAATTTTTCATTCCAGAATTCAACATGAAGATGCACAAATTAAAAATAAGATCACCTGAAGAATGTTGTGGTTACATCAGCTGAAACGTTATGATAATAACAAAAATGAGAATAGCAGTCAAAGTAATGCAACTTATCAAACCTCATCTAAAAAAAAAATTCTCAAATAGAATATCCAGGTTGTTAAAAGCAACTACAAGTCCCAGAGTAGGAATTATTAAGCACACAATCAGCATGAATTATCAAACTGATATGTATATATGCTTATTCAATTATATTTTACCTTTTATGTATACCATCCTTTTATTTATGACACTCGATGTATGTTAAATATAACTACTGAATGTATACAAATAAATGTCAAAAAGTCTGTTTTAAATTCCAAGATATTCATCTTGCTGTTTCTTTCATTGTGTTAAAATGTTCAGTTCGTGACAGCACCTCATTCGTAGTGCAGATGCCAATTTTTGAATATTTTTCCACCTTGACTCATCAGAAGAATAAAAACTCGTTAAAAAGAAAAGAAGAATTTAGCCATGATTACATGAATCTGAAAAATTTGATGAATGATTGCAATTGTGTTATGATATTTATGCCATGAAAACCAAAATAAATAAATATTTATATGATTTGTATACTCTTGACGCGATGAAAATATCACATTTGAAAAATCACATAAATTAATCAAGTAGTTTTATTTTTAAGTAAGAAAATCAAATTTTATGAATATCTGAGGAATGACTTGTCTCACTTGCCATTTTGAAAACAATTTATAGAAACAGAGGAAGATAACTCGATAATTCATACTTGTAATGCCTACATAAAAACTACTTGATCAATTTACATGATTTTTGGAATATGATATTTTCATTTCATCATAGATACATGCATCATACATATTTTTTCTTTTATTTTGTGTTTTTTGATATCGGAGGAATTCTGGATAAGAGCTGTACTTTTTGACCAATCCACGTGACTCTTAAATGGATAAGAGGATATAATCACACTGACTAATTCATGAATACCTTATAAATTCCAATAATAAGTCCTACTAGAGGGTTCCCATGTTTGAAAAAGTGTATGAATAAAGACAGAAGTTACACGACAGTCAAACATCTTGAAGATGAGGCTAAATAATCCAAAGTATCCATCCTCATCTTAAAAAATTTTTAAAAATAAAACAATTTATGAACTTGAAAAAGTAATGATTTTTAGTTTTTAGATTTAGGTTAAATCTAAATTTTTTTTTTTTTTTTTTTTTTTTTTTTTTACAGTGACCAAGAAATTTCCGCAGATTCCTGTAGATTGTGTGCCAAAAACCAAGACGTTTCCAGCTGAAGGGGATCCTGCACGAATTGTAGACATTCCTGTATTTTATCCAACCGAAGAACAGTTTCAGGATCCATTGGCCTACATTGAGTCCATCAAAAAGGAAGCTGAGCCATATGGAATGTGTAAAATAGTTCCACCCTCATCCTGGAAGGTAAGAAATCATTTCAGTTTGTGTAATTATAATTTATTACTGACCAAGAAAATTCTTGTAAGAAAATCTAAAGCATAATCTTATTAATTCAATATGGCTGCCAGCATTCATCACTAGCTTCTCAAGGTGCCTGGGGATCGCTTAAACTGATTTCACAAGTAATTTTTTTTCGTTTTTGTTATTTTTTCAATTATTATTTAATAGTATTAATATTATTCCATTTAACATTTATTGTTGGCTAATTTTTGACCTTGAAGCAATAGTTTCTTTTCTTTTTTTTTTCTTAGTTCTTTATATCAATATCAAGTAGCTTTATGTCTTGTCTGGAACAATTTCTATAAAAAATATATTAGTCATCACTTATCAAGAAAAAAAATGCTCAAAAGTAAGGCTTCATGAGATTGAGAAGTTGAATGTTGTATATCTACTGAGAGGATTGAAGTTCCTTGTGAAACCTGTTTATGTGGTTTCCAGGCAGGTGGACAAGTAAATCACAAATGCTAGCAGCCATATTGAATTCTATACAAAACTTGTTACTTGTGTGGAATTTGAACTAGATGTAACTAACTGGTCGCTTGACTTTACTCTGAACATGACGTCAATCACCAGCTTTTGCCGAGTGTCGCCAATTATCAAACCATAACAATGCTACTCAAGGAAAATACTTAATAAAATATATAAATAAAATCAACAGAAGAAAATATGTATACATAACAGAAATAAGAAAAAGCAACAACCTACCATAGCAATTTCTGTTTTATTTTTGTAACAATTTTTTGTAAAGTGAAAAAAATCAACAAGTTGTATTTCTATTTATTTTTTTGTCAAACAAAATTAATGAAATAATCAAATTTTTTGTGTTTTTCATATTTTTTTTAACAAAGGTTTTAAAAAAAAAAAAGCATTTATTTTATCTTTTCATGTACTTTTAAAAATTTTTTTTTCATTTTTTTTTTTTTTTTTTTTTTTTACATTTTTGTAACTAAAGTAATCTTTTATTTTGCTTTTCATGAACAATTTTTTTCCTGTTGAGCTTGGCTGGACTGAGCAACCATTTATTTATTTATAAAATAAATTTTAATTAAGGCAGCCGGAATATTCCCTTAGGATTAGGTAGACTTTTCTACGATGTCAAAGTTGGGTGAGAAGAAAAAACAGATGTGGAAGAAATTTCGCCAACCGGGTATCTTTCTGATATATGGTTTAAAATGGAGACATCTTCCATTGTCTGCAACTGTTGATCCAAGGTGGAGATATTTGGGAACAGCCATTTGAGGGTGTGCTGTTTAGTTAATTTATTGATTTGTTTTTTCTTACAATATTTTCCACAAAGCTTGTCTGCACCTTTTCCGCGCATTGATTGACCGATCAGTGTCTTATGTTAGATTAGTCAAACCCGAGCACATGACTCCATATTCCGCACAAAATCGAGCGGACGGTTAGTTACGTCTAGTTCAAATTCTGCACAAGTACCAAACTCTTAAACATTTTTGGTTCTTGTTTACAATTCCCCCATATTAAAAAACAAAAATAAAGAAATATCTGTATGACAAAACGAAAATATCATATTCCAAAATTTATGTAAATTGATGAAGTAATATTACGACATGAATATACCTTTTGTTTCTTGACATTAGTGGGCATTTCTCAGATACTCATAAAATTTTATCTTCTTGATAAAATCAAAACTAATTGATCGATTTACATGATTTTAGGATATTATATTTTCGCTTTGATACAAGTACATATGTCCTTCACATTTTTCTTTATTTTTCTTTTTAATATAGAAAAATTCTGGATAAAAGCCCAATATTTATTTTTAATATTCATTGTGTGCAAATAGTTATATTATTTATCCCTTCTTTAAGCGGTTAGACATAAAATCAAGTGTTAGTTTAATGAAAATGTTGCAATGGAATAAATTGGATTAGAACTTGGCACACCCAGGTTTTCAATCTATACCGTTAACCACTTAGCCAATGGCATTGCGTGTAAAGAGTTACATTTCCAATCACTCTGTATATATAAAATTAAATTAAAGAATAGGAATATTGGAATAACTTTTGGGTATGGCATAAAATCGAAGTCACTGGTGAGGTTTAAGTGTGGAGTAATGGCTAAGTTTACATGACTGGAGTTGAATACCTGTCATGGTGCCATTTATTAATTAAATGGAATCTGCTCTTGGTATGACCTTAACCTACTGTTGATAAATCTACATCAAGAATATCTACAGAAAGCTAACATCATTAATACATATTAATAATTTTAAGCATAAAATCAAAATGACTATTTTAGTATTAAATGACTTGAAAAGGGTTGATATGCCACAGTGCAAACAAAAATTCCACTCAATGAAGATTTGTTGAAATTGTATTCATTATTTGTGGATACCTATAAAAAAGTGCCCCCCCCCCACACACACTTATCCCGTAATATTTATTTTTTATTGCCCTAAAAATCAGACATATTGCCATTGAGATGTAAAGAGCTACTGTGATTATGGAGTGGTGGACATCCTATATGGGAAGTTGTGCAGCTAGATGTTTGTTTACATTACATTTAAATTTCTGCATGTTGGCACAATCGGAGGAAATAGCAAGCAGGAAGGAAATTCCAAAGGCAAAGATTTCAGAAAAGAAGCTATTGGAGTAAAAGGTTTTATGACATCTGTAGACCTCTGCAGTGAAGGGGTGTGATTTTGCTGTTACTTAGGTTGGTCAGGAATATTTATTTTTAGAGGGTATAAATGAAATAAATTCACATTTATGATGCATCTTTATACAACAGAACCAAACTGTTTTCAGGCGATACAAGTGCAGACTATTTCACTCTATGGCAAGAGGAAATCTTGTGATTCCACAGTCCTTGTAAGCATGGTTATACTCTTCCATCATAAATAATACTGGGGGGGGGGGGGTGCGAATACTATGAATGCCACATTATATACATAATTCCCAATTCTTGAAATCCAACCAGATTTGGCACAAATAAACTTCAGTCTATATCTGACTTGTTCACCAAGTTTCTTTGAATGTCCAACAGTCTTTTTTCTTTTCTTTTTTTTTTTTTTTTTTTCTGTTGAATCTATAAGAATAAAAAGGTTTATGAATTTTTTTTTTTTTACACTTTGCCGAAAGTGGTGCTCCAGGTTCTTACACAATTGGTCATCCAACAACGATTCTATCATGTCGGCTCACATGTTTATAACGATTTGTTATAATGAAAAATGAAATGATTAGGTTTCTACCAAAATCAGAAAATTTCAAAACAATTTTCCAGAATATTTTGTGTCTGATGTTTTTCTTGTTACTTTATCTTTTCAGAATGAAAGTCGAATAAATGAAGAAATGAGGTTCACAAGTCAAGTGCAATACATAAATCGAATGTTTAAGAGGTACGTTTGATTTCCTCTCATTTACTTATGTATACACATGCATCCTCATTTACATATATCTCTACTATTATATAAAAGGAACTTTGTGTGTGAGTTCGTTCCCTATAGATTCTGCAATAGCTGGGCTGATTTTTTATGAAATTTCCCACAAATGTACTTCATGTATCTGGTACAGTTCTTAGATAGGTTTTGTATCGGAATGTCTACAGTAAGTATCGATAATAAAAAAAAAATCCGATGAAAGAAGGAACAAGCGATTTTGACCAAAGTTAACACCTTATACAGCCTAACATCACAAGTGCATTTGAGAAGTTCTATTACCACACAAGCAGAAAGGTTCAGCATATAAAATCAACAGTAGTTTCTTTTATATGAGAAGGACATGTTCGAAATGTATGGTTCTGTTCAGAGCACAATTGATCCATGATACTTGATTTTTGCATTTGAAACTTTAAGCTGTGATCTATAAAATATAATTTTATAAAATCGACTGTTTCTCTACAGTGCAATATAGACTATGGATTGTGGACTAGGTTACAGCGGGGAGGCATGTGAATCTTCGTTCCAATAGACTGCGATGTGTCCCCAACTAGAGCCGTCACTCAATCAATTTGAATGAAAAACGGGCTATTTCACTGATTTCGATGACAATAAAAGTATGTAAGTGTGAAACATTATTGATTATCATTCAATCTCGTACAGCGTCACGTCTCTCTGCTGAAATATATATGGATATATAGAGTGTCAGATGCTTCCCAATTTTTAAAGTTATTCAAAAAATAAAATCCATATAAACTTAGGATTTCAAGTCCTTTGTTAGAAAATTCCTTTGCTAGTAAATCGATTAATTTCTTGCAACCGTCAGATTAGTTTGCTTCCAAGAATTTATGCTAATCTCAATATTATTGTAGAGCTCATCAGTTGTTCACAATGAAACTTTTTCGGGGATTTAATATATATATATATATATATATATATATATATATATCTATATATCATAAAATTTAAGAAATGTTGAATCTTACCAGTCCCAGGAGTATTTTTTAGGTTTTTAGTTTTAGAAGAGGCTTTTGGTGGAGCCATTGTTAGGAAAACCAGTTTAGATAATACCGTGTTAGAAAGTAAGAAAAATTGCTACACAAGCAAAATAGTGGGTACGAAAGTTCACAAAAAGAGATATTTTATATATGTTTAAAATAAAATGGAAGTTTACTTTTTTTTTTTTTTTTCTTCATCATTTTCTTCAAGCTAGGAATGGAACATCCTATTGGATGCCAAACATTCACCCACTAACTCGGGTCTTCCAACCGAGAGATCTTTTTAAGATTCTGACTGCAATTGTTTGAATTTCTCTTCTTGCACTTGGTTCACCGGGTATAACTTGCCAGGTAGTTTTTGAAATTCTTTTTCATGAGTCCAGTTGGTCCTATAATAACTGGAATGAAAGCGATCCTCTTAAGATTCCAGTTTCTTTTCATGATGTACATAAGACGGTATTTTGATATCTTTTCCTTTGTTTACCTAGATTGCGAAACAGAATGTTTGTTCATAGTTTGAAAATCATTGCAGAACAAGGGAGATTCATTAGCTGAGATAATTAGGAAATTATTTAACAACGCAGGTCAGAAAAGGTGTAATCAAAACTTCCCCATTCGATTAAAAATCATACTTTATTTTTGTTATACCGGCCTTCCTTGAACAGGAATTTACACCGATTAGCACTATAAATAGTGCTAGTAATTCTAGCTCCGAGGAGAGAGATGCGACTACACTTCAACTGCCAGCTGAGTGCCCAGCAGATATACACGCTTTCCTATGTTTGTACATTTTTGTTAATACACTTGTTCCTTAACCGAACACCGACTTGATTGTTCTTATTTTCACTGTTGTTCCACGACACAACAATTTTATTCATTCCATTCATTTCTTTTAATCCTCTCATTCAGCTGTTCGTCTACCTCAATTAACCTTGAGATATTCTTGAGTAGCTTTTATCCTTAAACTAACGAGGGGTACCCGGCGTTGCCCGGGTGTTTGTAGGTGTGTGTGAAAAAAACCCGAAAATGTGAAAAAAAAAACAGGTACCAGTGAAAAAAAAACGAAGCCTTGACGACGCGCAGTTGGAAAATAGTAAAGTGTGAAAAAAAAAAACAGGTGCGCGTTTTTGATTGATGTGACGGCGATAGCTATTCAGCAGTTAGCATTTTGTGCAGGACAGTTTTTAATGAGGTCAATAAATCGGTTTGTTTGTTTTTAAAAACCTGCTCCCTGTTTATTAGGGGGAGCGTTTCATCTCGAAATGAAAGCTACCTTCTGATATGACGAAGTCGACATTGACCAAACGTTATTTAGCTCTCTAGAGACCACTGGCTTTCGGCCAGTTGTATTTATTTGCTCCCCCACCGAGCAAATTAGGCACAAGGCCAATTTTTAATGTGAGGAGTCAAGGGAGGGGGAAGGGAAAAAGGGGACCAGCTCCCGAGAGGAGGGAAATGGGAGCTGGTTAAAGGTCAAGGTTGCCCCCACATCTGGTCTTTGCTTGTCATAGCTAGTCCTAGCTAGTCATAGGTTGCAGTATCTGTCGGAACAGATACTACACTTTGATCTTGTCGCCCGGGCCCCGGAGGGCGCGCGGGCAAGTGGCTTTTGGCCAGTGATTAGAGTCGAATTTCACTTTTTGTTTATACTGAAAACTGAATGTAACGCGTGCAGATGCGGGAAATGTCGAATAATTAACATTTGAAAGTCAATAAAATTAAATAGACAGGCGAGCTCCGTGATTAACTGTGAGATATTACAATTTATAGATGATATAAAAAGTTTTAAGAAGTTGTGAAGCAAGTGAGCGCTTCTCTGAAAGAAGCCTTTTGTGGACATCGAGGAAAAGCGTACATATATACATGCATTTTCGCTTTTATATTTATAGATGAGAACTCATTCTTTTTTAAATTTGCAAAGGTTATTTATTTTTTTTTGTATATCTTTCTTTGCAGATGGGGACCAAATGTCCAACATATGGAATGTATTCAAAAGCATCTTTCTTCTGTTGGGATTGAACTTGTCCAGCCACCTTTGGTTAGTTTAAAACCATTTTTTTTCATACTTTAATTAACATTTAAAAAAATAAAATATCTATAACTTTTTACTATTTATATCTTCTATGATGAATATTCTTGTCACCTGATGCTAAAAAGGCAACGTTGCTGTTTATTCTTTAGGCTACCATTTTAAAATCTGGAAAAGTTGCACGTGCAGGCTGATTCACCACCTATACTTAAAAATGAGTTGCTAGTGTATATTAGCAGGTTTAGGAGGAGTCTAGAGAGTTAATCTTCAAAGAATCTGCACTGTGAATCTTGGAAAACTTAAAAATATGTGGTCTGAATGTTGTATACTGTGTTTATCTGATTTGTTCTGTATACGTCTGCGAAATGGGCAATGGATTCGAATTCTATAGTTTGTGTAAAACAAACTGGCAGATTTCTAATTGCAAGGACAAATTCAGCAATGGAAGAGCTGGAAGTCATTGATATGAAGAAAGTTATCCAAGTAAAAGATGAGATGGTTCCCAGGAGTATTTTTTAAGTTTTAGCTTTAGAAGAAGCTTTTGGTAGAGCCATTGTTAGGAAAATGAGTTTCTATAATATCACTGTGTGAGGTAGAGCTCTTGGGAACCATCTAAACTTTTACTTAGTTCCTGCCTTGATAGAGTTCAAAATAGACTTCGTAGCTTAGTGGGGGATGCCCTTTTCTGTTCCTTGCAACCTCTTTCCCACAGAAGAGATGTTGCGAGCCTGTCTCTGCTTTATTGTTATTTTCATGGCAAGTGCTTGTATGAGCTTCAATCTATGATCCCCCTTTGCCAAACTTTCAGGAAAAACACTCGTCTAGCCAAAACCACTTTCAATAATTTCCTACACTCTTTATCTGTGCCTAAACCTAAACGTAGATTATATGAACAAAGCTTCTTTCTTAGAACTGCACGCCTGTGGAACTCTCTTTTGTTTGCGTGCTTTCTAGCTGACTACAATTTGATTGTCTTCAAGTCCAACGTAAACAAATTCTTGATAAACCGTCCCCCTAAGTAATCCAATTTACAAAATTCCCACTACTTATGATTAATCCCATTGACTAATGTATACTCATTAACCCTTATCCTCGAGTGGCCTCCGGGCCTTGATAAGTGGTGGCTCCTTTGTTTTTAAAAAAAAAACATTTTTACAGAGCTAATTCTCTATTGAATATTATATATATATATATATATATATATATATATATATAGTACTGATTTCAAGTTAAAAAACAATGACTTGGGTGCTATCAGCAAGAATTGAAATCATTTAGCGCTCCAGCCATGTCTCCTCTCATTTGAGCTAATCTGACAGATAAAATAGATTTCAAATCAAACCACTTCAAACTACCTTTTGAATTTGCGTATCAAAACAAAGATTGTTATAAACTATGGTGCATGATTATTGCTTCCTGTTAATTTCATTGTTATGTGACCAGTAGTTTAAGAGTTTATTGGTTAAATATTTACACACACACATATTTCCATACAGGAGAACTTGAGTGTCTAAGATCTCTCTGTACAGGGGTTTGTCAGAAAAACCTGGCATGAGGATATTTTTCCCTAAAAATAAACCCTGGCCAAATATTCCAAATAACATAGTATTCGCTGCCCAAAATAAGATCTCCTCATAAAAGCTAACTCACATTCGCTTTTATGAGGAATGGTGCATTTTCTTCAAGTGATGTAACCACAAGTAATAGCACGAAGTTGGATACTCCACCAGACTAAATAAATCCTTGTTCTGGAATCCAGTAAGACCAAAATGAAAGATATACTACAACATATGAAAATGGTTAATTGGGGAGAGGAAAATTATGTTCTCAATTTCTTTCAAAACTCAGTGTTTGAGAGATAAAGAACTTAAATGGAACATTCGAATATCTATGTATCTCATATAGAGTTCAAGTGGGGTCCCTTGATTTCTGAGAACTTCAACTGAAGTAAAATAAAACATACATTTACTGTTTTATTTATATAGATCACAATGTAGTGCTCCATATTGAATAACTCGGTGTACATTTGAAAGATATCATTGGACAGCAATAAAATCATTGGGTATAGACCTTTGTTTATTTCTACCAAATATGGTTGGCTTGCAGAAGTTATTGTGAATTCATAGCTGCCATCATCACCCTATATGTAAAATAAGATAATTAAATTTCAAATCGAATCTAGCCGATGTTGATTATCTCTAGTTTGGATTTTGTAGTTTTATCTTGCATCTAAAATGTTAGCTTATCATAGATTGAGCTGCAAATAAAAATATAATGGAATCTAAATATTCCTACGAGCTGTCTGATATTAATTTTTCATTTTATCTCCCAACTGCATTTTTTTTTTTTTTTTTTAAATAACGAAAAAATGACGGAAAATTATCTGCTTTCTTTTACTTAAAAATTTTCCATGACTTTTTTTTGGAAATGGTTTGTTTCATGAGATTGGCTTTTTTTTGTCCGTCCAGGTTGGAGGTGTGGAATTGGATTTATCCCGTCTTCATCAAAGCATCAAAGAACAAGGTGGAATGCAAACGGTAATGGATAAGAAAAAATGGAGCAAAGTTGCAGATATGGTAAAGATTCCAAAACAAGTAAGTAAAAATGAATCTATATGCTATATATATATATATATATATATATATATATATATATTAGTGTTGAGAGATTAATCAGAATCAAGAATCTGAAAGATCAGAACTTTTGGGGGTATCAGAATCGGAAAAATTGTAGTCTAATTTCCGATTTCAAAACTATTAAAATTTTTTCTTGACAAAAAAAAAAAAAAATGAAAAAAAAACAAATTTACTTATTTAGTAAAAGTTCTTCATTCACAACATTAAACTAAAGGCCACAAATCTCATTCCCAGATTAAACATTGATTCTGAATCTAATTTCTTTCTTTCATTGGTGCATTACTGTAGACATCCCTTTGTTAACCTAAATGTTTCTGGGAGTTAACACTTCATATAAAAGATTTAAAATGCTCTGGCAAGGTTTTTCAATTTTATTAGTGATGTCTGGATACTGTTATAAAAATTGTTCATCAAAATCTTGGATAAAACACAAAGGGAAAACCTTAGAAGTTCTCCGAATTAAAAATGAAATTATATCTACCTTTAAACTTAAATCCCCCCCCCCTCCAAAGAAGAATGAGATTTAGGCATTTATTTTTGTAATTACCAGAACAAAAAAAGAGATGGAAAACCTACATGCAACAAATAAATGTTACCAAAGGCAAGACTCTTCTATCTGCCTGGATAAGTTTATTTGTGTTTAAACTTATTTTAAATCATTTTTTTAGTTCCAAACACTTAATGTTCACTCAGTTGAATTAAAATAAAAAAAATGGCTGTCCATAAGCCCTTCACAAGGACTCTTGATAAACGCTCCAAATCAAAAATTAAACAGACACTGATAGAAACACAAAATAAATGTCAAAAATCGAGCAAAAATCTTCTACCAGTGTTTTGTTTTGATTTTTGAGTGATAAGACAAGATTAAAAAGTTAAATTGAGCTCAAAATATCATTTTACGTTAAATTTATGTACAAAATTACTTTCAGAATTATAAATTATTTTTTCACCATCTAAAAAAAAAAATAGAATTTTATGGAGTGATTTAACTAACTTTGCTGTCATTATTATTATTATTTTCTTTTTAATTTTTTTTTCTTTTTACAGTAATGCAAGTCAAACTAATAACCAATCTTTATAATAACAAGATAAAATGGGAACATTTTTTTCATATTAAGGAAGATAGAAAATAGTTGGTGGAGACCCCGTCACAGCATTAAGAATGTTTTTTTTTTAAATGATAACATTTTATGGAAACTCATTCTTGACATGGGACAAACTTTGTTAGCTATTCCGTTCCTAAACTGGTTTCTTATTTTGCATACCAATGGTTGATTCTTTTTAATCATTTATGAAAATTTCAAATGGAATTAACTATGACTAAATGCAAATGAGATTTTTTATTTTTTTTAGAGAAACAAATCTTGTCACAATTTCCAATCAATTAGAGGAAAATGTTTAGAAAGCTCTACTCTTGCAATATATTTCCAAGTGTATTTTTGTTTTGTAAAATAAATGAAGAGATTACATGGGGGAGGGGGGGTACAGTCATTTGAACATTTTTATAAAACATGAAATCTTGATTTAAAAAAAAAAAAAAAAAAGATTAGCTCAATCGGAACAGGGAATTTTGAACAGAATCTGTAATTGTGTCGGAATCAGGAAAAATTTTGGAATTGTCTCATCATTAATATTTGTATGCATATACTAGCGGATCTACCCAGCCTTGCTCGAACCATATACAAAAAATGAGTTGCATTTGACTACACTTGCTAAATGATTTTTGTTTTAATTTAATTATTTTTACTATGTAATAATTTATATCAGTTTGTTAAAAAAAAAAATCCATTCACGTTGGTCCACTGCTATGAATTCGAAATAGGAGCATGTGAGAGAGAAAAAAAGTTTTAAGCGGTTACGATTTTATAAAAAAAACAAAACAAATTGTGATTTTCGTAAGTAATATTCACACATTTAATACTAATCTGATCTTTAAATCAACTCTCATCTAAATCAACTGCCGATTAAAAAAAAAAAAAGTTTCCTCTAATTATTTGTTTTGAACCAAGCAAATAATACAAGCGATAAAACAAAAAAAAAAATATTAAAAAAAAATTTTTTTTTAACCCTGTTTAGATGCAAAAGCTTACCAAAATAAACATTTTCGAAAAAATGTTAAAACTAAACATCCACTGTTAACGCGAACACAAAAACTAATAGTTCTCAGACACTCTTCTAACCTGTTCAGCCTCGGCCAAAGTCATACCATGACATTGCAAATTTATGTACTTAAAGTATCCGAGAGGTGAAACGGTTCACGCATGTGCAGATATTGAAATCATTTAGGAGATGATTTTACGTGGAACCCCCCCTCCCCCATCCTCAGATTCTGCGGTTGTTAAGGTAGAAAATAAATTAATATTTTATTCTAGATTTCACATATTATATAAAGACACATACGTACACACTTACAAACATCTTTCCTTTATATAATAGAAGATAATTATTTGATGTATCCACATAGAATGTTATATTTTTATCTATCGATTTTCGATCCATAGGCTTACAACGGGTCATGTTGCAAACTGTCACGTCGCTTCGTATGCACTCAAGCCAGGTTTTCTTTGGTCTTGCACACACCCTCATACCTAGATTGTCCATGTGTAGCATAGAATTCATGTAGGGATGGCACACTGTACATGGCCAAACCACCTGAGTACATAAGGCATCACCCCCCCCCCCCCCAATACTAAGCTTCTGATAGAGCATATCTAAATAGATTTATGACTACACATCCACCATTCATTATGCAAAGAACTGTTTATAAAGTAAAGGGTACTTGTACAGTTTAATCAAGACATTAAAAAATGAAAGTATCGAAAAAAGGTTATATTGTACCCATTTTGGACTGAAGATTTCCGAAAAAAAATTTCACTTAATTTGATTGAGTAGTTTTTGTCTTTTTTTACAGCAGAAAAACAATTTTTTATGAGAGCGCAATGAAAGTAGTTATCTTTTGAATTTTTTGAACACTCCATGGGGAGATAACTCCGTTTAAAATGCTGACACTCCCTCCCCATCTTTAATACTAGTTTTTCTTCCTAAAAATCGAAACATGACTACCTTTTGCTCGGTATCATAACAAATTGTTTTTTTGCTGTAAAAAAAAGAATGACTTGATAAAATTAAGTGAAATTTTCCTCCAGAGAATTTCATTCTATAACAGATACGTACAATATAACCTTTTTTTTTTTTTCCAATATTTTCACTTTTTAATGTCTTGATTAAACTGTACAAGTACCAAGTAAAGAACCTTAAACACACAAATGAGCTCGGTTCTTGTTCCAGAATTCCTCCTATATTAAATAGCAAAAATAAATAAGCATCTGTGTGATGCACATACTTGTGACATAACAAAAATATCACATTCCAAAAATGACGTAATTTGATGAAGTAGTTTTATTCCTAAGTACAAAAATCAAATTTTATGAGTAAGAGAGGAACAACTTTTTCACAGCGCCATCTTGAAAGTAATCTCCAGAAACAAAGGAAGATAACTTAACAATAATTCAAACATGCAAGAGTTTTATTAGTTCTATGCATTCCCATTAGTTGCTTAAAAATTTATGCGTTTATAAAAATAAAACTACTTGATTAATTTACGTTATTTTTGGAATATGATATTTTTATTTCATCATACACATTTTTCTTTGTCTTTTAATATATGGAAAATTCTGGACAAGAACTGAAAGCTCTAATTTCTCAATTCCTTCTTACTCTAGAATTATGTGGAAAATATCATTTTTTTTTTTTTTCTTAATGTAAGTTTTATGCTCCTATGTCTAAAACAAGTACAGTTTTTCAGATGGGTTTGTTGGATAGAAAACAAATATTGAGGTGGGTTTGGCTTTAAAATTATAATTATAATAATTTTTAATTCAATTTTTTTCCTTTATTTTTCTTTAGGCTCAAGACAGAACAACGAAGTTATACAATGCTTACTGCAAATACTTACTGTCGTATGAGATGCTTCCAGACGAAGAAAAGGCTAAACTTTTGCAGCAAGTCAAAGAGGAAAGAAATCAACGGCTACAACAGCGACAGAATAAAGTTAACCATACCTCCAATGAAGAAGATGGTCCCAACAGATGCATGGCTAAGGTTAGTTACTTCCCTTGACAGGATTCTTTTTTTTTTTTTTTTTTGAGCCGAAAACCAATGACCAGTCCTTATCTTACATGAAACTTATTCTAAAAATTGTAGTAGCCTTTACCTAACAGGTAAGCACTGTTTATTATTATTATTATTATTATTATGGTACTTGTACAGTTTAATCAAAACCTTAAAAAATAAAAATATTGAAAAAAGTTTAAATTGTACGTATCCGTTATGGAAGGAAGTTCTCCGAAAAAAAAATTTCACTTAATTTCATCAAGTAGTTTTTTTTATTTTTTTTACAGCGAAAAAACAATTTGTTATGATACCGACCAAAAGGTTCGATTTTTAGGAAGAAAAGCTAGTATTAAAGATGGGGAGGGAGTGTCGGCGCTTTAACTGGAGTTATCTCCCCGTGGCGTGTTAAAAATTTCCATAATGGCTGACTTCAACGTGCTCTTAGTAAAACGTGTTTTTCCACTGTAAAAAAAAAAAAAACTACTCGATCAAATTAAGTGAAATTTTCTTTTGGAGATCTTCAGTTCAAAATGGATACGTACAATATAATCTTTTTTTTCGATATTTTAATTTTTTAATGTCTTGATCAAACCGTACAAGTACCATTATTATTATTTTGTATATACATGTATATATTTATTGAACCTCTGCAGGGATGGTTAATATCATTGAAACATAGATTTATCTGCATAGGAACTAATTCTCCTTTAGACAAAACTTTAATGGGAGCTAATTTTGGTTGAAGCTTTTTCAGCACTATAATTGGAATGCCGTCAGGGCCAGCTACTTTACTGGAATAAAGGTTTTTGATTAGCTTGGCAATATTATGTACAGATATTCGTATGTCACATAGTGTGTTTTCAGATACAGGAGGAAATATGAGGGGTTAGCGGCCTTGATTGCATAGGGTGGAATTAGCTGTAAAGTTCTTCACAAAGAGTTTGGCTTTGTTTGATGCTGAAAAGATTACCTAAGGTCCATTGATGATGGTTGGGATAGAGCACATGCTTCTGGACCCTGTTTGTTATTTGCCAAAACTGGTGGGAATCAAGCTGCTGCTCAGCTACTTTGGACTTAACGAACTGAGCATACAACTCGCTTACATTCTTTATTACTCTTTTACAGTGGTTACTGGCAGTCCTGAAAGTGGTTTTAGTCTAAGTACATCTATTATGTTGGAAGCAATGGAAAAAATGATTTCTGTGCGCAATGGCAGCAGCATATTCTGAAAAGAAGTACTGCTGGCTGTTAGGTTTTTGCTGGAATTTTTTAAGGGTATGAAACAGTCTATACCTACAATTAACCATTCTGTCAAGTCTTATACTATAAAGGACACATTCTTTTTAAATATGGAACGTAGAGGTAGATCTGATATAAATATATGGAAGCTATCTTAGTCAGTCAGAGTATTGATATACTGTACAATGGAGAGGTATGTTTGAGGATATTTCATTTTTATCTTAACTGATACAACCGAGTAGTTGGAAGATCCCAGTGGAAACAGAATGGAGGATTAACATAGTTCAGAGCAATTTGTGAGAAAAAGGTCTAGGAGACTTGCATACTGACCATCAGTATCGGGCACACAGGTGGGTTCATGAACAATCTGAGTCAGGTCATAACCAAATAGAGAAATAATGACAGAACCTCCCATCATCATTTATCTTGTTTAAGTGGGCTAACCGTTCCACATTGTGAACATTGAAGTCTCCACAGGCGTGAATATTAGCTGAAGGATAAGCAATCAGGGTGTGGTCAATTTTCTTAGATATGCTCTTAAAGATAGTAACTCCACTGTTGTGGGGGTGATAGAGGGCAAATATAAATGCAGTAGTGTGAGCAAGTGCAACTCTGAAACACATATAGGGTAATTTAGGGTATTCTTTGGAGATATTCCTACCACATGGAAAGCTATCTCTCTCAGCACATATTCCATGCCCATGATGATCTTGGGGGTCAGATTTTGATGTTAAGTTAGAGTATCCTTTAATTACGAACTCATAAAGGTAACGAGTCAATCCAATGCCAGTTTTGCTTAGGAATAATAAGTCTAGTTTGGTCTCCTGTAATAGGGTTTCAACCTCTGGAAGGTTGAAATGTAGGCCCGTTATGTTGGAGGAGGAGATATGGTGGTAGGGGTCTACATTAGAAGTTGTTCTGGATTTAATTGTGTATTTTTTCTGGAGACTTGTCATGATGGCGTTTTGGCATTTGTGTAGCAGGTCAACAGAGTTGGTTAGAGTAGGGCAGAGAAGGAAAGTAAGGAAGAAAAAGAAATGAAGAAATTTTTTTTTTTGTTTGTTTTTTTTAAGCTCATGATAAGGTAAAGCCGTAATAATCACCCACTAATATGCCATCGAGAAGCTCCACCAGAAGCTACTGCATGGTTTAGAATCCATTCACCAAATGGCAATACAGCAGCCCCAGTATGTAGCATCTGCTGATAGGACAGCCTCCTTAGTGGTTAATCCACTTCGGGGCTCTTACTATCAGGCGGATAATGTCAGCCCAGTTAAAACGTTTACCTTTAGCACCCTTATTAGTGACATGGCTACAAAGACATAGAAACAGAAAATTTCTGACATCTTGGCGACAGTTCATGCAAAAATATTGCCGACCTAGAATACAGCTTTTTCTTCTCCTTTTGTCAGAAAAATCATTCATTTTAAATAAGGAATTAGGAACAAATTACGAGAAGCGAGAGTCATGGGAGCTACTGATAATGCATCCACAATGAATTTTTTACTCTTCATTAAAAAAAAGTATTAATAATAATAAGTATTGTACTTAATATAAATTTGACATGTTTAGAGGAAAGTATGGCGATAGGTTCCCCTCTCACTAACTGGAATAAAGAACGAACTCAAATTCATTAGCAAAGTATGTAATCCTTGCAGCAACTCTGTTATTTTCCTAGAATCCTTCCCGACTTGATTTGGATAGAAATTGTCTATCCCTTTTACTAACATATTCAATGCTAGGTGGCACTTTATTAGTATGACTATTTGATAAGTCTACTAGAAAATAGCGTTGCCAGTTTTTGTTTTTGCTGAAGAACATGTGGACAGACATTCGTTCAAAATTGTAGAATGCATTTATTTTGAGGAAAATAGCAAGTGAATCACAAACTGCAAATTAATAAATTCCAATAATAAATTTAACAGTAGTATTACACATTTAATAAAATACAATCAAATAAAAAATATAAATTAAAAATGATTAAATATAATTAATGTTAACATTTACATCTTATAAAAAAGAAAATAAATATCGTGAAATTCACAACTTATCTGCTAAAAGCATCTATTCTCAATGTATAACTATTAAGAATCATCTTAGCTTGATACATCTCTGCGTTTAACAAGATTAAAAAAAAAAAAAACGTAACATGCCATTGTTCGGCAGTTGGACTAGTGTGTTTTAAGGAATATGATCCTCACCAAAAAATCAAGTAATCTCAGGAGGGCAACAATGAGTATTGTCTTTTGCTATTAAATACCTCAAAAGAGGTTGATATACCATGGGACTGACAAAACAACCTTTTTCTTTGAGCACATCAGTCTGGAAGGATTTCTTTCACCGACTGAGAGCAGAACAGATATTGAACTTTGATTCTACCCTCAAGTCCAAGAGAACATGTTTTTTTTTTGGCCTAAAATGATTTGAAGAATAAAATGAAAGCAAAAATCTGATGCAATTTAGTAACTTTTTAATCATTTTTCATTGAATTTTACTCTTTTTCATTTTCTATTTTAGGGTAAATCTACATCGGTAAATGCTTTTCAACGAGTTGCACGTAATTTACAGTTAATGTGGTTCCGTGATGATCCGACCCCAGAACAAGTTGAGGTAAATCAATTTTAATACTTTTTTTAATCAATGTATTCGATTTCTTGTTCTGACAAAGTTTATCCATTTTCATAAAACCGATGTAAGCTGTCTTATCTAAAAGAATTTGACCTAATTGTATTTCATCTCATTGCTGAAAGTCATCAGCAGAATTCAAATTAGTAAAGATTTATCTTGAACAATGTGTAGCTATTGAAGCATAGGAATAATTCAAAATATTGAAAAAAAAAAATTTTTTTCTAAATTATTTTTTAGACGGTAAACAGTTACATGCAATGAGACTTCGTCAGGCAACCCTGAACTTTTCAACACTATAGAAAAAAAAAGACCTTTTTCTTCTATAGTGTTGAATGGTTCTACATCTACATCAATGATCTCCCAAAACACATACTTAAATCATTCATTGACATCTATGCTAATGACACTACCATCTATGGCAACACATCAAAGGCCGTAAATGACAGTTCTCTCCGATTCTCTCTCCTCTGATCTTGAGCGCGTGGTACAGTGGGGGAAGAGGTGGCTGGTTACTTTTAATGCATCCAAAACCAAGCTTCTATCTTTACATCATCAACGCTCTGATCCCCATCTGGCATCAATTGAAATGGATGGCTCTTGTCTTGAGGAGGCTCCATGTTTTGATAAGCTTCTGGGTTTGACCTTTACTCCTGATCTGAAATGGAACATGTATATCAGGTCTGTTGCCAAGGACGTTGGGAAAATGGTAGAATCCTTCTACCGCTCCAGAAGATATCTCACTACTAATGCAATTCTCTATCTGTATAAAAGCTAAGTACATGCAAGGATGGAGTACTGCTACCACATCTGGGCAGGAGCTGCTAAAAGCAGCCTATCCTGCCTTGACAGAGTACAAAATAGACTTCATGGCTTAGTGGAGGATGCCCTTTTCTCTTCTCTGCAACCTCTCTCTCACAGAAGAGACGTTGCGAGCCTGTCTTTGTTTTATCGTTATTTCCATGGAAAGTGCTCGTCTGAGCTCCAATCTCTGGTACCCCCTCGCTAGTCTTTCACGAAAAACACCCGTTTAGCTGAAACTACTGTCATTAATTTTCCCCACTCTTTATCTGTGCCTAAATCCAAATGTAGATTCCATGAGCAGAACTTCTTTCTTAGAAGTGCACAACTATGGAACTCTCTTCCGTTTGCCTGTTTCCCACCTGACTATAACTTGGATGTCTTCAAGTCCAACATAAACAAATTCCTGACAAACCGCCCTCTTAAGTAAGACACTTTATCAAATCTCCAATACTAATGATTACTATGATACTATCCCATTGATTACTGTACACGCAATAACCCTTATCCCCGAGTGGCTTCCAGGCCTTGATAAGTGGTGATCTCCATGTAAAAAAAAAAAAAAAAAAGTTGGAAGTAAAGTTTGACTTATAAGCTTTAAGGCTATTTGGATTTAGTTTGACAAATCTGTTAACTTCATATGTTAGATAAAATAATTTAATTTCGTTCAATCTCTAATATTTGCATATGTGCTTTGTGTTTGTATTTTAGTCAGAGTATTGGAAGATTGTTGAAGAGGCAGCATCTCATGTTGCTGTACAATGCGGCCATATTAACTCAGGGAATCAAACCACTTTCCTTCCAGTCAAGAAAGATGGCTCCACTGCCAAGTAAGTTTCTTTGAAAAATTATGGAAAAATCAATTTATCAAGATAAGCAACAAATGGGTTGAGAATAATTGAAATATGAGGTCAAATAATTAAAAAATAAAAAAAATTGCTGGTGTGATGGTATTAAAAATCAAATACCTGTTGATGTTGTATTTCTTATAAATATCTGTAAAATAGCAAACGGCTTTAATGACTAAACAAATTTTTTATTTCAATTATTTTAAATCTTAAAAATAATTGTTTACACCTTTTTTTTTTTAAAGAAACATTTTTAACTGAGATATTCTGTTTAATTTTATTTTTGTTTTATGAAATAAAATCTATTAAGAAAAATAAATTTCATTCCTTTATGCTCAAATATATTTGAGTTATTTTATAGACTTGACTGATAAGTTCACCTAGTGACCCCAGATGAAATCAAAGTAAAATTTCAATGGTATCTTTGGATGACTTGAAAAATTAACCCTTATTGAAACTAATTTGAATGTTCTATTAACAGATAGATTCCTATAACACAAACATTGACACACAAGGAAAATTGCATTTAAATTTTGTACATTAAAATTTCAATGAATGGCTCCTATTCTCAGAGGAAACATGATTAGCAAAATAATATTCATAGAAACTTCATGGAATAAGGGGGGGAGTCTAATTTTTGTATTCCTTTTCGTAAAATAAATTTGTAAATTTATTTTACGAAATTTAAATCCAATTTTACTTATATTATTGCTCTATCTTGAATATTGAGCCTTTTCATCTGGTTGGAATTGTCATAAATATAATACTAATATTTATGTACTTAAAGTTTACAGAATTAGTCTATTTGTAAACTGAAATTAAATTTTTTTTTTTTGTGTGTGTGTGTGTGTGTGTATATATATATATATATATATATATACACACATGTTTGATTAAATATAAGGGAAAGCTTATGTTGATCTCTTTTTTGATCCAATTTTTACAGTTGGTGAATCAATGATCTTTTTTTTTTTTTTTTTTTTTTTTTTTATTCAATTTTCACCCCAAACAAGGCACAGTCCCACTTTGAAGCAGGGGGCTACTATCAGGGACTTAATTAGCGGGGTCATTATGAAGGGAGATGAGTAGAAAGATGTTTGTTAACATTACACTTGAACTTCTGCATATCATTGCAGTTGGGAAAGCAGAATCCCGGAAGGGAGTTCCAAAGACCCGCAGTTCTGGAGAAGAAACTATTGGAGTAAAAGGCTTTCTTGCACCTAGGGATCTCTACTGTAAAGGGATGAGACTTAGTAGTTTGTCGGGGGTAGTTACGTCGGGGAGGTACAAGTGTTTGCAGTTCGTCAGAGCATTCACCATTGAAGTATTTGTAGAACAGGTAGAGGGATGCAACATCTCGTTGATGGGACAGAGGCTGAAGCCTAGATGACAGTTCAGGGCCTATCAGGTTGGCGACTCTCTTTTGAACCCTGTCCAGGAGCGAGAGACAAGAAGCAGATGCACCAGCCCAGATGTGACAACAGTACTCCATACATGGGCGAATGGTTGCCTTATAGAGGTATAGGATACTGTCAGGCGTAAGTAGTTTTCTGGCACGGTAGAGGGAGCCAACCTTCCTTGCAGCAGCCTTGGCAATGCTCTCAATGTATCTATTCCAGTTCATATTCCCTGTAAACGTTAGGCCGAGGAGTTTAAAAGAAGTACTTTCAGGTAATGTGTTCTTAGCCATTGCTATTGGTGGTAGAGAAGGTTTCTTGTAGTTATTGAAGGAAACAAGCTTAGTCTTAGCAGCATTGAATGTGACCAACCATTTTTGTCCCCATTCCACTACGGATTGGAGGTCATCCTCTAGTGTTTCTGCCATTTCCTTGGATATGTGTTCATTTGTTTTCCCCTCATATCTGTTATAGAGAGTGGTAGAGATCTAATGTTATATTCCAATATGAAGAACTCTTCATAATGTCAAGCGTTTCCAACTTGCACGGGTTGTCATCAGGTGATGATATTACAAATTTATTAAGAAAATCATTTAAAAACGTTTTTAAAATATTTTAATCCTTTTGCACCATTGTAACCAGCTTGATATGTTTGCACTCACGAATGAATAATTCTTTGAGGATGGGCAGACCAAGTCTACAGTTTGAAACAACGAGGATTGCAGTGTTATGAGTTATTATATTACAGAGGTATTTTTTGAAAAGGTGTTTGTTATAAGATGTTGGTGATTAAAGCTTGGATGGGAGGTGGAGTTTGATGTTTTTAAGTCACCATTTATCAAGACCCATAGGCCACTAAAGGTAAGAGTTAATGAATTTGTCAAGAGGACAGTGAAACAACACCGTAACGATTGATAACCATAGTTGAGATTGGCCAGATTTTAGATCAAGATGATTCAGCAAAAAATTTTTAATGTCGGACTTGAAGTCTTGTGGTATAATGTTCCGAAGATGTGTAGTTCTTGGGAAGAAACTCTGGTCATGGAAGCTTACTTTTAGGTACATAGGGAGGAAGGAAAATTATCTGTAGTTGTTATATCTAAATGAGTTCTTGTCGTAAATGTATACAGATTACCAATCTTGTTTGTTTACCTGTCGTCAGAGCTTGTGACATGTATTCTTCATAAAATGAAACAGACATTGAATTTATTTCTAAATTTTGTACTTTTTTCTATTCTAATGACTATGATATAATTCAATCCATCTAAATGCACAAAAATGATTATCTGAACTATTCCTACAACCCTTGCCCCCAACAAATAAATTAAAATTATTTAGAGATTGCGTTTTATTTTTATTCTTTCAGAGACCTATATGTTCCCTCTCAGCATATTCATATCTAACAACTCGTGATGACGTAATATTTACACTTTACAGCAGGTGTTTGTAATTTCTTAAGAAAGAAAAAAGGATTTAATTGATTTCTTTTTTCTATTTGTAGAAATGGTTGGAATTTTAATGTTTTATCTCAGAATCCATTATCAGTATTAAGACATCTTGGACCGGTTCCAGGTAAGTAGAATTTATCCAAATCATTTCATATTTACAAGGTGTTTGACTTTCTGTTGTAACCAACAATGTTTTAATAGTTTGATATAAAACTGTGAATATAAATAAAACTATTAAAATATCTTTTTAATATTTTTTCCCTTTCCATCTTCTTTACCTTCCCGTCTTTTATTTCTTTCTCTTTCCCCTTTATATGTCTCTCTTTCTCCAACATCTATCTTCTACTATTTTCTTCCTCTATCTCCTGGCCCTGTCGGTGGGGCATTAGAATACACCGACGCCCCCCCCCCCTGCAGAGGGTAAAAGTCCCTCAATGGGGGTCCTGGATATGTCTTTAAACTATATCCAGTGGTGAGGCCCCAGCTTGCGGGCTTTGGGGAGTGTGGAGCCACCCTTTAAATTACCATTGCTCCCAGGTCCACTCTGACCCAGAGTGGTAGTACCTGTTAGGGTTCCAACTATGGGTTAAATAGAAACCGACTTGAAAACAACAAATATGTTCTATTAAAAAATTTTTCTTCAAAATCTTTGGATTCGGCATTAAATAACCCGAAAAGGGTTGATACGCCGTAAAACAAAAACAACCAAACAACCAATCCTCTATCTCCTGCTTATTCCCCAACCTCTATGTCCTTCTTTCCCCTCTCTCATTCCAACTCCATCTCTTTCTCCATTTCCCATCATTCCTTCCTCTATCTCTTTTATCTCCCATCACTCTTTTTGCATGAAAACAATCACAATTCACACAGCTTAAAATTAAATTAAAGTGCATGTGTGTGTGAGCACGCGCGCGTGTTTTCCTGCATGTATCAATAATTTATTCTAATGTATTTCCTTGATTTTCTTCGTTCCAGGTGTGACACTGCCTATCCTCCATATTGGAATGCTGTTCACTACATCCTGTTGGTCTGTCAACAGGCACAACCTCCCTTATGTACATTACTTACATTCAGGGGCTGATCTCATTTGGTTTGTATCAACCTTGATTATTAAATGGAAAAAATTTTAATGAAATTACAATGCCATGAATATTCATAAATTACATCTTTTCACTTAGAATTTTATTTTTAGAAAAAATATATAAAATTATCTCAATTAAAAAAAAATACTTATTTCAATTGAATAAGATGAAATTATTCAGAGTAAAAATGCAACAACTTGAATTTCTTGAACTGACTACAGCCATGATCGAACATGAAATTAAAAATGAGTAAGTCTAATGAGTGTGGTAGAGTCATGATCAGGCCTTTAATAGTGAATATAATGCCTGCTATGCTTGGAACCTTAATAATGACCATGTTATGATTGACCTTCCTTAAATTTTTTTTTTTTTTTTTTTTAAATGAAAGTCACTCCAGACAACATGAGAAGCTAACAAGAATGAAAGATGTTTATTATAAAGACAGGAGATAAGAATCGATTTGAGATAAATAAAGACCTAGTAAGGGATTAATTTTGAAAGCATTCAACAGGAACAGCCTTCCGTTTTCCTGCTTTCCAGCTGACTACAATATGGTTCTTCAAGTTCTTGATGAGCCGTTCCACTTAAGTTAACAAATTCACCGAATTTCCATTACTAACGATTACTATATTGTCCAATTGACTACTGTACATTCTTAACCTTTATCCTTGAGTGATCTATGGGCCTTGATAAGTGGTTATGCCTATGTTAAAAAAAAAAATAGAGTTCCACATGTCTGCAGTTCTTGCAAAAAAAAAATTAGTGGAATAAGCTGTATTACAATGAGGTATCAAAACAACAAATTAATGGAGACCACTAGACCGAGTCAAACATGCTGGAACAAAGGAAGCTGAGAATAGATCAGACAATGTGGCATATAATGTGATGAGACCTTTAATAAAGAATGCCCTGTTGCAGACGTCTTAGCTCTTAATTTTCTGTTCATTGTTAGCTATGGCATTGTAGATTTGGCTGTCAGGTGCACAATCTGAAAGTTTGTTTAATTTTGTTTTGATGCATTAACAGATATGTCTGGTGCGGACAATGAAAGAGTCACTCTTGATCAATTAAATGATTTAGGAATTCCTCAAAGTTTTATAATTATACATGGACCTTCGATTTACACTGAACACATTCATTCAGAATAGGTATAGACTTAATATCCTGATGCAAACTTCTTAGGTCTTAATTCGAATTATTACCTTTCGGAAAATACTATATCTGACTAGGAATATTTTTCAAATGGACGTCATCTTCGTTATCAGCAGCAAATTCAAGTAATAATAGGAAATACTATTAATAATACATTATTGAGAACTGGTTTTGTTCTGTGAAGTTCTAATAGGTCCACCCTCCCAGGATGTGCCTTCTCACGCTTTAAGAAAGGAATAGTTTATTGCTAATTGCCTGAGGCGCTCTAATCGGAAATTTTCAACAGGGTCACCCAGGCATTTTTTGCAGGCCAGAATGCTCTTCCTCTCAAGCACTGGTTTTTCAAATCTCACTTTCCCGAACATGTGCCACATCTTCCTGTCCCGTGGGAGCAAGATAAATATAAAATTAATCGTCAGTAAATCTTTTGATTATTTGCTTTTTTAAATAAAATTTTGATTTTGTTCATTGAAGCAAGAATTTAAATTTTTAGCTTTTTTTTTTCTTTTAATTTTTAAAGGTATTCCATTCCAAAACAGAAACATAAATTAAAATTAGCAATGAAAGAATTGGTACCAGGCCGAATTGGAAATGGTGATGCTTGGCTTAAAGAAGATGCTGTTATGGTGAGTTCGTCTTTTTTTTTTTTAATCATTGTATCAGAATGACTTCTGAAGAGTTTTTTTTTGTTTTTTCTTAGGAATATGAAGTTCTGGTTTTTTTTTTTATAAAAAAACAAAAAAAATCAAATGCAAAATTTCATATTTTAAATTTAGTTAAAAAAAGAAAGGGTGGGGGAAGTCATATTTATAAAAATTTATAGTAAATTTGTCCCTAGTAACTTTTTTCTGGTCTGACCATGCCGTACAATTAAAAAAAAAAAAAAAAAATCTTGCATCTTCAGAAAATATGTTACAAATGTAACCATTCTGGCCTCTATCAAAATTCTTCTATCACTCTACACTCGGGCCAAGATCAGTGTAGTATCTGTTCTGATGCTACACTTCACCATTTTTATCCTCGGTCAGTGAAGGAGAAATCCTTCTAGACTGAGACAATTTTTATTTTTGTTCCTATCCAAAGTGCCCCTTTTTGGGGAGCTGGATTTTCCCCACATTAACAATTGACCTTGTGGGGAGGCAAGTAAATAGGAATTTTCTATTAAATACTTATTTTTCCCGACAGTTTTTTATTTATTTATTTATTTTTTTTTTTTTTAAGAAATTTAGTTTTTCAGTAATTTTTCTTTCAACATTTTCTTTATATATATATATATATATATATATATATATATATAAAGAATAACAGTATAACTACATTCCAAGAGCTAAATATTTATTTTTCTTAACAGCTCTTTCAGCGTATTAAAATTTTGGTACATTTTTTTTTTATACAGATACTTTTTGTTATGCAGAAACAATCATCATTATTATGTCAATATTGAATCTTGTGCATATACTCGTCAGAAAAAAAAAACAAAACTAATATATTCATCAACATTTCTTTTATTTCAAGACTTCCTCTGGATGATTGATTTGTTGAAAAAATTTTTTTAATGTTTTTCTTTAAATCAATCATCTCGAGAAGTCTTAAAATAAAGACAATATTGATAAATATATTAAATAATTTTGATTTTTCTATCATATTGTAATATTATTTTCATTAAATATTCAAAACATTTTTCAGTTTAAATTAAACTTTGCTGATTTTCTTTTCTTGGATTTTCTTCTTGGTTTAGGTAAATCCTGACTTGCTCTTGAAGAAAGGCATCTCGGTCGGTCGTGTCGTACAGAAGGAACACCAATTTGTTGTTGTATTTCCATATGCCTACACATCATCGCTCACATGTGGTTTCAGTGTGTCTGAGTGCCTGCCTTATGCCACACCTGACTGGTTACCCCTCGGACAAGCCATAGCTCAGGTGAGCTAATTTCTGATTCTTTATAATCTATTTTTAATTAAAAAAAAAAAACCTTTTTGTTGGTTAAATAATTTTTCAAATATCTATCTCGGAATCTATAAAATTATCCATAAAATCATACTACGAAATATGTCTGCAGCTTATCTCCAGTTTTCTAGCATTAAGCAACGCAAATAGCCTGAACTATCTCCATGAGAGGATGCTAGACTATCTCTGATTTTATTTCTAAATTATTTCATTTTTTGTTGAAAACATTTAATTTTTTATCTCCTCCTTCAAGGTTTTACGGAGAAACTGTTTGTGGCCGGAAATGTTCTCGCTTGATTCTTTATTACGCCGTATCGTCAAGGCCGAACCGGCCGTGAGTGATGAGTTATTAACCCAAGCACTGCCATTCTTAGAGAAAGCAATGTAAGTTGATATTTGATTTCATTTTTTTCATTCCTCTTTCTCTCTCTTCCTAAAACTAAATAAAACTTCTTTGAGCAAAGTTTCCTTGCCAGAACTACCAGTTTATGGGATATAATACTGCTGGACTGTTTCTCATTGTTGTTTTCAAGTCCAATGTAAAGAAATTCTTGTTGGACTGCACACTTAATAATCAAATTCTTTTCAATCATCATCATCATGGTGTTGGCTCGCCCTCATTCTCGAGTGTCCTTTGGACCTTGATTTGTGATTCTTTTGTAATAATAATAAAAAAATAATTATATGAAAAATAAATAATGTTGTAACAGAACATGGGCGCGTGTATGGCAGCTATATGCAAATGCTGAGATGTGTGCGAAGTGACATCACTGTAAGGAAAAAGAAAAAGACTATAAAAAGGATGTGTGCACGGACCGACGAGCACGTTGGAAAAGACGATCACGTCACAGACGTAACGAGAAGTCATGCATGGCGGGAGAATGAGAAAGATCTTTTCTTAAAATCTGAAACAGTGGGTTGAAGTTCTTTCCTATTCCTTCTCTCCTTTGCGACTGAGTCTACAACATGTTGGGTCCTGAGTGTCTACCTGTTGGCACGTGTGTAACCATGTATTATGTTTCATCTTCTCTTAAAAAAAAAAAAAAAATGTTAATGCATATCAGGCATGTGAGTTTGCTGCTTTTTAGCAGAATTCCAGAAGTTTTTTTATGCCGGAAAAGTGGATTTCCATTTAAATTGTGAGAACCTCACATGCTGCTTTTTGGTCACAATCCATTTATTTTTCTATAATATAAATCTCAACTGTCTAAATGTATGTATGTATGTATGTTTGTATGTCTGCCTAAAACTTTTGACAGAGGTGTCAGATTTTCACGAGATCTTCAATTTCGTTGTTTTTGTTACCCTTTTTCCATACAAGCACACTGTAGTGATGATACCTGTCAGGGCATCTGGTGCTACCAGATCAGGCTGTCTGAAGAAACTGGCTTCCTGACCTAAAGGTCCTGGATATGACCTAAAACTATATCTGATGGTGAGGCCCCACCTTGCGGGCCTTAGGGAGTGTGGAGCCACCCTTTGTCATTGCTCCCAGGTCCACTCTGGTAGTACCTGTTAAGGTCCCAACTATGGGTTAAATAGAATCTGACTTTAAAAAAAAATATATATACTCCATTAAAAATCGTTCCTCAAAATAACTAGATTCGGCATTAAATAACCTGAAAAAGGTTGATATGCTGTAAAACAAAAACAACCAATCCTGACCTAAAATGTACCAAAACATTGATGTTATTGTTTTTTTTTTTTCCTTTCTCTTTGCAAAACTCAATCCTGTTCTGCAAAAAAAAAAAAAAAAAATTTTTTTTTACCTCTACAAAACAATGAAACCAAACACCATGAATAAATATTTGAAGATATAAGGAACTTGAAGCATAAAAACTTTAACCAAAACGAGTGAATTTGGCATTAAATAACCTGAAAAGAGTTGGTATGCCATAAAACAAATCCCAAACCGTCGGGTGAGGAAGCTCATCTAAATTTTAGCTTTTTATGCCCTTGATTACTTTCAGCCTTGATATGCATCTGTATACTGTTTGAATAACCCAAACGATAAGCATATCAAATAATCTCATAACTAAATCCATGATCAGTATCAATATCAAAATTAACACCAATGGGAAGGATTTGTCAGGTATGTGTATGCGTTATGATAATGTATGGGAGCAAAATGTGTTGCATGGAAATAAATGGATATGATGATTCGACGCATGTGCAATATGAATCTTAATAGAACTGACGACCACAGAGTGAGATTAAATCTACTTAAAGTAACGGGAGAAGTATGCAGAAGAGGAAACTAATGTCATATTGAAAGTATGTATCAACATTGTGGTCACATTGAAAATATGGATTACAGGGTTAATAGATGTAGAACAGTTAAAACAGCAGGGTTAGTTTAAAGGGACCAAGGAAAACAGGAAAATAAGAATTGACTTGGGAGAAAAAGGGATGAAGAAAGGCCTATTCATGTGGAAGTCAAATTTTTAAAGTCCCCTAATGCAGGGTCTATTAGGCGATGGTGTATGGAAATGGAATCTGACCAGTGTGAGTTGAGGACATGTGTTGCATGGAGAAAAAATGACATGAAATGATATGATTGATGTGTAATGTTGATTTTAAAGAGTTGTTTAGATCTGATGACCTTAAAGGAAGATTAAATCTGGACAGTATAGGAAAATGGGTGCAAAGCAGGAAACTTTGTTGGTTTGGTCACATTGAAAGAATGAACGAGATATCTTGGGTTAGTAGATGTAATGCAGTTGAGAAAACCGGGTAAGTTGATCATAGGAGGAAGTAATAAGAATGGACATAAGAGGGATGAATAAAAACTTGGTCAGAGTTAGATTAGTCTGGAAGGCAATTTCTAAAAGCCATCTAAGATGTCGGCATGTAAAAGAGACGTTAAACCAAATATGGTGATGATGTTCAATCTTTTAACAAAAAAAAAAGGGGGGGGTAGAATATGGCACAATATTTTAGGAAGTGTGACATGGATTTAGTTACAGATAAAATTAAAATGGCTATTATAATAAAACTAGCAGGGTCGCTAGAAATTGTCCAGGGTTATAAAAAAATAGTTTAAAAAGTGTAACATCTTTATATTAAAACTTCCATCGCTACCTCCCTCAATCTTTCTCTTTTTCTCCTCCTTCACTGCTTTTCCCTGATCCCTTTACCCCACCTTTCTTTCACTTCTATTCTGCTCGTTTCTTTTCTATTGAAAATAATGATAATGTAAGCCATTCATATTTTATGTAAATAACATTGTTGCATGGAAATAAATGGATATGATGATACGACGCATGTGCAATATGAATCTTATAGACAGGCTTAGAACTGACGACCACAGAGCGAGATTAAATCTACTTAAAGTAACGGGAGAAGTATGCAGAAGAGGAAACTAATGTCATATTGAAAGTATGTATCAACATTGTGGTCACATTGAAAATATGGATTACAGGGTTAATAGATGTAGAACAGTTAAAAAAAATGGAAATGGCTGAAATCCCCCCCCCCTTCCCAATGAAACCTGGTCTTGTTGACTTCTAAAATAATGAATAATTTGTTTTTTAATTTTAGGTATTATTCATTCAGGGCAATGCTGATATAAAGTTTATTAACTTTGTGGATGTTTGTTTTCTGCTTGTTTTTTTTTTTTTTTTTTTTACTTTTAGGTGGACACACACACACACACACACACACACAACTCTTCCTTATAAAAATTGTAAATAGCCAACCTTCGTATTGAAGATTTATAATTTCTGCCTAATGAAACCACTTCCAAAATTGAATGTGTTAGTATTGAATGTTGTTATAGGCACTTAATCTTGTGTTGGTTATCTTAAATTCTTACGATTCAATATATATATATTATTATTTTTTTTTCATTATTACAGAGAACATGAACTCTCTCTTCGGAAACAGCTTTATGATGCTGGTCTGAAAAATTCCAAAAAAATGAATGCTAATGAACCCTTGGTGCCATCCTCTCCAAAACGGAAACGCCTTAATGACGGAGAAGAGGAGAATCGGTGCGAAGTGTACAAAAGAATTTGTTACTTTTCAATGGTAAGCAACAGCGGACATTATTGCAGTTTCTTTTTTTTGTTGTTTGTTTGTGGAGTGTCCTATTTCCTTTCTACAACTGTGAGTGTCAAACTTTGTATCAAAGTTGAATCATTAAAGCTTTGATTTCAATTTTTGGTTTGTGGTACCCCACTTCCGACCTATAATACTCCCTCCCCTTCTGTATTCTAATGAATAAAACAAGACGAGATTTTCGTGAACGTTTTACAGGCAGGGACCAAAAATTGGAGCTCAGTTGAGCACTTTCCATGGAAATAATGAGTAGAGAAATAATGCTCTAATCAGTAACTGCCCTCAGATGTGGCAGCAGGAGGTATAGGACTCTTGGATATGTAGAGGATTGAATGAGGCATTTTGTGATTAGTTCTTGCACAGAATTCCCCATCCTCGTATTAAAAAATAAAAATGAAGAAAAATCTGTATGATGAAACGAAAATATCATATTTCAAAAATTATGTGAATTGATCAAGTAGTTTTATTTTTCTAAAAGAAATCATTTTTAAGCGATTAATGAGAATTTGTAAGCATTACAACATAAATTTTACAGGTTTGAATTATTGCTGAGTTATCTGTTTTTTGAAAGATTGTTTTCAAAGTAATGGACAAGACAGCTGCTCTTTGGTTACTCATAAAATTTGATTTTCTTGTTTAAAAATAAAACTACTTGATCAATTTACATGATTTTTGGAATATATTTTACGTTTCTGAATTTTTTGAAATAAGGATTGGTTATTCACATCATTTGGATTTCTTTGGACTACTGTTCTCATCTTGAGTGTCATTTTCACATGCTTCCCTGTGAAGTAAATAAAAGGCTCTGTTTGAAATTCCATTCAGATTTCCGAGTTCAATAGAAACATTTGAGTTAGACAAGATACATCTGAAGGTCAGAGGTTACATCAACCGAAACATAAAAATGACACTCAAGATGGGAACAGTAGTCCGAAAATCCAAATAATACGAATATTTTTGTTTCATCATGGGTATGTACATTAAACTGATTTTTTTTTTTAAATTTTGTTTTAAAAATATAAGGTGAATTCTGGACAAGAACTGAAAGATCCAACTATTTTTTCCCCCCAGCAACTTGATCAACAGATTACATAAGTCTTTCATTTTAGATCAGTCTTAGAAGCTTATTAAAAGTTTATTCAAGAGGCAAGAACAGACTAGTTTCCTGTTAGATATTTTTTTTCAGGCCATTTATGCAATATGACATAACAGCATCAAGATTAAACATGGATCCTTTACGTGTTTGGATTTAGAAAAGGGCTTTCTTTTACTATTAAAAATAACGACAGTAGACTTTTCGTTTTAGTCGCTTTTAACATTTCTTTGTTGATTTTCTTCTTCCTTTCTAATTGTTTCCAGGTTGTGAATGAAGTGGATGACAGCCTGTACTGCCTCGATCATGCCCTCACTCATATCCAGAAAAAACGCAACCTGAAAGCCTGCAGACTTTATTACAGATACTCAGATGTAAGTCTTTTTGTCATTCTTGCATTGCCTTTGTCTCTTTTCCACATGCTTTTTATTTTTACTCTTTTTCAATCTAAACAAGGCATGTTGCCACGTGATCATCTCTAACAGGGAACCGTGGGGAGTTGAGCAGCAAGATATCACTTCACATTACATTTAAACTTCTGCAGTTTAGTATAGCCAGAAGCAGGAAACAGGGAGAGAATTCCAAAATCTAGCAGTCCAAGGGAAGCAACTACTAGCGTAGAAGGCTTTCTGACATTTAGGGACCTCAACAGTGAAGTGGTGGAATTTTGCTGCTTGTCAGGTTAGTCAGGAGTGTGCGTGTTGAAGTGGGAGAGGGGGTACAAGTGATATGTGTCCATCAAAGCATATTGTAAAACGGGCACAGTGATGCAATATTGCGACAATGGGATAGCGGTTGGAGTTTGGCTGATAGTGTGGGACCTATTAGATTTGAGACTCTTTGTAGCAGCCTTGGTAATGTTCTCAATATATTTGTTTCAATTCATGTTGCCTGTGAATGTAGTTAGGTCATCATCTTTCATTGTCACAGTATGTTTTCATCGATCAAGACTAAGTAAATGACAGTTCAAGAAGTATGGCATGGTTTGCTTGAAGCATTGTTAAAGAATAAAAGGTGTTTTTGAAGACTTGCAATGAAGGAATGTACCGTCGTTATGAGCAAATAAATAACAAATAATTCAATGATTTTCTTTTTTAATTAATTTTTTTTTATTTATATTTATCTGCCTGAAATTTTTTTTTTCAACTGTGGATGGTACTTATTCCAAAGATCCTTTTGGGTAATAACCCATCATCAATGAAGAAACAAATCCTCTCTCTAGGCTGTAAATTTTAATTACAATTTACAACCTAGAGAGAGGATTTGTTTCTCCATTTGATGATGGGTTATTACCCAAAAGGATCTTTGGAATAAGTAGCATCCACAGTTGAAAAAAAATATTCAGGTTGATATATGAATATGAATAAAAATTTAAAAAAAAAAATGATTGAATTATTTATCATTTATTAATTTATTTATTTATTTGCTCATAACGACTGTACATTCCATTCATTGTAAGCCTTCAAAAATACCTTTTAAATCATAGTTCATTTATTTATTAAACTCTTGTTAGAGAAAACATTTTTCTAAATCATGACATTAAAATTTGCATTAATTTCTACCTAATTTTCATAGGCAGAGGATTATGTTACTCAAAATGTGAAGCTTAGCCAAAATAAAAAAAGAGACAATTTTATATCTCGCTTCTTGCTCATGTTGTAACAGTCACACAACTAATTTCCACTCTACACCTCAAATGGGAACAGAGTTGAAGTTTGTGCTTGCATCATTATGGGATGTATCTAGACCAGGGTTCTCCAAACAACATATCCAGCCCGACAAAGTCTTTAATACAGCCCGCGGAGCTCTTATGGAAAATGTAAAAATATTCAGGAAAAATTTCACAAATGGAAATGTGAGTATGGTGTGGTGGTTTTTCTTTTTGTTCAGAAAATGATTAAAAGAATGAGGTTTTGGAGGACCAATTTCACTAAACGGCAAAACTAATGAGCAAAACCGTATAAAACGCGTTCAGGTCATTTTTTTTTATTTATTTTTTTTATTTTGGCCCATGTAGCTCTACTCCTCCCTCCCTCATAGAAATCAAGCAAAGTGGATAATGTACTTGCTAAAATTCAGTTGTAATTTTAACTCTTATGGAAGTGCAGGCGACAGTCAAGATACAATTGCGAATTACTTAGGACTTTTATACAGACCTGGCTGACGGAATAAGAGCATACTGTACCTGTGGATTAAATAAAGGGTTTCATTTGAAATTCCATCCAGAGTTCAACAAGATACACCTGAAGAAGGTTGGAGGTTATATCAATTGAAACATTGTGTGAATAACAATCAATATGAAAGCATTTAACCCTTATCCCTGAGTGGCTTCCGGGCCTTGATAAGTGATGACCACCGTGTAAAAAAAAAAAAAAAAAAAAAAGCAGTAGTCCAAATAATCAAAATCGTCAATCCTCATTTAAAACTTCTGAAATAATCATTTTTTACACTAATTATAAAATTCATTTTTCTGTTGTTACAAAATAATATATTCGAGTTATTACTCCAATGATTTTTTAAATTTTATTTGAGAGTACATTTCACAAAAAATTGTGGGGATAACATCCAAGATGAGAACAGTAGTCCAAAGGATTGAAATAATACATAATATCAGTCCTCTCAAAAATTCTGAAACAATATAATCTTCATCATTATTATTTTTATTTTTTTCAGGAAGATCTTCAAGAACTGTTGAAGAATGCTGCAAATCGGCTGAATTCTAAGGAGTCTGGTACAGCCATCACTGACTCTAGTCCAAAAAGAAAATCCACCAAAGTCAATGAAACATCCAGAATCAAAAAAACAGAATGTTGAATGATCGCAGACAACGGCACATGAAAGAAGAAACTAATGCCAAAAATAATGGAGAAGCTGTATATCGTATTTAAAATAAAATTTAAAAAAAGAACAAACAAACATTGGAGTTGAGAGAGGAAAAAAAGATTTTCACAAACAATGTTAGAAAAAGATCATCATTTATACCCTCTTTCCCTCCCCACCGTCTTAACAAAATCATTTCTTGAGTTCAGCAAGCAAAAAGACTAAAATTGACTCAAATTGATCTTTAGTGCAAGATCAACTTTATTTTGGCTCAAGGATTCTAAAATATGCTCTCTGCCAGGATCTCATACTCAGGAACTGCTGTGATATAGCCTGGACTATTTTTTATGGGATATTAAAAAAAAAAAAAATGAATGGTACAAAATTTGGTTCTCATCCAGAATTCAACCTTAAAAAAAAAAAAAAATGAATAGTACAAAATTTTTAAATTGCCTTCATGTGAAGATACATCATATAAGTTAAATTGAAAAGATTCTTTTTTAATTAAAAATAAAAAAAATCGGTTCTTGTCCAGAATTCGCCCTATATTAAGAAACAAAAATTAAGAAAAATTTATACGATGTATATACTTGTGACAAAATAAAAATATCATATTCCTAAAATTATATAAATTGATCAAATAATTTTATTTTATAATAAGAAAATCAAATTTTATGACTAATAGAAGAGCAGCTGTCTTGTCTGCAATTTTGAAAATAATCTAAAAAAAAAAAAAGAAAAACGAAGGGAAATAACTCAATAATTCAAACTTGCAAGATTTATGTAGTAATGTCCCATTAATCACTTAAAAATGATTTGCTTTATAAAAATGAAACGGTGTTTCTAATCATACAAACAAGGAAATTTCGAATTTCAAATAAAACAATTGTCATTGTCGCAAAGAGTAACATCTCCTAAAATTATGGAAAATGATAAGGTAGAAAAATAATGAAAAAATGAAACTGTTTTCGATATTTATGAGGATAAATTTTGTTCAACATTTTGAATTATGTTTATCATGTGGCATAAGCAACAGATCTTAATTATCTCCCCTGTTAACTTATCTCTATTTTAGTAAGCGTAAGTGATTTCACTTTTCACAAATTTCTTTTTTCCTTAATTATTTTTCTACCTTATCGTTTTTTTCTAATTTCTGGATATATTACTATTTGAGACCTGACAATTACATAGATGCCATTTGTTTCATTTGAAATTCAATATTTCTTCATTTGCATAATATAGAAGCACCAGTAAAATTACTTGATCAATTTATATGATTTTGGGAACATGATATTTTTGTTTTATCACGAGTATGAACATAGATTTTTTTTTTTCGATTTTAATATGGGGGAATTCTGGATAGAATTTAAAAATGTATTTTTTTTTTCACCTGACAACTTTTGAAAGAAATAAATCACAAAAATTTGAAAAAGAAAAAGCAGATATTTTCAAGTGACGTTAGAATTTCACTCACAAATTAACCTGCTGACTTTAATTTAATGAAAATGACATCGCTTGAAAATTTTTTTAAAGCATTTTTTTGTGACATTGCATGACGAGTTTCGTCTACCCCACCGATTGGCCTCCTCACCCCCACAGCAGAAACAGCTGTTCATCTGGTTGACATGCTGTAGTTGACTAATTAGATTGTATTGTCTCTCGGAGTTGTGATAGTAGCAATCGCAGAGATGCTGATCGTTTCTTATTCCTTGTGTCTGGAATAATGGAAGTAATTAAAAGAGCATCAAACAACTCCAATATTTGCTCTGGGTTTTTCAATTTTTACAGCAAATTACAGTAAGTACAACCAGTCAGATGAACTGCATCATTCTTACTAACCTCCGTAAGATGATGAAACCCTTGAAAAACCATATCTGATCGCTTTGACACCCAAGAGATAGCTCTTTCACTTCTGTCACATACTTCCTCCCATGATGCAACTTCTGGAACACGTCAACTTAACTTCCATCTTGACCACTAATGGAAAATTTAAACAAACTTTACATGGAATTTTCTATTTCTTAAACCTTTTTTTTTATTCGTGCATCATCGTATTAATTTATTTTTAATTATTAATCTAACAGCAACAAAGTATTTTTGTTTAACTTATGTGATATATCCTCATCTAAAGTCAATAATGATAATTGCTAACTCTTGCAATCGAGAGTTAATACTTGACAGATTTTGTCTAAACAATTTTATTTTCTTTATTTTCAAACTTGATTGGCAGTGATCCAAGATTTTTTTTTTTTTAATTTATTTTTCCTTTTTTTATGAATTAATCAAAATTTACAGTTTAAACTAAATATTTAAACATGAGACCATTGCATGACATTTTCTATCAAAGATTTCCTGATCGTGCAAAAAATGTGCTGTGACTGCAGGTTGATTTCAAAAGCTAAATCTTTACACTTTTGCTTTCGTATTTCTTATAATAACCTCAGGTACTGTTAAAAATGCCGTTCATGGAATAATTAATAAAATTCATTTTTGTAATCCTACCATATTAGATGTGAATAAACTTCCATCTATGCCCGACTTGTAATCTAATATATAAAGGAGAGTCGTCTGTTAGTATGTTTAACCAAGATGTCCATCAAGACAGTTTCTCGTCTTCCCTTTAGTTCGGATCTTGCTCTCTGTGACTTTTAGTTATTCTCTAAGCCCATATATCCCTTAGATGCTTTCGATACGAGACAATTGAGATGAAAGAGGCTGTAACGAGGGTCTTTGACACATAAGAGAACTTCCATGGGACCTTCCAGAAGTTGTTGGAATGGTACAACAAGTGCATTGCAGCCAGGGGAGATTACTTCAAAAATCACTAGAGTTTCATGTGTGTAGTATAAATATAAGTGGTCATATGAAAAGAACTCTGGAAATTTATTGAAGTAACTTCAGGTACTGTTAAAAATTCCGTTTTTGTAATCCTACTGTATTAAATGTAAATAAACTTCAGTCTATGCCTGACTTGTAATCTATATATAAAGGTGATTTGTCTGTTAGTATGTATGTCTCTTCCTAAGACTTTTGAAATTCAAATAAGATAATGATTCTAGTACTGCTTTAAGGGACAGGGACTTTTGATGCATAATATGTGAAATTTAGAAAAAAATCTTTTTCTTTTTTTTTTTTTTTTTTTTCTTCTTCATTAACGACCGCAAAATCTGATGGGTGGGGTGGGGGTGGGGGTCACGAAAAATCATCTCTTTCTTAATGATGTCAAAATCTGCGCATGGTGAACTGCTTCGCCTCTCAGATACGCCAAGTACATAAATTTGCAATGTCATGGTATGACTATCGCTGTGGCCAAATGGGTTGGAGGGTTGTCTTAAAACTTAGTTTTTTGCGTTTGCATTCGTGCCCACCTTACGGCAAACATTTTGGTTTCTTATTTTTAACATATTTTTGAATACATTTATTTCGGTAAGCTTTTGCATTTAAACAAAGTTGAAAGAACTTTTTATATTTTTTTGTTTTTTACTTTGTATTATTTACTTTGCTCAAAACAAATAATTAGAGGGAATTTTTTTTATCGGCAGATTTAGATGAGGGTTGATTTAAAGATCAGATTAGTGTTAAATGTATGAATATTACTTACGCAAATCACAAATTTTAAAAATTTTGCTGTTGGCCAGCATAAATTTTTTTTTTTTTTTTTTTTTTTTTTTTTTTTTTTTTCAAACTGATATAAATTATTGTACAGTAAAAATAAAAATTAAATTAAAACAAAAATCATTTAGCAAGTATAGTCAAACACAACTTCATTTTTTTTATTTTTTTAAAAAAATTTTTTTATGGCCCGGATAGTCTATTATATAAAGAAGAGATGTCTGTGTATCCAGCTAAAACTTAAAAAAATACACACCAAACACCCACAAAGTTGATATTTATAATATATAAAATTAAAAACAAAAATTCATTATTTGAGGATCCTATGGCCATTTGTATCATTTAATGTTATTACGTAGTCTATTTTCCAGCAACTAACAAAATAGAAGTAAATCTGAAATTTTTTTTATTCGGTTATATCCCTTAAGCCAACTTCAGTTATATGTATGTATGTGTGTGTGTCCAGAGAGAGGAATGGGTTGTGCAAAGAAAAAGAGAGGAAGGGAATCGGGGAGAGAGAGAGATGAGAAATAGAAGTTATGTTACACTTCTGCTTCAGACAATGCCGGTGTAAATAAATTTCAGTTTATGCCTGACTTATCCACCAAGTTTCAGTCCTGAATGTCCAACAGTTTTTATGTTATCATTGTTCAATGATGTGTTCTAATTTTGCTCCGCAAGCACACTTTGATATAACATGTAGAATTATCAATAACTCTGTGACACTCCTCTCTTCACACTGAATGAGTGGCCCGGTTACCCTTAGCATTCAAATTTAATGTTGATCCATAGACCTTGCATTTATGAATCCACCAGTACATGATTCTTTTTTTTTTTTTTTTAACTGAATATTAACGACATAAAACTTTTCTCTTAAAGCAAGCTTGCATAGTCATCATTGATTTTTTTGTGTTTCTTTTGAACTGTTCAAGGCATTTTTAAAACTACTCTACATTAATCTTCCCTGCAGTGATTCATCATAAATCTGAAATATTAAAGGAATTGTTCAATTAGATTTTTTTTTTTTTTTTTTTTTTTTTGCTGGTCATTTTTATTTTATATACTCAGGAGTCACCACTTATCAAGTTCAAAACCTGGCGAATGGTGCAAGATTTATCAGATCTGCCCTATTAAAGTTGATTCAAAAAGCTTAACCTTTTCTCCGTTGAGCGCCAACGATTATGCGATGATCTCATTTTTACATACAATTTCTTCAATGGTCATTATGATATACCTCAGGACATATTATTCACTCCTGCATGAGAGGTCTACATAGACCCTACAAGAAACTATTTCACTGCCAATTTCAATTGAGGATTTCTTTCTGAAATAATAAATACACCAACAATGCAACAATTCAAGGTGAATTTGAATGAGTGCTGGGCTACTGTCTCCTTTTCTTTGTAAATTTCTATCGCCCTTTTCCCTACAATTGAAGCATGATTGTTTTATTTTTGCCAAATTGAATTGAATGCTAAGAGAAGATTGAAAACAATGAATGGAATGTGCAAACTTTGATTACTTAAGAGGATAGCTTGACAAATATTTGTTAACATTGGACTTGAAGATGACCTTGTATAGGGAAGCAGTCCCATGATAATGTGCTCCACATGATTAGTTAGAGTGGTGGTAAGAAGACGAGTTCTTGCTGTGAATATTTTACTGGAAAAAAACAATTGGAGTTCAGTCAAGAACCTTCCATGGAAGTAATGATAGAAGTGTGTATATATATATATATATATATATATATATTTATTTATAGTATAGAAAGACTGGATTTGATTTTGTACGTTGTCAAAGCAAGGTGGAGTGCTTTGAGTGTCAACGTGTTCTATCTTTGGATGTATTTGACCCTTATACAGGTAGAAAATTGAATCGAGAGTCACATACTTCCTGGAGCAGTAGAATGATCCAACCATTTTTTTGTTTAGCTGTCAACAATAGATTTGATGCAACCCTTCCATTTCAGTTTGGAATTTATTAGAGCAAACGTCTTTCTCCAAGAGAGTGCTTCGTTTCAAGTGAAGCAAAACAAGGATCTGGGTGTTGCTGGTGACGCAAGAGAAGCTTTGTTTTAAAAGAGAGAATAAGCGAGATCTTAATTACTAATGCTCTTTGAAGTGTTGCCATTGACAGTTTTCTGCATAGATGTCAAACGGTCTCGGAATATAATTTAGAGGATAATTGACAATCAGGAATAAAGTAAACCTAAAATAGATTCTTGTGCCATGTCAGCATTGATAGCATGTGTTTCAACAACTTTTACAGACCTATCAGGAAGAAAAGATTACATGGCTGAAAAAGATATTTCCAGGCATTCCACCATTAACAAGCTTATGAAGCAAACATTTATGCCAGGCCTTATCAAAGGCTTTTGCTGTATCAAGAGAATGAAAAATGAAGCCCTTGTTGATAGATTCACTATAATATAGATACTGTTGACCTTATGCAGCATTCAAGTCAGCATGTTAGCTGTTCTTGCTTTTGCTGGTTTATTTACAACTGGATTGATCATAGATTCAAAGAATTTATTCAGGGCACACAGGAGACTGATCAGTCTGTACTGAGATGCAGAAGACCAAGTCGCCCTGTCTATATGTACAAACACATAAATCAATAAATCATTTGTATCTGAATCGAACATTGTAGTTGTTGCTGTTAAATTATTTAGTATCATGATAAGAGTGCGAATTTCCAAAGCTAATCTTTGTATTTTCACTCCGTTATCTATCTATTTACTATTATATAAAAGCAATTTTTAATGTGTGTTTGTTTTGCTATGTAATCCTTAACGGGCGTTTTTTTTTTTTTTTTTTCTTTTTTAGTTGGGGGTAGGAGTAGTTCTAAGCATAAAATGATAAGTTAAGTTTTGAAAAAAAAAAATTAAATAAATAAAATAGCAGGGTTCTACATTGCGAGTGAAACAGTCGCATTTGCGAGTGATTTTTTTAAAGTGGTGACTAGAAATAATGAAACGCTTATCTTTTGGCGATTGAATTTCTTTCACCAACAACCTTCCAAAGCGCACTACTGAATAAAAAATATCTTTTCAATTTTTTTTTTTTTTTTTACAAAACGAACAAAGTTAAATTATTTAAATAAAAGTTTAATAGAACTATATATTGTTTTTTTTTTTTTTTTTTTTTTTTTTTTTTTTTTTTTTTTTTAATGAAGGCTGTTTTAAAAAAAAATATTTGAAGCAATTAGAATGCTTATACCTTCAAGTATCAACATAAAATTTATTGTTTATTTAGAATTACACTTCTTAAAAGAAAAAAAAACAACACTGAAAAATCTTTATGATGTACATACTCGTCACAGAACTAAGATGTCATATTCTAAAAATCATGTGGGTTTGGCTAGTAACTTTTCTATTTGGCTAGTAAACGAAAATCTTTAGTTGTCAAAGGTCAACTAAAGATCAGTTTGTCCGTACAGCCCTGAATAGGTGCTATACTTCAATTGAATTTAAGCAAAATATTTTTTTAGTTTCTAAAACAATGAATATAAAGTGAAAAAGAAAGTTTTGCTATTAAAATCAATTTCCTGTCACAGCACTTTTTTGGGTCATCAGATGTTTTTTTGTTTTTTGTTTTTTTTAAGAAAACTGGATAAACAAAGTCTACACTTGAGAAAAAAAAGTGTTAGAAAGAGGAAAAAAAATTGAGGCAAAAAAGCCAACCAATTAGAATGAGTAAATGAAAAGCTCTAAAGATGATGAAAAGAGGAGTCTGATTGATCTGTGCATTTATTTATTGATTCATTTGTTTCCGTATTCTTTTTATCCTGTGTAATTACATCCGCATCAGCCATCCTCATTCTCTGTCTCTTGAAGTGTTTTCAGCCATTATTTGCAGACAGTTCTTAAATATCTTTGGCCCTCATGAGGTTTAATTTAAAAAAATTTTTTTTTTTTTTTCTCAAGTTTACATTTCATAAGAACAGTTATGTGACATAATGACAGTTGGGGTAATGTGTAGATACAGCAGCCTAAAATGACAGTTGGGGTAATGTGTATGACAGTTGGGGTAATGTGTAGATACAGCAGCCTAAAAAGAAAATGACCGTTAAGATTGAGTTTATGTAAAAAAAACAAAAAAAAAAATTCCCAACTCCACATGTAAATTATAAAAATAATTGTTCCTAAGGAAAGTTTGCTTCGCTCCAAATTCTTTTTTTTTTTGTATTGGACGACAAAATACATCTTTTGATCATTTCCATCTCCAACCATTAATAGAGAATAAGGGGTCACTGTGCATGGTAAATTAAAGATTTCACATCTCCAAGAATTGGCTATCAACCAATGCTTAGCAATCCATTGAATCATTTCAAAATTGTCAGACAGCTTCATGACAAGTTGGCATATTATTATTTCTTCAGTTTGTTGAATGAAATCATTGTCATAAACATCATTTACCAGATTTGTGGGACACATTCTAAGAACTCTGCGGCCATTTTGTTTCTAGGTCACTGGATTTACACATTACTGACAGTTGGGATCAATCAGTGAATTATACAGCCTTATCTTGATTTAATTTGATAAATTATGTATCAAGACAGTTTGTCTAGACAGAAAATGCCATAAAAGACCTTCCCACTCAATCTCTTTCTCTCTTTGGTTTGATGGATGATGTCATTACTTTGTATGGTTATCTCCCACTCTGTTTTAATAAATGTCAACGCAAAGCAATGACGTCATCCAGTGTGTGTGTGTGTATATATATATATATATATATATATATTTATTGGCAGCAAGTTATCAAGGCACATTTGCTTAAATACAAGTTTTCTTATATGAAAGAATTATAAATAGTTGCAATATCTTAAAAGAAACAACTTTATATTATTTTGCTAACTCTTTCTTCATCTAAGAATAAGAGCCATTATTTGAAACTCTATGGAATCAGGAAATTTTAAGTTTTCAATTTGTATTCCTTCTTGAATAATAAACTTTGTAAATTCTAATTTACAAAGTTTATATTGATTTTATCATATCAATGATCTATCTCAAATATTGAGCTTTTTCATCTAGTTAGGATTGTTCTATAAATACTAGTGTTAATATTTATACTTTTAAGTTTACAGAATCATTTAGTTTGTAAACTTGAATTTTCAGAACATACATCTATTAGCATCCACAGATACGTGCTTCATCTTTTAAAGATTATTCAGTGTGGTGAGATGACAGTGGCTAAGTGGTTAATGACACAAGCTGACAATATGGATGTGCCAAGTTTGAATCTAGTTTGTTCCACAGAAATACTTTTGCTTAGGATGTTGGCAACCTTCACATGGTCCTTTTTTATAGGTACCTGGTGTTTTTCTAGAAAGGAAACTAATGCCAACAATAAAATTATCTGATTCATACAAGATGAATGGACGACTGTGGTTTAATCCAGCCAACACACCAGTTTTCAAGCTTGAACCTCGTGAAAGTCTTAACTGTTTCGGCTAAATTTCTTGTTGATATAATGTAGGAGAAATTTTTCTGTATTTAATTATGCTAATCAATTTCAGTAGAGTATTCAATTCAAATTAGAGATCTTGCATATTAGATTAAGATAGAAACTGTTTTGGTTCTTGTCCAGAATTCTCTTCATATTAAAAAAACACATAAAAAAAATCTCTAATATAGCCATGATAGAACAAAAATGTCATATTCCAAAAATCACTTAAATTGATCCTGTAGTTTTATTTTTAACTAAGAATTTCCCATAAGTTGTTTAAAATAGTTCAAAAATTATTTTCTTTATAAAAATAAAAACTAGTAAATTTACAGGATTTTTGGAATACAACATTTTTGTTCACTCACAGATATGAATATCGTAAAGCTGTTTCTATATTTTTGTTTTTGAATATAGGGGGAATTCTGAACAATTGCCACCATGTTTTCTCTTTACTACTTCAGAGTTTTCTTTCCTATGGGAGCGAATATATATATATATATATATATTAACATCCATGGATATCAGTGTAAGCATATACTTATAGCAAGTAAGCTATAAAAACATTTGTGTTTTTATTCCTGTAGGAAATCATCAAACTAAATGCATAGAATTACATAAAATATATAATCAAAATCAAGCAGTGAAGATTGAGTTTATAAGTCAAAAGCTTCTGTAAACTTGAAGTGAATATAAATGTTAATATTTATATGGTAATTCCAACCAAATAAAAAAAAAAAAATCTCTCGCTCCCACCTCCTCCTTTCTCTCCCTGTCTGTCTCCCCCCCCTCTCTCTCTCTCTCTCTCTCTCTCTCTATATATATATATATATATATATATATATAATGCCTCCATTCAGTCTCAAGAGACAATGGACACCCCTGTAAAGATAGGTGCAGGTATAATTGTGAAGCAAGGGTTGTGCAATCCCCAACCACACCTCTCCCGAAAGCGACACTGCTCGAGTCCAGTGGCAAGGAGAGGCCCAAGTCTGACTGGAAACAATGTCGAGATAAGTAGGGAAATCTAACACTTAAATGAAATGTTGAATGAACACATCTTAATATTTTAAAGCAATCATTTGTGTATTTAACGCACACATGATTTTCCACATAAATACTGTCTAATTGTTGAGTTTGAATCTGCTATTATTTGCTTTTCCTTTTCAGAAATATCTGTATTGTTCTATGTATTTGATTTGAGTGTGATTTGGTTGGTCTAAACACTGTCAAGTATTAAAGTGAAAATGTAGCTGACATATCGGTCAAAAACTGTTTAATTTTTTTGAAAAAAAAAAAAAAAATGAATGAAAGCTTTAGATGACTATCACCAAGCACCAAAATTTCAGATTAATTCAAGAAATTTTTAAATAGTTGTGTTTAATTTTTTAATGGGAGTTCAATTTTCTATGATTCCTCTGGTTTTGGTGTTTCTTAAGGATTTCTTCACAAAACTCTAAAATCTTTATTGTTTGCAAATTTTTGAGGGCTGTTTTTATACATCCCGCTCTTTTTTTTTTTTTTTTAAATTAGTTTAATTTTTAGGTGGGAGTTTACTATGTAAGTTTAAAATAATATATGTAGAGATATATTGCAAGCTGGCAGGCTTAAAAGAAATAATTACAATTATAATCATATTTATATTTTGTTTAAATAGGATTTTAAAAAAATTTTAGTTTTCCCTGATTTTATTTTTGATTTCAATGGATATTTGATTAATTGTAAATAAATAGAATAATTTAGTGTGTATCAAAGTTACATATAGGCGAGAAATACAAGATCGTGTCTAATACTTTTATAAATACAGAAGTTTACATACTAAACAAGCTACAAATTGAACTTAATTATTATTTTTTTTAATCTGAAAATTTGGTTCTAAATTGATATTCCGAGAGATTAATATACATTGTAAACATCAGCTGAAAATATCTATCGACTGTTGAGCATTATTTTATCAAGCCTGTTTTGAAATCCCACAAAAAAGAAAAAAAAAAAGCCTCTACCATTTTTTGTGGTGGGGTATTTCTCAGACAAACTTTTCCATATTCTCAAAAACTCTTTTTGTGAAAGAAAGCAAACAAAATGACTGAAGTAAACTTCAAAATTTGTCAACAATTTATAATTTGTTTAATTTTCTATTCTTTTTTGATAATTTACAATATTTCCCTATATTTTCAGCAGTGAAATCTTGTAGGGGGGAAAAAAAGGAAAAAAAAAAATTATTTAACTTACAAAAAAAAAGTTTTTTTTAAATATTGGTAGTCTTGTTTGTTTTATACATTTGGTAGAAAATCATATTTTTGGTTTCAAAATTGATAAATCATTTTGAGAAAAAAACAAAAACTAAAAAAAAAAACAATGTTTAAAAAAACAAACTTACTATTTTATTGTCAAGAAAGTGACTAAAATTTTTTTTTTTTTTTATTAAGGAGAGTCATGTGTCTCCACTTCACCCATTTGATTTATTTATTATTATTATCATCATGAGTTTATTTTTGTTTTTTGTTTTACAATAACAGGAATTGAAGCTGGTGGTAATTGTAAAAAAATTACATTTGTAGCCTGCCTCCATATTTTTTTTCTTCATGCAGGTTTTTTTCTACATTGATTAAAATCCTTAAAAAAAAAAAAAAAACATTTAAATATTGCTAATGTTAAAACGTTTGGTTGTTTTAGTTTTTATTTTTGCTTTTCTTTGCTTGTGCATACTTTTATATATTTTTTTATGAATCATTTAGATTTTCATTTCAGAATAAAAAACATATGATCTCTGAAAGGATTAGTAGTCTTACTAAAATGCATAAGATGGTTGATATGCTCATCACGTCCCAGCTGAAAGAAGTGCGGGGTGGTATGAAGAGCTTGTCACATCCAGACTAAGAGAAGCGTGGGGTGGTACAAAGGGCTTGCCACATCCAAGCCAAAAGAAGTGCAAGGTGGTACTTAAAATTACCAGGAACTAGAGAAATAAGCATAATTTTCACAAAAATCGGGGAAATAAGGCACCTTGTTATGCTCTTCTAGTGTACTAAATTTCACTTCTTTGCGTTTCATAGCAATTTCAAAATTAAAAAAATAGTGACCTGCAATAAAGCGATACACAGGGTTTATATATATATATATATATATATATATATATATATATATATACACATACATACGTGTGTGTGTATGTATGAGATGAATACCTGTCCCAAGATGGGTAAAATTAATTCCCCAAACAATCTTGCATCACTTTTATGCCGTCTTATCTAAATAAAACAGATGTGTCTGTCTGTGTGTAAATATTTAACTGATAAACTCTTAGACTACTGGTCACACAACACTGAAATTCACAGAAAATAGTGATCATGCACCAAGGATGGTTTATAATGATTAAAATCTTTGGATGGATGAATGAATAACGCGTACAGAAATATGTTGCTAAGTTGAAATGCAAAATGTTCATTTCAGCTAGCTGAAATATTTCTATTAATTTTGTGCATGCGAAAATTCATTCATAGCGTGAAGTGGTTTAATTTTAAACCTTATCTATCTGTTGATAGCTCAAACAGTAGGGAATTTTGATGAAATTCTAAATGTTTTTGTATTGATTCTAACTAATGGCACCTAAGTCATACTTTTAAAAACTTGAAATTAGTACTTTATATATGAGAGAGAAAATGAAAACTGTAAGTTGAAATTTACAATCAAATTTATTGTTTGACTGAATGCTCCAAAAAAAAGCAATTTACAAAGTCCTTATTCCGTGGAGTTTCAAAGAATGTTATTCTTCTCATTTTACATTTCCCACATTTTTTCGCTCGTTGTTTTTAAAGGACATGTACATCTTTGTAATTTATGACTGTAATAAATTGCGTTTCACTTAATGCCATAACCAGCAAATTCTAGCATTGCCACAAATATAATTTGCTGATTTCTTTCTGTCCTTCGATGAGAAGAATAGAATTCTTTAAAACTCTGCAGAATAAGAACTTTGTAAATTTTTTTTTTTTTTTTTTTTTTTTTTTTTGAGTATTCAGTTGAACAATAAATTTGATTGTAAATTTCAACTTAGTTTTAATTTTCTCTCTCTCATATATATATATATATATATATATATATATATATATATATATATATATATATACTCGGGTTTTTTTATATTCAAAAGTAATGGACTAATGAATTCAACGAGGTTGTTAGATAGTGCTCAATAAAAAGAGCTGATAATACTTGTTTATTGTTATATAAACATGCTCACATCCCGCTGCTACAAATAGCCACTTGTTTCAATCAAACAGATATCACCAGACGGGATGTGAGCATGTTTATATAACAATAAACAAGTATATATATATAAAATAAAAATTACAATTAAATTTATCAAAATGATCCAAGATGGTAAAACTAAAGTATATTGTAAATATTAAAGAATTAATATTTATAAAGTTATCTCAGCCAGATGTAAAAGCTCGATAAAACCAAATAGGAGATAGAGCTTATAATATTTTTTTTTCCTTCTTCTTCCCTGATCTTTCTTATTTACATTATGTCTCGGCAGCAGTGATAAAAGCATATCTTATTTTTCTTTTATTAATATTATTGGAATTTTTCCCCTTTTCTCTTGTACATATTTGTGAATTATTTCATGGATTTCGGCCTTTTGGATTATTTTGGACCATCTTCCAATTACGGGATTTCCTTGGATTTTACTTGTGCAACTGGAAATTCAATTAACTTTCCTGAAGTTATATATTTGGATTTTACCGTCACTGGATTATTTATCTTCCACCAGACTATCCATTCACATGTAATCACCTTTTTCTTCACCATATTCCCTCTGCTTCACTTTTTTGTTATCAAGTAAGATCTTTGACTTACTTGTTGTTTCATCAAATACTTTTGTATGCAAAATCTGATCCCGCATTTTGCTAATTCCTATCCTCTGATGAGAAGGAAAGTATTTCTTTGAAACTCCACGGATTAAGGACTATCCACTTATCAAGTGTTTCCTTTTCAGATTAAATATGTTTTTAACTCTTTTTCAAAGTGTTTTTTTAACATGTTTTATTAACTGTTTGCTCATATATATATATATATATATATATATTCTTTTTCTGATAATAAGCTCTACTCTCTATTGCGTATTGAGCTTTTTTTATTTGGTTGGGATTAAAGAATCTATATATAAATACTGGTATTTATATTAGATTGAAGTTTACCATTGCTTATATCAGGTAAACACTGCATCTTTTTTGATTTCATTATATACTGACAGGGTGTGCCCGGCATTGCCCGGGTGTTTGAAGGTGTGTGTGTTTGGGGGGGGGGTAAATCAGGAAACTTAACCCTGTTAAAATATTAAAAAAAAAACGATGTTAAACTTGTTAAAAAATATAACCAAAAAAACAGCGATTTTAAAAATGGAAAAAAACAACAGGGGTGGGGGGGAGTGTCAGGTAGGCTTGAAACCGGAGCCTTGAGGCCAATAGGCTGAGCCTGAATACCTACGCTACGGCGACAGTAGCAAACTAAGAACGATTAAAAAGTGACAAACATCATGCTATTCGGCAGTTTTTAATAAGGTCAAATCCTTTTACTACGGGATAGTTCTTTTGAGTTTGTTTACCCAATGAAAGCAATTTTCTGATATGACGGTGAAAAGCCGACCAAACGCTTACATCTGGCTGATCGAATCCGGTTTCACTTTTTTATTTTTTTTATTTTGAAAAGCGAAAGCAACACATGAAAATGTGGGATATTTAGCGTTTCAAAGTCGGGCTAATTAAATAGACAGGCGACAGCTATTATCATTTAGATAGCATATAAAGTTTTAAGAATGAGTGGACCTCCCCCCCCCCTGGCGCAGAAAAAAAGCCTTCTGCGGACATACAGAAACAGCAAACATATATACATACACACATTTTGCCTTATATATATATAGAAAACCATCTAGTCAGTAAGTTATTTAATCACCTGCAATCATATATATATATATATATATATATATATATATATATAAAATTAATAAAGAATTGGCTCTGTAATAATAAATATGAAATCTGCATGAATTAAAATATATTTAAGTGTATTTTACAACTGGCCAAGGCTTAAAAGAATTAAAATCAAGACATGATGATAGTAAGCAATGTCTAATGATTTTGATTCTAGGAAATGTATAAAATTTAAGCTTGAAAGCGTTATGAGAAGAAATTGAAATTCAAGAAATCTTGCTTGATTTGTGTCTAATGACTTGGGCAATGACAAGAGAATATTCTTTTCATTATTTTGACTCTTGAATATATATCAGTTAATATCTTATGCTTTTTAGATAGTGATGTGGTTCTCTGTTGATTAACTGTGTCGGATATATACTCGACAGTAAAAAAAAAAAAAAAAAAAAATGAAAAGAATGTTCTCTTGTCACAACCCTACTAATGGATTAAATCTCTATATGATTGAAACAATTTTTATTTTGTTCTTTTAATCCACGTTAAAAAAAGACTCTGGTGTCTAACTCTGTCTCGTGGGGAGGCATTGTAAATAGCTACTATTATATAAAAGGAGCTTTGTGTGTGTGTGTGTATGTGTTCCTTATGGGCACGAAAACAGCTGAGCTGATTATGAAATTTCACATAAAGGTACTTTGTGCCTGGCAGTATTCTTAGACAGATTTTTGTATCAGAATTTCTTTGATAATAATCTATAATTGATTATTAAAATGATGCAATGAAAGAAAGAACAGGCGATTTTGACGACAATTAACACCTTATACAGCCTAACATTACAAGTGCATTCGAGAAGTTTTATTACCACACAAGCTGAAAGGCCCAACATCTCAAAGAACCTACTGGTGATTTTATATGTTTAGAGCACAATTGAAGCATGATACTTGACTTTTGAATTTCAAACTTTTATTCAAGCCAATATATATAAAAAATAATTTTGTAAAATCAACATTAGGTGCTTTACAGTGCAAGGTAGACTATAATGTATTGTGGATTAAGAAACTGCAGGAAGGCATGTGAAGCTTTTTTTTTTCTTTATTTTGACATCGGAGTCGCCACTGATCAAGGCCCATAGGCCACTTGATGGCTCATCAAGAACTTGTTTACGTTGGACAGTTGAAGATGACCATATTGTAGTCAGCTCTAAAGCAGGCAAATGGAAGATAGTTCCACAGGTATACAGTTCTAAGAAAGAAGCTTTGTTCATGTAATCTACATTTAGGTTTAGGCACAGATAAAGAGTAGGAGAAATTCATAGTGTTTTCAGCTCGATAAGTGTTTCTTGTGAAAGTTTTGCACGGGGCAGGGCATAGATTGGAGCTCAAATGAGCACTTGCCATGAAAATAACAATAAAGCAGAGACGGGCTCGCAACGTCCTTCCTGTGAGGAAGAGGTTTCACAGAAAAAGGCATCCTCTATGAGGTTACAAAGTCTATATTGAACTCTGTTGAGGCAGGATAAGATCTTTTTAGCAGCTCCTGCCCAGATGTGTCAGCAATACTCCTTTCTTGGACGTACCTGGCTCTTATATAGGTAGAGAATTGCATCAGTGAGATATCTACTGAAGTGATAGAATCCCACTATTTTTCAAGCGACCTTGGCAACATGTTCCATTTCAGATCAGGAGTAAAGGTCAAGCCCAGAAGCTTGTCCAAACATGGAGTATCCCCAAGACGAGAGCCATTAATTTCAATTGATGCCAGATGGGGATCAGAGCATTGATGATGTAAAGGTAGAAGTTTGGTTTTAGATGCATTAAAAGTAACCAGCCATTTCTGTTCTCATTGTACCATGTGCTCAAAATCAGAGGAAAGAGAATCAGAGAATTTGGTCATTTATGGCCTTTGATTTGCTGCCATAGACAGTAGTGTTGTCAGTATAAATGTCTGTGAATGATCTAAGGATGTGATTTGGAAGATCATTGATGTAGATCAGGAAGAGAGTAGACCCAGGATTGCCCACTGAGGGACTATGAGCTTCTGATTTCTGCCCATCAACCACTACTCTTATGAACCTATCAGAGAAATGATTTAATAATTGAAAAGACGTTTCCAGCTATATCGTAGCTGGAGATCTTGTGAAGTAGACCTTTATGTTGTACCCTATTAGAAGCCTTTGATATGTCAAGAGAAATTGTCCTAGTAAGGAAGATTCCGTCGAGTGATTCACTAATCCTATTGGATGTAATCGTAAGCACATCTGCTGTAGATCTAGCAGAACGGAAACCATATTGCATGTCACTAAGATTATTTTTGCAAATGTGGTTGACTACTTCTCTATTTAACCGATTCCAGTAACTTACTCATGATGCACAGGAGACTTATTGGTCTGTACTGAAAGGGAGATGACCGATCACCTGAATTCTTTGAATACAGGGCATACTGATGAGATTTTCCAGGGTGTTGGGAAGCAATTCTCCTTAAGACAACACTTATAACTTGAAATATTGCAGCATTAAGAATTTTTTAAAAATTCAATTTATAACCTTATATAATCAATTCTGCATTTTTCATTTAAGCATTGTTAAAAATAACAAAGTTTCTGCTTAATTATTACTTTATTTTTGTGATTTTTCTTATGATCTTTTGTTGTTAAAATAAAATCCGCTCCCTCCCTTTATATATTTATATATATATATATATATATATATAGAATACTAGCATTTCAGCCCGGCGTTGCCCGGGTGTTTGGAGGTGTATGTTGAGAAAAAAAAAGAAAAAGAAAAAGCGGTCAATTTTTTTAAACTTTGACCCCTATTATGTCCCCTTAACATTTATTGTTTTGGACTCAAATCAAGTTATTAAGTTATATCCATGTCCAAGGAACCTATATCTAAAATTTCAAGTGTTTAGACCCACAATTGGCGGAGGAGTTTGGTAGAATTCTCAAAGGTCAAATCGTTGAACTTTGACCCCTTGCTCGGGTGTTTGGAGGTGTATGCTGTGCAAAAAAACAAAAAAAAATGGTTAATTTTTTAAAACTTTGACCCCTATTATGACCCCTTAAAATTTATTGTTTCGGGCTCAAATCACTTTATTAAGTTAGATCCATGTTCAAGGAACCTATATCTAAAATTTCAAGTGTCTAGACCCAAAATTGTCGGAGGAGTTTGGTAGAGTTCTTAAAGGTCAAATCTTTGAAATTTGACCCCTTAACAGCCAAATTTCTGGCTGACACTTGTCACATCGATTTTCCCAAATCTCAGTACCCGGTATTTCAAATTTCGAGTCTATAGACTAAAAATTGACAGTTATTGCGTAGGGAAATGTACACAGACAGACAGACAGACAGACAGACACGTTCACTTTTATAGATATATAGATAGATATATATAGATAGATAGAATGAGGAAATCCAGTTTCATAATTAAAAATTTAACTGTTGAAAACAAAATTTCCTTTTCAACTGTTAAATTTTTATATATATATATATATATATATATATATATATATATATATATATATATATAAACTAGGTTAACCAGATATTTTAATTTAGATTTAAACAGTTTAATTTTTTTCATCATGAATTTTACAAATTGATGAAAACATTCGAGAGCTCCCACTGATTCAGAATGATAAGTTCTGAACTTTTCAATAAATCAGATATAAAGTTGGAATCCTGGTCTGATCGTATGGGTGAAGACCTTAGCAAGGGCCTTAACAACGATTTTTGGCTTGCTATCTTTTAGGGTTGATTCTCAGTGTGGGAACGTGTCCAACACATGTCAGCATGTGAAACTGATGATGATCATCATCATGCAACTGTTAATAACAATGAAAAAATAAAATAAAGAAATAAGAAGACGTCACAACTGATTGAGCTTACTACTAACTTAGCTTTTTGTAAGCATATCAAGAAAACACAGCTATTAACTGGTTACACCTTAACAAAAGATTTGTTGTGAGAAGAAAGATCAACTGTAACGCTACACTATTTGGTGTATTACTGGTTCCTATTTCCTCTTCAGTTTGATGAGAGACGCCTCATTCAGAGAGTGTGTACCATTCCCAGTTTCATTTGTAGCTACTGCACGCATAACAGAATGTCTTAATAATGAATATCTGGGTTTGTACACATAGATTGGAAAAAGTTGTCAAAAAAACAAATATATAACAAATAAATGTTATCAAAGGAAAGATAAGTTACTTTTCTACCTAACTGGATATATTTTTCGTGTTTTTATTCAATGTAACATGTTTATTCAGCTCGAAAAACATAGTGTTTACCGATGTATTGGAAAATTCAAAATGGTGCCCGACTCTCTTTAACACGGTAAGTTCAGGAAAAGGTGTTATAAATAATAAACTAGACAAAATACTGTTAGAAATTCGCTCATATGTTACCGTGACATAAGTTGACATATATTCGGTGTTTTTTAATAGTATTTTGTCTAGTTTATTATTTATAAAACCTTTTCCCAAACTTACTTATTTACTTTTTACTTAAAGAATGTCGGGCGCCATTTTGAATTTTCCAATACATCGGTAAACACTGCATGTTTTTCGAGCTGAATAAACATGTTACATTGAATAAAAACAAAAAAAAAATGTATCCAGTTTGGTAGAAAAGTAACTTATCTTGCCTTTGATAATATTTATTTGTTATATATTTGTTTTTTGACAACTTTTTCGAATCTATGTGTACAGTAATACAAACCCGAATATCTTAATAGCAGAATGTCTTCATACAAATTCCATGAGCATGCTCCCAGCTTTATTAACTAGCACAGCTATCCAGCATTGCCTTGGCAAAAGTGAAAATTTCTATTAAAAAAAACAAACTATCTCTTTACCTCGTTCTAGTCATCTCTTTATCTTTCTCTTTTCTCCCCTCCTCCTCCCTTTCCAAAACCCCTCTTTCTTCTCTTCTGATCCTTTTCCTTTTTAAATGGACATACGCATAAACACAGATAATTATTCTTTACCTAGATTCCTTGAGGAATAAGTTGATAAATAATCAGAGTTAGTTACCTTTAGTGAGTAAAATGACTGAAAGAAAAACAAGCCCCCTTCCACCTCCACCCCTAAGGAAACCTTGGTCAGTTAACTCCCAAGGAATTAATACATATTTTTAAAATTTTAGATATTATTCATTCCACACAATACTGAATATACCAAGTCTGTGTGTCTTTGTTTTGTAGTTTTTAACTTTCAGCTGGATATTTACAAATACATACGCACAGACAACCGCCGTTTAGACGACACCAGCAATTGAAAAGATGCATTTAGCATTATCAATCAGAAATGCAAGTATGAAAAAAATTATCATAATAGATGGATACTCATCCCTAAAACAAGTATACAGCATCAGTGACAATGAAGATGCTGGCGTCTATATATACTATCATGTGAAATAGACTATTTGTGATCCTGTTGAATCATGATAGTTACATATTTGGGACCCTACATAAATAGCGATTAAGTTAACTCATCTTTTTTTTTTCTTCTTTTTTTGTCAAATGGAGTGGGGGAGGTTTGTTCACTCATATTTGTTATTCTGAAATCAGATTTACACTTAATTTTTTTTTTTTTTTTTTCACTTTTTTTTCTCTGGTGTTTTTATTGGCCAGATCGACGTATTCTTTTACAACATGTTAGAGATATATCTTTGTCGTTTTCAGTTATTCATGACGGTTTTCGTCCTGGGAATTCGGAATTACTATTTTTTTTTTTTTTTTTTTTTTTTTTAGAGAGTTCCATGAATCACTGAATATCTAAAAGATTCTCTATCTATCTTTGGTGGAACTGATCTACTATGCCAGACCGAATTGGACACAATCTATCTCATGGACGAACTGCCGAAAAACAGCTGTGCACTGCCATTTAGCCATTTATACTGAGAGTGTGATCTGTTAGGGTTGCGATTTCCCCTTTCATTAACCAATTAACTCATGCCGCCTTGATTTTCACTGAAAAACGATTTGTTAAGCATCCACGTCTAGCCGACTAACCTGACTCAAGTTTTTCCAAGGACAGATATGATTTCATATCCGAGCTCATTCAGCCAGGGTTAACGGGTCAACTATTTTTAGTTGACAATTTCTTTTGTCAGCAATCGAAATCTCAAAGAAAATTGACATTTCCTCTTTTTCTCAAAACTAAATCTAACCAAAACAATTAATTATTTCTCATTTTCGCCTGATCAGTGCACCCAATCTATTACTCAGCCAAAAACGCTTACTTATACCCAAATTATAGGATTATAGGTACTAGTGGACGTATCTAATGTAATCAGGGCTCGTAGGTAGGATGGCAATTAGCAAACGACTTCAGCCACACCTCACTTGGCCTAGGAGTTGAATCTCCTGGAACTAGCTCCACCAGTGAGGCACTGAGGTTCTGTCCAATCAACAGCATGAGTTATTTTTTTCTTTATACACCTTTTTCAAAAAGATTATTTTCTCATCATTTTGTTGGATAAGCCCCTTGTGGAGAGAGCAAAGTATATGTCTAATCTTGTTGACAGTTGTGAAGTCTGATTCTGATGTGTTTGTATGGTTGTTGCGAATTTTGAATAGAAGGAGTTTGGTCATGTCTTTAAAGATGTCATTTTTTTACTTGAGAAATTTTAGAACACGAATAAAAACAAAACAAAACAATTAAATTCAATAAACAGTGGTGATAAAGATAACATTTTTATTGAATGAGATATATTAGACTGTGTTATGATATAAGATGCGTACATAGTTGTTTTAATGGTAAAATCTTCTGGCCTGTTTCTATGTGTGCTGCTTTGTGTTGGTATGAGAGTTTATGTAAGGCACTGTGTGCGTAGTCACTGTACGAATATATGTATATGTCTAATCACGTGAACCTTGTCTACCTTGGAGCCTCCCCCCACACCCAATTAAAAAAATATTTAAAGAAGACAACAATGAAAGTCAGCTCCCAGAACAGCATCCTACAGAAACTGATCCCCTCCAAGCGGGGAGCCACAGCACACACATTAAGATGTACTGTCTTGGTCCTGTGCTATTCCACTGCATAGTAGATATTTACTGGCTTCCCACCAAAGCAATATGTCACAGAAGATCGGAAGGTGGGGATGTCAAGTTAGCGCCCATAAAGAAGAGGCTCTCTGACCTAGCAAAAAATTATCTCGGCATCCCCGTCAGCATTCTCCAGTAGGGGGGTCTCAGGCAGAAAGCAATAAATTTGTTCCACCCAAAAGCTGAGTGGCAATGCCTGGAAGGGTGGACCTCCTAGATACTACCCAGGTGGCATACCTCAATCCAACAGATACTGGGCCAGTTCCTGACCCCGCACCGGCACCTGTCTGGCTGATTGCCAAAGCAATGAGGAGTATGCTTGTTCTATTTGGAAAAGACCAATGCATGCCAAAAAACTAAACTCAGTATTGAATACCTACCGCTTGGTCATTGGCTGCATGAATATGAACAACCTGCACCTCCTCACTGGCATTGCCATTTCAGATGTGAAACGGAAAGTTGCCAGCTGATTAGAGATCACAAAATTTACCAGTGATGAATGGCATCTTCTTCATAGACGTGAAGCCACAATTCAATGATTGAAGGCAAAAGAAGAGACGAGATTACAGCTATGGACCAGAAAATGGCCCCTCTCCTACTGACCTGGGAGTCTACCCTTTTGAGGCCCATCTGAGAAGCTCTAGAGGAAAACATTCACCTGTCGGAGAACATGAATAGAGCAATTAAAAGTTGCTGTGATCAGATGGGGCTATAAAATTGACATGACCATGTGCGAATGCGAAAAGGATCATACGATGTAGCACTATAGCTTTAAAGATCTTGTCAAATACAACAATAATGCAAAGAACTGTGTAAAAAAAGTGGGAAACTTGTATGACTATATGCTTCAAAGGCATGCAAAAAAGATGTTATAATCAAACAAAAAAGAAGAAGCTGGCGATCTGCTGTATCACATTGTTGTGATGTGGCTCATACCATATAACTTCCGGTTACCTGGAAATATAAAAAGATGTGTAGAGTATGCAGGAAAGTGCGTATTTCATTAACATGGACTTGTACTTAACAGCTACTAGTTGTAAATACATCTTGATTTTTTTTCCACTACTTAATAAAGTAGTTATCTACATTTTCTGTTTATTGTTCAATTTTACACATTTTACTGATATGTGGCGTGGTCCCTGGCCTTGGTAGAGATCGTTTTGGACGGTAATAGCATCTTTGAACAGTGCCAAGAAACCACACCAACATTTAATTTAAATTGCCTAGAAAAGTTATTGTTTTAGTGAAGGAAGAAACTGAGGGATATATGTGAAAGATGCATGCCTATTAAAATGGAAATAAATAAAACATTAAAATAATAGAAGGGTCACCAAGTAGCAAGTGCCTTCTAAAATATAAACAGAGTTTTATAAATGAAAACTGAGAAAAACAAAATTTTATAACAAAACATTTTATACAAAGGATAAGAATATAAAAGTTATTTTCACTCAGTTGGTGAAGAAAGTTGGGTTAGTGATCACAACTCAAAATGTTCATAGTGTGAATATATATATATGTAAGCAATATATGTATGTGAGTACTTGGCAGCATGGCATTGTGTGTGTGTGTTGGTTTACCGTGTTCTTTTTAATGTGTGTGAATTGCTAGTAATTCTTTCTTTTCTCTTCACCTGACTCTTGTTCGTGTATAAGAATGTGCATACAAGATGGAAAATGTTGATATACGAATCATTAAGTGCTTTTTACCTTGCTACCCCTAGCCACAAAGGGCATGGTGTGGGTTGTAGAGAATACGTTCTTGGGGTTCTGTTCAAGATGTGTTGATTTGAGAATACTCTTCTCTGTATCTTTAGATTTTGGCTGTTTGTTTTATATGAGTTTCTAACTTTGTGTTGGCTTACTATTTTCACATGTATGTGTTACTTTTGGGGATTTGAAATGATTTTCATTGGTTGAAACTACTATGAAAGAGGATAAGCAATTAGAGCCATTTGCTTTTTAGCGGTCGTAGGAATCACTTAACGATTCAGTCGCTACGGTTGTTAGTTTCTGTTGCCTTTTTATAAAAGTGCACACAGAATGTTCTGAAAATATTTTTCCTTTGTGCCTGATTGGCTATTGTTTGTGTAGACGGTTATGTCATGCATGTGTAGTTCATTTTGTGTTCTTTTGTGAAGGTGATAAGATTTCAAATTGTAGTTGTCCCCGGCACCATCACTAAAATGAAGAAAAACAAGGCAGCTGGCCCTTCCTGCATTGTTGCAGTGATCTTGCAAACAGACTAATCAGAAATTGCAAGTCTCTATTGTATCAAGGAGATAGTTTGCCAATCTATTACAAGAGCAAGGGTGCTGCATTGGAAATGGGGCAATTGCTGTGAACGGAAAATGCTTGATTAGGTCATGGGTGTAGTGGAGAGAGTGAGAGAAAGTATATTTGTGGAAGTATTGCAGTTCATCCAGTGCAACCGCAGCTGAGATTGAACTCACTATACGAGTTTGTAGTGTAATTCCAATCTTGTCCGTAGTTGAATACTTGATGCTTCACCAGGGATATCCAGGGTATTTTCTATTGTGACGCCATCACTAGATGGGGTGCCTATCACGGCTTAAGAAAGTCCCATCTACCCTCGAGAGAAGGATAGGCCACCCAGTTTCTCAACCTGGTATTTTACCTTGTGGTATATACAGTGCGTTGCTTTCCCAAATGGTCACCCATCTGGTACTGGCCAGGCTCAACATTGCTTAACTTCAGTGATTTAGCAAGAACCTGTGTGTCAACATGATTGTGCCATGTATTGCAATTAATGACATGATAATTGGCTTTATGCCTGGGCATGATACAATGGATGCACTTTTCAATCAAATATTTGAAGCTCTCTACATTTAAAAGCCTTGTGCCTGACTTCTATGGTGCTCATGAGAAGATATGTAAAATAAAAAAAGTGTTATTAAAATATGACGAAGAATGCAACCTCTTGCTGAGGTTGACGCCTTGATAAAAATGTGTTGTCAATCAGATTCAATCCTAGCTGAGTTTGACAGATGTTTATAGAAATACTGCTGAAAAGTCAGGAAGGTTGAACCTAATGAACTTGTCACCTGAGACTTATGAATTAAGTATTTCTCTATTCTTTTTATTGATATGTGTAAAGTGTCAGCAAGACGGCATATATTTGGAAAAACACTCGTTGCCGGGAATGTCTTGTTTAAGTAGCCCGCTCTCACCTCTCACGCAAGCAGATGAGTCTACTTCTATGGGGGTGTGATGCCAAGATCACTCTGATCTTGTAACTGGGCGTCTTGGGTGCGATTCCACCTCTACATGCCCTCCCCCTTCCAGGGCCACAAGATACTCGCATTGTGGTCCAATGTTTTGAGGCTCTGGAGTAGTTGTGCGATGTGCCCCATGTCTGTGGGGATAGTTTTCTGGGGGGGGGGGGGTCGCGCCACCCTTCTGCTACAATGCACTGATTGGTCTTCCTCAGCTTCCATCATCTCAGGGGAAGCTGTGTCATTCACCTCCATCTGTTCTGGCAGAGTGTTGAATGTTTCGGGCTGGTGTTGATCCGTACATGTAGGGGACCATTGTTCCGGTACTTCGGGCTCTGTTAGGTTGTCTATGTATGTCTGTTGGGTCTCCTTGTAAGTGGCTTGCTGGACTGTCCTCCGTCTCTTTGCAGGGCGATGTTCTCTTGCTGTAGCTCAAGAATGCGTGTTTGTTCGTCCATATTGCAACGTTGTTTGTAGTAAGTTTCCTATATCGGCGACGCTATGTAAAGTGTCGGCAAGACGATATGTATTAGAAAACATAGTCGTTGCCGGGAATGTCTTGTTTAAGTAGCCCGCTCTCACCTCTCAAATCTACTTCTATGGGGGTGTGACTGTAACCAGTCTTGTAACTGGGCGTCTTGGGTTCAATTCCACCTCTACAATATGTATTCAGATTTCTTTCTCTTCCTCTCATTATTAATTCTCTCCAGTGTGACCAATACAAATGAACCAGCCAACTCCCGGATTTTATATGTCCCTTCGAAATGTAAAAATAAATTATGTATTTTTTTATATATGGTTTGTTTGCTCCTTTTAGAAAAGCATTCAATTTCAACATGACGGTCCTCTCGACCCAGATAATTAATTCTCTGGAGATAATTAATAATGCTGAAACCCCAATCAAAGACCTGTCAACCTCACCGGGATAACTTCTCCATTGAAGGCAATGTTTTTATTGTTCCCCTTCCCCCTCCCGGAGAGCTAATCATGCCATGTCAGGAGATAACAGCCTTTCCAAAAACGTCCCCTTGGTATGGAGGCACAAAGTTACACTCCCAGCCGATGATCAGATGACATCTCAACAAAAAAACAAAAGGTTCTTCTTTACTTTTGTCAACTTGGAGAAAGTATTTAACCATGTTTCCCAAAGTGTAGAGGTCGCTGAGAATACTTAGTGTTGATGAGAGGATTGTAGATATTACTAGTCTGTGTACAGCAATTCTAATGAAACCGATCATTTACTGGAGGGGGGGGGCGTATTTTGGTGTGTTTGTGTTGTGCGGACGTTTCTGGAATGGCTGTTATGTCCTGACATGGCAACAAGCTCCGCGGGTGCTAAACACGATAAAAAGCCCCTTATATCAAGCTATATGACGTTGGCTATGTCTGGTCAATAGGTCTTCTGTCTGGGTCTTCCAGCAGCATCATTAGGCGTCATTAGTGGCAATGTCTCTCAGATGAAAAGTGTATGCTTGTATACAATGAGCAACAGACACATTTTCTTATAAAAATAGAAGTTTATTAAAAGATTTAAGAAGCATTTTCTTGAACTTGTAGAGCATAGTTCATTTAAAGAAAAATGTTCTGAGCTGTGCATATTGTTTTTTTATTCAATTTTCACCCCAAACAAGGCACAGTGCAACTTTGAAGTAGGGGGCTACTATCGCGGACATAAGTTACATGTGTATTATGAAGAGAGATGAATAGCAAGATGTCTGTTCACATTACACTTTAACTTCTGCATGTCAGTACAGTTGAGAAAGCAGAATCCCAGAAGGGAGTTAGCAGTTCTGGGGAAGAAACTATTGGAGTAGAAGGCCTTCTTACACCTAGGGATCTCTACTGTGAAGGGGTGGGATTTGGCTGCTTGTCGGGTTTGTCAGGGGTATTCACATCGAGGGGGTACAAGTGCTTGTAGTTCATCAGAGCATTCACCATTAAAGTACTTGTAGAACAGGCAGAGGGATGCAACATTTCGTCGATGGGACAGAGGCTGAAGCCTAGATGACAGTTCGGGACCTATCAGGTTGGCGACTCTCTTTTGAACCCTATCCAGGAGTGAGAGACTAGTAGCAGATGCACCGGCCCAAATATGACAACAATACTCCATACATGGGCGAATAGTGACCTTATAGAGGTATAAGATACTTTCAGGCATAAGTAGTTTTCTAGCATGGTAGAGAGCCACCTTCCTCGCAGCAGCCTATTGCAACATGAAGGTATAAAAGTTTATGTGAGACTGTGTGGATAAAATAGTAAATGTAAAACTTTGTGATTTTATTAAAAAGAAAATCAACTACTTGTTTTTATTTGTGAGATATTTTTCTGACTTAAGGTTTATAACTAGTTTTTTTTTTTTTTAATCTTTCCACTTTTATTGTGATTAGCTGCTCCAGCAAACACACATCCATCATTACTGGCTTGTCTCTGCTACAAGAACAGCTAAACTAAGTTTAGAATAGCATAGAATTTTCCAAAAGTGATTTAGCATCAAGTTTAGATATCAATTGAGAGGCACAAAGACCTTTATCATCAGTATATGAAAACAGGTATTCTTAAATGGCATCCATTCAATCTGTCCGTTCAGCAATGAAAATACTGTAGTCTGATTCAAATGTGATTCCAACAAATGCTAAAAAGCAAATAGGGGAAAGAAAAAAGAAAACAAAATGACTTTTAAAAAGTGCATAGCTTTTACAGAAAATTGTTATTTCCCAAAATTATAAAATTATCTCCCTTGACAATTGAGCTCTTCCAAAATTTCTGTTAGAAGGATTTCATGTAACATAATGTAAATGACCAATTTGGATTTACTTTTATTTGGTCCATTTTAATTAAAGGTAAGTTTCATCATTACATATATTCCATCTCAAAAATATTAATTGAATATCAAGTCTCTTTGAAATTGGTTTAATCACTTTGTGTATTATTTTAATAAATAGAATCTCAGAAAAAAAAAAAAAAAGAAAACAGTGCCAACAACTTCAATTATGGGTGGGTAATTTGAAATATTAACAAAATTGATCAGATTAAAAATTAAAGAATTTACTAAAAATCATGGAATTACACAATTTCAATAAAATGTTCTGTTTTTATTCTTTAATTACTTTTATAATGAGTAAGTATATATATATATATTTTTTTTTTTTTTGATAAACTTATTTTGAAGACATTTTTTATCACTTTCAGCCCCTCCTCACATGATTTGCTTGATGAAATTCATTAAAAAAATTCTTCCTCCAAATGATTTTTATTTCTAGAAAGATAAATCGATACTTATGTAGAATCCGAACCGAGCTGTTTTAGATTGAATTTTCAAGTTAAATTAAATTTTTATTGTACTCTTTGTCGAATTAAATTGTTAGTTAAGAGTGCAGACATGTTAACAGTGACGTCACTCCTCCTATGTTAAGAATGGCTTTCTTTCTAAACGTTAATATTTCAGCCCAATCCGTATTCTGCATAACTACCGATAAATCTTTGAAAAATATTTAAAAAAAAAAATCAAAGAAGGTCAGCATATTGAAAACATACATTGGAAAAAAAAAGTAAAAACAAAAATTATTTTTGAAATATTTTAGAGTTGAAACTAACATTTTTAATAAAAAAATATAGAAAATTTGTTAAAAAGTGCAAGATTTAATTTGAAAACTGATGTTGTGTATGAAAGGAAAAAAATTTTTGTTAAGTTATTTAATGCAAAGTGTTTATTTTCATGTTTGTGCAGAAGAGGATAAATTTTTGATGTTTTAAGGAAGACTGTGAATAGAGATTGGAGGCTAATAATTTTTTTTTAATTGAATTTTTTTTAATTGATTTTTTTTAATTGATTTTTTTTAATTGATTTTTTTTTAATTGATTTTTTTTTTAATTGATTTTTTTTTAATTGATTTTTTTTTTAATTGATTTTTTTTTAATTGAATTTTTTTTTTTCGGGTAGAGGAGGAGAGATCTCTTGCCATCTGAACTTAAGATTAGGTTAGAGTTAATAGTGGGATTCCAGCGCTCGTTTTTTGGGGGCGGGGGAAAAATGGTGGAGGACTATAATAAATTGAAATTAGGAATATTTATGAAATATTACAAGAATAAAAAAAAACAGAAGGCAAAGAAATAGTATGAAACGATTTTACCGAAATAGAGAGAGAGAGAGAGAGAGAGAGAGAGAGAAAAAGAGGAATCTTATCTGATTTCTTTAAAAGTTAAAATGTGATTACTGATTAAAATAAATTCCCAAAAGACATCATAATTGAGTTTCGTTGTCTGTGTTTGTTACTTGTCTTACTTTATCCTCAGTTCCATGGTAGGTGCTCAACTGAACTCCATCTCTTTTTCTTCCCTGTAAACCATTCACAGCAAGAACTCGTTTTCTACCACTACTGCAAAGAACTTTCAGTACTTGTGCATTTGTTGCCGTGTTGAAATAACATTTAGAAAGCCATTCTTAACATGGGGAAGGGCGGGTGTTTTGTATCTATTCTGCACTTTCACCTAACAATTCAATAAAATGAATATGTTAAAAATTGAATTTGATTTGGAAATTCTATCTAAAAAAATAGCACAGTAACATAGATGCATAAGCATTGAACTTTACTTTTTTTCATTTGTGTACCTAAATCTACACAGAAATTTCCATGATCAGAGGTTCTTTCCAAGAATTTCCCATCTCTGGAACACATTGCTAAGGGATTTCGTCTTTGCAGGCTACAACATTAAACATATTCAAGTCTAATGTCAACAAATACTTATCAAACCGTTCTTTTAAGTAATCAAATTTGTCCATGCCATTCATTGTCTCCAAGCAACTCATAGAATTGTTCCTCATCCAACTGACAACATCATTAAACCTTATCCTCTAATAGATCTTCGCCTTAGTAAGTGGAGTTTCATTTAGTCTTAAAGAAAAGTTATAGACTCTAACAATGAGTAGGGGTCGGCAACCTCTGGCTCATAGGCCAAATCTGGACCTCGAATGAATTTTGTTTGTCTGTCAGCTTTATTGAGATGAGAGACAACGCAATGGAGTTTCATTCTATATTAATAAACAAACTTTATTTGTTATCTTCGTTAGTAGAGTGTACAAGAGAGAAATGAGTGAGTAGCTGGAAGGGTTCTTGTGTAAAGATAGATTTAATATCACGTCGGCTGGTTGAAGGAGAGAATAGTTAAGTTCTGTTTACACGTGTTTATAGGTAGTAGCCGTCGGTACGAAGGAAGCTGATTAAGAGAGAAAGAAAGGGCAAAGTCATCAGTGTATTAATGTGTTGGTGTGGGTGTGTGTGTCGGTGTATGTTATTTAGGATGATAAATAATGTTCGTTTGGGTACCGCACATGGAAATAAATGGTAGTTAGAAGAGAGCCGATGTGTGCTGCTGGCAGAGCAGCGAGAAAAGGAGGAAGAGGGTTTCAGATTTCGCCTTTTATATACTCTGTCACGTGATTGAGAGCTGGCTTGTGGTTGGACAAGCAAGAGAGAAAATGGATTTCAAATCTCGAGTTGTGAGAAGTGTCTCTTGCCTGTGTTGTAGCGAGTGTCGGCTGCTACACCTCAGTCACAGCATGATATAAATATGAACGAACCAAATCACAGTGACGGATGAATAAATGATAAAAAAATTTATTGCTATTTTTAATAAAATTGTTGTGCTCCGTGTCAATGTAGCAAAAACTGTTTCACTCTCTGTCTATAATCAGCACAATTTTTTTGGCCCTCATGCTACAAAAGGTTGACGAGCTCTGCTCTAAAGAATAGCAGTAAAACAGATTGCTAAAATCTCAAATAAATTTGTTGAATGGATATCCAAGGACGTATTGGTACTTATGTCATCGATGGCGAGTTTCACCGAACACTTCCTAGATTGGTGACTGTTAACGAACTTTACTGAATGAACTTTAATAATTATTGGTGTATATCTAGTCGGTACTCATACAGAGAGTGATCCGTGCTGAAATAATAACGCTATTATTTTAAAAGCCATTCTTAACATGGGGAGGGTGTTTTGTACCTATTCTGTACTTTAACCTTACAATTGAATAAAAAAAACCCATAAAACTTTAATTAAACTTGGAAATACGATTTAAAAAATAGTGCGGATCACTCTCTGCATTAGCACTGTCTAGTCTATTGGTAAGGTCGCTGGAAAATGGTTGGATTATTCGAGAAAGTACCTAACACAATATATAACCATCTTCCTATATAAAGGTCAAATATGACCTAAGATGAAATACTGCTGTTGCCCATATGGGGGGGGGGTGCCACATAAAGCACTCTTCCTAATGGGAGGGAGAACTGATCTCTTCTTCCCGATAAACCCTTTCACATGGAAGAAACGTTACTTTTATGGAAGATCGTCAACTAGGCTCCAATCTTTAGTCCCTCCTTGTGAGACCTTCATAACAAGAACTTGTCTAACTACCACAACGGAAAAGGACTTTCCTTTCTCCCTTCACGCACCTAGTGTTAGATTGAATTTGGTACTACTGCACTTAATGTTATTATTTAGAAAACCATTCTTAACATAGGGAGGGAAGGGTGTTTTGTACCTAGTCTGTACTTTAACCTTACAATTTAATAAAAACAGATATCATAAAACTTTAATTAAACTTGAAAATACTATTTAAAAGATTAATAAGTGCACTAGCACCATGAATTTTCATGGATAGAGCTTTCTTGTAAGGGCTTTCTGCTTATGAAACACATTACTGTGGGTCTGCTTCCCTGTTGATTACAACTTGGTTATCTTCAAGGCTAATGTCAACCAATTCTTATAAATCGTCCAATAAATAATCAAGCCCAATTCATACCATTTATCAATGCTAGTACTCCCATAATATTCCTCATCTTTATACTGATACTCATTCCATCTCATTAAATCTCACCCTCGAGCGTCTCTTGGCCTTCATAAGTGACTACCTAATCGCTCAAAAATCGAAAATTAAGCAAAATTCTCGTTGACATATATTCAATAAATGTTGGCAATCGTGCAGAAATGCAATATTCTACCAGTATTTTAATTTTTGATTTTTGAGCGATTATCGAGGCTTGACCAAAGCTCTAATGAGACCACCATTTCTTTATTTTAACTCGACAGATTTTACACTACTTTTATTTTGAAGTAAAAAGAAAATCACTTTAAAATTCTATTACTATTGGACTATTGTTCTCATTTTGAGTGTTATTTGTGCAACGTTTCGGTTGGTGTAGCCCTTGACCTTTGTCAGGCATGTTGGTTGCTATCTTGGAAAAGAAGGGTGAAAAGTTACTGGCTCCATAGATGGTTTTGTATTCTTGGAGTTTTTTTTTTTTTCTTGTTTTTCTTTTTTTTGCTGTGGTTTCATGTGTGAAAAAAATTTGGTTGACAAAAGGAGGCAACTCTAATAAAGTTTGACGGGATTATCTCCCTTTTATTATTGAAATTTTAATGAAGGATTGTTGAAATTCTTGTTTTTCCTCCAATCAAAGGCCCCCATATACTGCTAATTTCTATGCCTGGTCGGCTTTAGAATGAATGCAGTCATGATCTCGAGTGTTGAGTAATTCTTAATAACAAAAATAGCGGCGAAGAATCAATGCAGTTGTTTCAAGATGGAGGTTGATAGCAAACTGACTTGAATCCAAAATTCAATATTTTTATAATAAGGTTGGAAGTTTCACATTGGTTGATTGTCCTAACCGTAATTTATAAATAAGATCGTCGAAATCATACCCTCATTATTAATCATAAAACATTCTAACAGTAATGTTTTTGTTTTTTTAGCATATGTGCTACTTCTTTGACTCATCTGACTCTCCATCTTGCATCCCTGTCAATTATTTTGACTTCGTTCCACAAAGGGAAGTGTGTTTCTTTTTCTTTCCATATGTGATCAGCTAGTCCCAACTTTTCAACGCCCCCCCCCCCACCTCATGTCACGGCTTTATGGCATTCTTTTAGGCTTATCTTTAGGGGGGTGGGCGACTAGTCTCACCTTTGTATAGCGTTTGATTCTCAAAGGCTTGTTAAAATTTTTTTAATCACGAAAAATTCACGTTAACATATTTCTTAATTTTGAGATTGAGTTATATTCAAAATCTTTCATTTAAATTGTTTTAATTAGTCACACGTTGTGACTAACTCACAAAATAAGCCATTCCTTACTTCTATCTATCATTCTCACCCTCTCCTGCTATATGTTGGTTGACCCCCTCCCCCCTCATATGGTGCCTATCCCTTTTGCTTGTTTACCCTTTCTGTTTGTAACAGTCAAAAATAAAGAAAGAATAAGAATGTACGTATTATTTGGATTCATCGGACTACTGTTCTCATCTTGAGTGTAACCTTCGACCTTCTTCAGGTGTATTTTGTCGAACTCTGGAGTTTGGACTGAATTTCAATTGGAACCCTTTATTTACATCACTGGGGTAGCATGCTCTTGTTCTGTCAGCCATGACTGAATAAAGGTCCTAAGTAATTCGCAATTGTATTTTTTTGGTTACCCACACTGAGGATTGAACCTTCAACCTTCAGGAGAATATTACTTTTTGCGATTGATTTTTTCCAAGTACTCTAACCACTGCGCCATGGGTCTTTGCAAATATCGCATTTAAATTTTCTGCAAACAAATAGTTTTCGGGATATTAAGCAATATAATCTCTTCTGTTATCAGTAGTGGCGTGCTTGCATGTGCAACAATGGCCACAAATGATAACATAAGGAATAGTATTGCTTGATATCTGGAAAACTATTTGTTTGTGGAGAATTTAAAAGCATACCTGAAAACCTATAAAGGTCGTCATTTTAAAGGTTGATTGTTAAAGTGAAAAGTAAATAAAAAATTGTGAGATGTTTAAGGATGCCTGAGTGCACCTGCACCTCTGTAAATTGTGTAATAGTTGAACGTGCAGCACAGAATGAACAAAAAAAAATCTCTTTTTAAAGCAACAACTGAAAAGGTTTATTTTAACAGCAGAAAGTTGGACGGTTGCAGATCAGCGAGCAGTTATCTTCAGTGAAGGTCGTCTATACTGGAGAGTCCAGTGGACAGAGAGAGAGAGAATGAGAGAGGAATTTTCGGGTATGCTGGAAACAAATATCACATTCAAATTTGAGGCAGACGAGTTGTTTTCTGGATATTAAGACATTTTTCATTTTTTTTTTACAATGAATTTCTATGTCCGCCGCCATTCTTAACATGGGGAGGAGAGGGGTGTTTTGTAATGCATCCTCATCAGTACTTGTTCACTTGGGGGAAACATGGCCGCCAGTGAAAACATAAGGGATTACATTGGATAATAAAGATCTTTATATCCATAAAACTACTTGTCTGCTTCAAAATAAATGTGATATTCGTTTTCAGCATATCCAAAAACCTTTAAAAGTTGACAATTTAATAGTGGATGTTGAGTTGCAGTTAAAGTAAAAAAAAAACAAAAAAACAAAAACAAACTTATGTTAAGAATGGGTTTGTAAATAAGTGTTATTTCAGCATGATCCTTTTTCTGCCTAAGTACCAATAAAAGGATTTGAAATAGTTCATCATAAACAAATGGGAAAATATTTATCGTTATATTATTTAGCTTGTAACTGTAGAGAGAAAAAGAGGGGATGAATATAGTGAGCAGAAAGCGACTAATTTTGATTTTTTTTTTTACATTTAAATAACTTTGCAAGTAGGTTTCTAAATTTTGGAGATGAGGACTGGTTATTTGTTTTATTTGGATTCGTGGCGCAATGGTTAGAATACTTGGGGAAAAAAATCAATTGTAAAAGTGATATTCCCTTGAAGATTGACGGTTCAGTTCTCAGTGTGGGTGACCGAAAAATACAGTTGCACATTACTTAGGACCTCTGACAAAAAAGAGCATGCTACCCGCGTGTAAAGTAAATACAGGGTTCCCTTCAAAATTCCATCCAAATTCTCAAGTTCGACAGAAACATGCCCTAGTTCGACAAGATACCCCTGAAAAAGGTCAGAGGTTACATCGACCAAAACGTTGTGAAAATGATACTCAGGATGAGAACGTTAGTCCGAAGAATCCAAACACTCAAACCCGAACTCAGTGGGTGACCCAGCGGGTCAATTATTTTTGTCCTGGAATGTTTTCTGTGAAAGACATTTTGCTATTTCAGGTACCCTCTTTTTTTTTAGGCGATACTTCAAAATTGACCTCGATATGTAATACTGCCTGTAAAAATAAAAAGAAAATAGTACATTTTTTATGCACATACCTGTTAGGTTAAAAATAAACGCATTGCATCAAAAATAGTGCATTCATCCAGTATTTTTGTTTTTAAAAAATAAAATGAAATTTTTGTTGATGGAAGCTGTTGGCAGCCATTTTCGGCCTTAATGAAGATCAATCGTCAAAGAACGGGATTCAAGTTTTAATCCAAGCGAAGGGCAAGTTAACATGGGGAGGGGGTGGCTTTGTTAAGAATGACTTTCTAAATTTGTATGGGGATGTTAGAATGCGCAAGTCCCTTGTATTTTGATCAAAATCTTGATTTTGTCTTATATCGTGCTTCTGTGTTTTCCAAAAATGGGTTAAAAACACTTGCTTGAATTAAAGTTTGAGTTATATCCCTTGATCTTAATGCTGCCGAAAAATGACGACTGACAGTTTCCACTGATAAAATTTGATTGTATGTTTTAAATAAAAAAATACTGGATGAATTTGTATAAATTTTGGCATGCAGTTTTTTTTTTTTTAGCCCAACAGGTAAGTACACAGTTTTCTGTGCTATCTTTTGTAGCTGTAGGGGTTAAACTGGTGAAGCACCCTTCTTTAAATATGTAAAAAGCCAAGTGGAAAAAAAAAAGAATTTTCACATCAGAGGAAGCATCCTCGCTCTATAAAAAATACCAATATCTATTTGTACATAAATAAATGTGTACTTTTTGCATTGCAACTTGCCGACTTCTGTACGCATTACTCATCCGTCCAAACGAAGATTTTACTTGTTATAAATTATACTTGGTGCATGATTATGGCTTCCTGTTAATTTCAGCGTTATGTGCCAAGTAATTTCAGAGTTTATTGGTTGAATATTTACACACACACACACATATATACATCTGCTATTTTATTTATAAATATCAATACTTATATTTATACCTACAGACACTAGTGCTTCATATTTTCGCTATCAACAACACAAGAAGTAACAAGTTGTACTGTTTGGGAAATTCGAACCCAGCTTTGTCTCCATTTTCTAGAATATTACCTTCAGGCCAGCATCAATTACCATAAGAATAAGGGGAAATTAAGCACCTATAAATGCCAAATATGGACACAACAGTCAAGAGTGTTTTATGAGCGGAAGTCGTAAACATTGCATAACACTAGTTGATAACCTAAGTTTATATCTCCGACAGAGCTAAACTTTAATAATCTTAACGGAGCTTATAATTATCATTATATTATTACGCTTATCGCTCCGTCCGTTATCATGCTGTGCATCCCTAAGAAAGGAAAGTGGAATATTCCAAATAAACCGTAAAAAAGAAAAAAAATGGTGTCGCTATTGAGGCAAAGCTAATAAAAATGATTTGTCTTTCTTGGCCTTTTGGCTAAGATCAAAGTGTAGTATCTGTTCTTCAGGTGCTACATTTCAATTTCTTCTGTCTCAGTGGAAGAGAAATCCTTTACGACTTCTCCACGTTAAAAAAACGACCCTGGTGTCTAAATCTGTCCCGTGAGGAGGCATTGTGAATAGGCACTATGTTTAATGTAACAAAGTTTTAATATTAAAAAAGTAACTGGAAAAAGTTATTTCTGATTTAATTACAAAATGCCCTGGAAATGTTACTTCTGATTAATTATAAAATGCCCTGGAAAATGTCCGTTCTGATTATTATTTTTTTTTTTTGTTTACTTGCCTCCCCACAAGGGCGGAATCGGACATGAGGTTGGTTAAAAATTTAGAGGGAAACCAGCTCCCCTGGTCAATAACAAAAATAAGAATTGTATCAGTAATGAAGGATTTTTCTTCCATTAACCAAGACCAAAAATGGGGGGATTTAACTCACTGGAATGCTGAAACTGATACTACACTCAGAAATTCATGTTGAAGCAATGGTTGCGTAATCTCTAACCGTGTTAATGTTTTTATGTATTACTTTCGAAAAGCTGCTGAAACAGTTTATGATTTAAACATTACTTTATTTCAAGTATATTTTAAGCAGTGGGTTACGGGATATGAAGTCAGTCCTGGAAATTACTCAAACCGTTTACCATTTAAACATTACTTTATTTCATGTATACTTTTAACAGTGGGGTGGGGGATATTAAATCAGTCCCGAAAATGGGTGAAGCCGTTTACATATTACACTCTACCACCAATAGAAATGGCCAAGAACACATTGCCTGCAAGTACTTCTTTTAAACTCCTCGGCCTAACGTTTACAGGGAATATGAACTGGAATAGATACATTGAGAACATTGCCAAGGCTGCTGCTGGAAGGTTGGCTCCCTCTACCATGCTAGAAAACTACTTACGCCTGAAAGTATCCTGTACCTCTATAAGGCAACCATTCGTCCATGTATGGAGTACTGTTGTCACATCTGGGCTGGTGCATCTGCTGCTTGTCTCTCGCTCCTGGACAGGGTTCAAAAGAGAGTCGCCAACCTGATAGGTCCTGAACTGTCATCTAGGCTTCAGCCTCTGTCTCATTGACGAGATGTTGCATCCCTCTGCCTGTTCTACAAATACTTTAATGGTGAATGCTCTGACGAACTGCAAACACTTGTACCTCCTTGACGTAACTACCCCCGACAAACTAGTAAGTCTCATCCCTTTACAGTAGAGATCCCTAGGTGCAAGAAAGCCTTTTACTCGAATAGTTTCCAAGATACAGATAATTATAATAGAAATACTTTTTACTAATATTGTGAAAATTTTAGACTAACACCCTTGGCTAAAAATGATATTTTCCCATTGTTTTATTCGACTTTCATTTTGTTTTATGCGATTGCATATGGACACCTTTAAAATCTTGCCGGAAAAAGCACAAACAATTATTTTTAAATTCAAACTTTTGTATATATATATATATATATATATATATATATATATATATATATATATATATATATGTGTGTATATGCATATATACACCTAGGGAATCAGACAAAAGGACACCGGAAAAAATCCACTAGCTAATTTTAGCAAGGTATGAAAATTAAGCATCTACAGAATAAATGTCAATTGAAGATAGAGTTTAAAGACGATATAGTTTTAAATAGGATTCAAGTGCCTCTCACAAAAATATGCATATTTTTAAATATTTACTCTTGTCTGATATGACGACCATAAAATCTGTTTTTAGAGTCGATTTTTATTCCGTACTTGCTTAATGTTTCTATAATTCCAAAATATATAGGGCAAAAAAAAAATGTACATTTCGTTTGATCTATATTATTTTGCCCTATATATTTTTTTCGTGCCTTTTAACATTTCCTGTCTGGGTCATTTTGACATTTGTTTTTCTATTTTATATTTAATTCTATCACCATTTTAATTTTTTTTCCTTCTTCTTCCCTGATCTTTCTTATTTATATTTATGTCTCGGTAGTTGTGAGAAAAGCATATCTTATTTTCTTTTATTAATATTATTGGAATTTTCCCCTTTCCCCTTGTACATATTTGTGAATTATTCCATGGATTTCGGCCTTTGGATTATTTTGGACCATCTTCCAATTACGAGATTTCCTTGGATTTTACTTGTGCAAATGGAAATTCAATTAACTTTCTTGAAGTTATATTTTTGGATTTTACCGTCATTGGATTATTTATCTTCCACCAGACTATCCATTCATGTGTAATCACCTTTTTCTTCACTATATTCCCTCTGCTTCACTTTTTTATCAAGTAAGATCTTTGACTTACTTGTTGTTTCATCAAATACTTTTGTATGCAAAATCCGATCCCGCATTTTGCTAATTCCTACCCTCTGATGAGAAGGAGAGTATTTCTTCGAAACTCCACCGATTAAGGACTATCCACTTATCAAGTGTTTCCTTTTCAGATTAAATATGTTTTTAACTCTTTTTCAAAGTGTTTTTTTTAACATGTTTTATTAACTGTTTGCTCGTATTATAAGCTCTATCTCCTATTTGGTTTTATTGAGCTTTTACATCTGGCTGAGATAACTTTATAAATATTAATTCTTTAATATTTACAATATACTTTAGTTTTACCATCTTGGATCATTTTAGTAAATTTAATTGTAATTTTTATTTTATATATATATATATATATATATATATATATATATATATATATGTGTTATTTTATTTGTTTTTGCGATACGTTTTGACTGAATTCAATTATTTATACGAAAGTGCATTTTTACCTAAATGCGAGTTGGGAATAATTTTCCCTTTGACCAATTTGTAATATGACCCCCAAATGGGGAGTGGCATATGCATTGTTTTTAAAATATAATTATCCACTGACACGTGTTTCAATGTCTATACCTCATCAGAGTGGCTGAATATATATATATATATATTCTCCTACAGCCACACCACTGGACTGGTCATAACCAAACCTGACATGATGATGGTCTCCGATATAGAGATGGTGCACACCATTTCTCAAGGTCAAGGTTATATTTGGTGCGACTTTTCATAAACTCCACTATCTTTGGATGGTGCACACTAAGTTGCGGTTCACCACTATCCTGGGGACCACCACAATAGTGCTGACCAACTTCAACTTCTTCGTAAATTAGTGGAAAAATTATATGATATTGATTGTGATAAGTTTTAAGTATTGAATGTGTAAGATAAAATTTAAGCAATGAGTTCAAATTTACTTTGTGATATCATAAGAGCTTCGGTAAAAATTTGTTTGTGATACTAAACAAATTTTAACCATTGTGTTTCTTTGTAAATTTTTCAATTTCTTTTGTAACAATATCAGTGTCAACTTTGATATAATCTACTTGCTTTAAAATTCATGGTTGGATTTAAGTCACTTCAGGAGATAATTAAAAATGTTAAACACCTTAAGCAATAGTAGCTCTTACACCATCCACTTACTGCAAGGGTGCCCACAAGGCGGGTACTTGAGCATACAGCAAAGCACAGGAATCTTTGCTAGTATATATATATATATATATATATATATATATACACACACTATCTGTTCTTGCACAAGTCATTAACAGTGATTGCTCACAGACAAGAACCAGTGGTGTTCCATCGAGTCTGGGTGATAACAAGTCTCCCCAGATTTCCTGCAACCCTCCACCTCTTTCGATAACTGCTGCAAATGACTTTGCGCGGTTGGGGAGAAGAGGGAGGTATGTTTTGTGGATCTCTGGTAGTTTCAGTTCTTTTGGACTTGTTCAATGTTCCGCTTTCATTTTTTTTTTTTTTTTTTTTTTTTTTTTTGTCTGCATCCGCATGAATTACTAAAAGCAAACAATATTTTGACCAATCAAAGGATTGTCTAAATTTAGTTGAAATAGCTCTTTGGAATACATCTCGGTCTCCCTATGAGGCTAGATTTCCCTTTAATAAACAGTTGAACCAAAATCTACAACGTAGCTAAGGTCTACGTTGTCTTAGCCAGTCTCTGTTGGGCTTGGGGGTGGGTGCTATCTCAGCTCACACATGCATACAATCATAATCATATGCACACAGACATTAACGAACACACATACGCAGAACTCGTTAACTTTTCTCATTATCGTCTGCTCATCAAAGGCAAATGTATAAGCTTATTAATCTATCTATCTGTCTTTCTATATATATTAAGTGTTGAGACATTATGTTGAACAAAGATGGCGGTGAAGAATCAGTGCAGTTCCGACCTTGAGTGTTAAGTAATTCCCAGTAACAAAGATGGCGGTGAAGAATCAAATTCAGATTCGTGACAGAGACAACGGTGAACTGATTGAATCCAAAATTTAACAATTTTTATAGTAACTTTGGAAGCTTTTTATTGGTTGATTATTATAACTTGTGGTTATAAAAATGATCATCGAAACCATTGATGTCATACCCCCCATTAGTTCGTCTGATAGGGGATGTGTCTCCTAACGGCTTCGGCTGCAGGGAGACAGGGTAGAGTACTCGTCAAGGATTCGTTCTTGACACAGTTCAATAGGTGAGGGGCTGAGATCCGGCCCAGCACCTGTCAGACTGAGGTACACCGCTTGGGTACTACCTAGGAGGTCCACCCTCCCAGGCCTTGCCACCAGGCTTTCTGATGGGGCAAGTTAATTGCTTGTTGCCTGAGGCGCCCCTACTGGGGAATACCGACGGGGGTGCCCAGGCAATTTTTGTTGAGGCGAGAGTGCCCCTTCTTTAGGGGAGCTCGCCTGTCCTGCTCCTTCCGGCCTTGTGCCACATTTTGCTGTGGTGCACAACAAATAAATATCTACCCCCATTAGGAGTCAAAAACATTTAGCACCCCCCCCTTTTTTTTTTTTGCTATAATGGAAAAATCCTTTCGAATTCAATTTCGTTTGACTTGAGAAAAGGAAATAAATAGATAAATAAAATAAAAATAAACAAATTTGTCTTTATTCTCATTGGTCGAAAAGAATTATCAATATATTGGTATAATGTGTGCTAAAAGAAGCCATTTTTTATTGTAAATCATATTGTTTTTTTTTTTTTTTAGTGTGATTTCGACTGTTCATGCTTCTCTTTTTGGGTTTCTGAAAAGAGATTTATTCATGATTAGCTATAAAGTTTTCATTTTATCCTTTTTAGAGGTTTAGTGAAAATGTCGGCTATATTATTCTCAGACGTCACATAACTAAGAGTAATAGATTTTTTACTTATTTCATCCCTTATGAAATGATATCTGATATCAATATGCTTCGACCTTTGATGAATCATAGAATTATTTGCTAATAAGATATTACTCTGGTTGTCACAATGAATTACTATAGGTTTTTTACTGAGATCTGGTTTTAAAATAGATTTTAGAAGGGTGTTCAGAAAAATTGCCTCCTGCGTGGAATGGGTGAGGGCCACAAATTCTGCTTCACAAGTAGAAAGGGCAGCAATTTGTTGTTTTTTAGTTTTCCAAGAGATCATAGGGCCAGTCTTTGACAGTCTGAATCAATACTCCGTTATACTTTTTCTATCCTCAGAGTTACCCCAATCCTGAAAATCTAAATTTAGAGGATATGCTGACTTTTTGAATATTAAAGATTGTTCCTTCATTCCTTTTATATAACGAAGGATTTGTTTTGCACAATTAAGGTCCTTAATTGTCAATCTTGATAAGTTTTGAGATAGCTTTGTTACAGTGTAATATATATCAAACCTGGTTGTGGTCATCAAATAGATGAGACTTCCAATCATTTCTCTGTATAATCGATCATCTATTAACTTTGTTTCGATCTCTATATTTTTATTTATATCCATCTCAACATGAGTTGTGCGCGGTTTGCAATCTTGCATTCCGAACTTGAGCAGAATTTTTTCAATGTACTGTGATTGGTTCATTGTTATAGTTTCATTTTTGCAGATAAATTTTATACCGAGGAACCATGACAATTGTTCAAAATCGGTCATTTAAAATTTTTTATTCCATTTATTTTTGACATCCTTTAAAGTGTTGTCACAATTTGAGGTGAGTAATATATCGTCAACCCAAAAAACCCAAATCAAGAATTTATTACCTATATTTTTGGTATACAATCATGCGTCTACAGGACATTACTTGAATTCTTGGTCTATTAAATAATTATGGAGTGTTGAATTCCAATTGTGAGCACTTTATCTTAGTCCATATAACGATTTATTCAGTTTTCACGCAAAATTTTTATTTTTCGTTTTAAATCCCTCTGGAGGGTAAATATAAATTTCACAGTCAATCGGAGCATTTAAATAAGCATTTTTTTACATCAATTTCATGTACTTTTAAATTGTATTGAGCAGAAAATTGTACTAAAATTCTAATTGTCGTTGGTGAAAATGTAGCAAAATATTCCACTCCAGAAATCTGTGAAAAACCCTTTGCAACAAATCTTGCTTTAAAAGTTTCACTGCCAGAAGCTGTGATTTTTTTTTTTTTTGTAAAAAACCCCAGCATGAAGAAATTATATTATCTTTTGATTTTGCCACTATTTCGTATGTGTTATTTTCAGATAAAGCTTTCAATTCGGATATCATGACTTTTTTCCATTCTTGGTGATTTTCTGAATTAATCGCCTCATTATAACTTTCCGATGCACTTTTCAACGAGTAACAGTAATCCACTGCGTAGTCTTGTATCTTTTCAATTTTTAAGAAGTCTGGCCGTTTTCGCTCCCTTATCGGGTATCAACGTGTCTGGTTAATATTTACGTCAGTAGTTCCACTGCAATTGTCGTCATTATTAATATTCTCATTGTGATCGATTAAGATACTAGGTAATATTTCCGCACGTTTTTCGTCCACTGGCTCGTTATTTTTTAAATTTAATGTATCATTGAATTCTACACACCTAACCCTTTTTATGATATTTTGGTCAGGAAAGCAGATTAAATATGCTACACTGTTTTTATCGGAACTTACGAAAATACCTTTTTCGCTTTTAATATTTAGTTTACTGGTATTTTCTATAAATGCAAAGCAATCTGAACCAAATATATTCAATCGGTTCATTTTGGGTTTTACACCGCAAAACGCTTCATACAGTGTTTTGCCTAATCTTTTATTGAATGATCTATTTCTGATATATGCTGCTGCCTTTAAAGCGTATGTTCATAAACTATACGTTAAATTTGATCGGATGAGTAGACATCTTGCCATCTCAAAGAGGGTTCGCCATGCTCTTTCAGTGGTGCCATTTTGAAATGAGGAATACGACACAGATTTTTCATGTTTAATACGATAGTTAATTAATAGAAATTCAAAGCCTTTACTAGTAAATTCAGTCCCATTGTCTGAGTGAATACATTTTACCGAGCCGTATGGGGCAATATCATCTAAATGTTTCTTAGTGGCGAGGATAGTGTCGGATTTGTTTTTTAGAAAATAAACTATAATTAAACCGGAAAAATCATCAACAAAGTTCAAAATGTACCTTAAATTATTTCTCCCCATCGGGCTGATCGGACCTGCCAAGTCACAGTGCACAAGTGAGAGAATTTTCGTGGCCTTTTTGTCTGGTGTTTTGCTTATATCTTTTGTCATTTTCCCCTGTGCACACACATCACAATTTGGGAGATCGTCTGAAGGTATTATTTTCATGCCTTCGACTACATTTGGTAATTTTTTAATATCAGCTGTATTGCAGTGTCCTAGAATTTTATGCCAGGTTTCCAAGTCTTGACAGGCAGTTTTTGAGAGAACCATACTTTTTAAATAATATAGTCGGCCATTTTCTTTAATGTCAAATTCAGTTCTATTAGGGTATGTCAATTTTGACTTGTTTTGGTCAAACTTTATATTCACGCCTTGTTTAATGGCAGCTTGCACGAAAAATGTCTTGCTTAAATGTAAGTATGAAAAGAGCATTTTTTAGAATACAGTTACAAATTTCGCCTTTATTTTTTAGTGATATTTTAGCATCGTTCTTTTCAAGACTATGTCATTTATTTTACTGCTTTGACAAAATGACTCTGTGGATTAAAGTTTGAATCAAAATTAATAAAATCAGATTCCTTGGTGATAACGTGTGCTGTAGCACCACAGTCTACAAGGAGATTTTTACCGTTTGTGGTATTGTCAAAGTTACATGTGAATAGAAATGTATGTTCTTCCTCAAAGTTCTCAACGTTTTTTACGGAGTCCATTTTAGAGCGTTTATATTGACATTGGAAACATTTGTGGCTGGGTCGTCCACAATTATAGCAGATAATTTTATTCTTTTTCTTGGGAAAATTACTTTTGGAGAATACGTTGCAGTGAGTTGCATAATTTGGTGGTGTCTGTTTTTGAACTTCATAATATTGCTGGAATTATTATTGTTCATGAGCATCCGATTCGTCTCTTCATAACTGCGCATTGACACTTTAAATTCACTGAAATTTATGGGTTTGTCTTTTTTTGTTATAACAGTTGTAAATGGTTTAAAATCGGCTGGAAGTCCTTTGAAGGTCATTGATATCAACAGGCTATCGCTTATTATTTCACCTGAGAGTTTTAAGGCATTGGCGGTTGTTTCTGCCCTTATAATGTAGTTGGTAATAGTTTCATCCTCGTTACGTTTTAGAGACGTTAGTTCTGTATATAGTAATATAATTTTCGGTTTCCCTTTTGATAAATAATGCTCTCTTAATATGTTCAATGCTTTCCGTCCATCATCCAAGGCATCTCTTATAATAAGAGACAGACTTCTTTTGTCTTGGCATTGAATCAGTTCTGCAAAAACAATCGCATTCTTTTCAAGAAATTAGGAGTCATTAGGATTCTCTGTTGGAGATTGTATCACTTTGTGTTGTTTCCGAATCCTTAGATACCCCAGAAATTTTACCTGCCACAATTCTAATTTAGATTCCGAACCGCCAAAGAAAAGACGATGGCTGGGCACATAACCTGTTAAGTGTTGAGAAATTATGTTGAACAAAGATGGCAGTGAAGAATCAGTGCAGTTCCGATCCTGAGTGTAAAGTAATTCCTAGTAACAAAGATGGTGACAAAGATTCAGTGCAGTTCCGATCTTGAGTGTTAAGTAATTCCCAGTAACAAAGATAGTGGCAAATAATCAAATGCAGGTTTGTGACGGAGACGACAATGAACTGGCTGAATCCAAAATTCGACAATTTTTATAGTAACTTTGGAAGCTTTTCATTGGTTGGTTATTATAACTTGTGGTTATAAAAACTATCGTCAAAAGCATTGGTGTCATACCCCCCATTAGGAGTCAAAAACATTTAACATATATATATATATATATATATATATATATATATATATATATATATTGTTTTTAAAATATAATTATCCACTGACACATGTTTTGCTGTCTATGACCCATCAGAGTGGCTGTATCTAGCGAGATTCGAAATTGGAACCCCACGGTAATGAGCCTAAACTCTTAATCTTGCACGACTGTTTGGATATATCGCGATTTACGTAGATGTTATTTGTTTTTGCTTTGAAATGCTGTTTATTTATTTTGCTACCTTAGCGTTTTTAAAGAACTCTCTCTCTCTATATATATGAATGAGTCGCCCTTAATTTTTTATCGGATATATTTTTTTATTGTTAAATATTATTACGTGCATAAAAGGTATACCCATGGGCATGCATGTTCTCAATCGTCATCAGCATGGCTTAGGATCAATATCACGGCACCAGCATATATTAAGTTTTTTATTTTTGCTCTGACATTGATTTATATATTTTATTTTTAAAAACAAAATTAGGCATAAGGTCAATCAAAAAAATTGGGGAGGGGAGTCGATGGAAATTCTTGTCACTGTATCTTTGAGTTGTCTAAGAAATTCCTATTTATATAGTTTATTTTCGCATGCAAAAATTTTACAATTAAATTAAGAAAAAATTAAAAAAATAAGAGCAAAAAATTACACTTGTAAACAAACTTAGGCAAAAAGCCCTATAAGAACTGGGGGAGGGGTGTTGCAGGGTCTTTGTTACTAAATTTAATATGGAGTCTTTGGCGACTTACTCTTGACTGGTAACATTTACCACAATACCTCATTCACTCTGTGGAATTTAAACTAACTAATGAATCCCGAGCGTTTTTTGCAAAAAGCATATATTTACAATTTCTGTGTGTATGTGTGTGTGTGTGTGTGTGTGTGTGCGCATTTAAAAGAATTTTTTTGAGTTGTCAAAGAAATTCCTAGCTAAAGTTGTCAGTCACCATAATACCACATTCACACTTATTTCTTCTATTTAAAAATTATTAAAATGAACTTAATATACTCATAGAGATATGCAGGCGACTTCATGAAGGTTAACTAATTTGCATATTCCTTTGAAAAACGAGCTTTAATTCATTCATTTTTTATGGTTTCTTACTAGATAATTGGCTTCATTTAACTATTATGCTTAATTCTTTTTATGCATAGCTTTTATATTGTGCATAATTGCGTAGAATCTAGGATGAAAACTTTTTAGCAGATACATATATATATATATATATATATATATATATATATATATATATAAATATAAATATATGACTTTGTCTATTTGTGTGCAAAATGTCTCTACCAAACTCCTCTCTGAATATTTGGTCTAGAGACTAGGAACTTAACATATAGAGCATTTGAATCTAGAACACTTTTGATTTGCTTTTTGACCCATAAAAATGGCTGCTCAGGGGCCAAAATTGAAACAAAAAAAGAAAAACAGTCGACCTTGGCAGGTATAAATCAACTAATTCCATAGCATGCATAGCTATGAATTTTGTTTGCTTGAAGTCGCCTAATTTTTAACCTCTTTTGTTTATCCATCTAAAATGAGATGGCTCAGATACTAACAATGAAGGCTGAAGCGCTAAACAACAACTATGATTGGAACGCTGAATGCTTTGGTTACAATTGCAAGTCATTTTTTTTTTTTTTTTTAAACTTTTGACATCATTACAATACATATTGGGTACAATATAATAATGAATACAGAATTTACTCAATAATAATAAATACGAAATTTGCATAAATTAAAATATATTTAAGCATATTTTACGACTGGGCAATACATTGCTGGGCAGCGTACTAGTTTTAAATATTTCTAACTTTTCTTGTTGAATTTTCTTTCTACAATAAAAAGAAATGAACATTGACTCTTATGAAGATTTTTTTTAATCAAATATGAATTGTATAATTGAGTGGGGAAGTTTTGGTTACGATTTTCAGACCCGTGGATTATTCACGGTTCTTAAATTATTGATTTAAATCTTTTTCGATATCTCTGCTAATGAATCTTTCTTGTTCTTCAAGGGCTAAAATAACACAAACAAAACATTTTACGTCTTCCTATCCATGTAAACTTCCATTTTTAAGCATACATAAAATCTCTTGTGAATTTATATTTTTTGAATTCATTATTTTGTTTGTGTTTGTTAACTTTTCTCTCGCTCTCTTGCATTTAAGTATAAACATAAAAAACAATTTTCACTAAAAACGTCTCCCTAAAATCCGGTCTTTTAAAAAATCTTCCATCCGAATTGGAACCCTTTCAAAATGGATACTCAAAACCATAATACTTTTTATTTTTTAAATTTATTGAAGTTAATCAGTTTTCATTCAAGGCAACTTCTTGCATTCAGAGTAACCACGGCTCCTTTCCATTCTAGTTGGCCACAGCTCTATTCGAGTCAAATATGGCCTCTTTCCATTGCATGCAAATCGCGCATCTTTTTGTCCATGCGCAAGGCTCATTATTTGTTGCATATCAAGGCATAAACTTGGAGGTCCCTGTTTTATTGCAGGGAAAGGAATAAATACAAGAAGGCAATGTTTCATTAACAAAAAATCTTTATTTTCACATTGTTTCTGTTGATGATTTTTAAGAAGAAAATATGTCATTTTGACTCAACTTCAAGGTGAATAGAGTAAGGTGAAGTGTCAGTTTAAAAAAAAAAAAAAAAAAGAAAAAACTCATTATGTTTACATTTGACATTTTTTTTTTTTTTTTTTCAAATCAGTTTGTCCGCCTCAACTAACGTTTGCTATCTACAGGCATTATAAAAACGCAACTTGATAAAAGCATCAGTAAAATTAAACTCTTTAATTTTATTCAAGGGATATTCAAACTTTTTTTTTTTCTTTTTAAACATGCTTACGTAAAGGTTTTTCTTTTTTCTTTTCTTTTTAGCTCTGTATACTGTTTGGTTAGTGTAATAATATAGCGAGACAAAGGCTGGTGTCAGGAATCAAGAGAACATCATTGGTGTTGGTGTTCACGTGATACTTTTACTTAGTTGCGTGTTTACATGACCGTGGTTAAACGGAAAGAGAGAAGGGTCTTTCTTATCTTCCACATAACGTCTTTGAAGAATTCTATAATAAAGGGAGATAACTTATAAATGACTAGTGCAAGGGAGACAACTGATAACATTACATTCAGTAAATATAAAGAGAACCTTATTCTATCCGCCAAGGGACATTTGTTTTTTTAATACTTATTTTTTTTTTTGACCGATGAAACGTGCATATGATTGGTCTATTTGTTAACATCTTGATTCGATTTCTTTTATTTTTTATGTTCTCCGTACGATGCTTAATAAAGTTCTTGGTAACTTCCTAATTCATGACAAATCTATATAATAATAATAATAATAATAATAAGTAAATGATAAACGACCATGTTGCAATATTATCGTGGGGTTTGCGTTCGCACTGAATATCCATAGAACGGAAATATGTCACAAACTCTTAGGCTTTTCGAGGTAGACCCCCGCCCCACAGCCAGATATATTCTGAAACTACTTTAACCAGAGTATTTAGGTAAGTATGTTTCAATTTGAAAGTGGTACAATAATATGGCGGGGTCTGCATTTGCCACAGGCGCCCACAGAATGGAAATATTTTAAGTACGGCAGTAATATACAACAGATGAAAGATACAACTGTGGAATTTCCACAGGTCTCACTAATGAAAATGTAAACAATAAACGACCATATATTAGGAAATTACCAAGTTTAGTTCTTTTTGTTCTTTTTAATTGTAGCAATTAGTTGCAGTAGTAGTTTGGAGTCGTATTAGCTTTTTATTTTATTTTATTTATTTTTTTTACCTGAAAACATATACAAGCTCCGCCATAGTCACCTTTGCTGTTACCTCCAAAGCACCGTAGAGCTGCTTGCATGTGATATGGTGTGGAGGGCGGCTCAGGAGAAGGAGGGGGTAAAAATAATATATATAAAGATAGCGTTTATTATATTTTGAACATTATTAGAAAAAAATAAAAAATTAAATAAAATACTTGGACTGAAAATTAATTTTGACATAAAAACACATAAAAAATTAACAATTGAAAAAAATATTTTTGTAAGATTTTTTTTTTTCTTATTTTCTTTTTATTGTGTCATTTTTATATTTTTTATTTATTTATTTTTTTTTTTACAAATTTTTCCTCTGGCAATTTAAGATTCATTAAATGTACCTTTCTTTTTTTACCGTTTGTTCTTTTTGAATAAAAAATAAAAAAAGCATTTCACTGAAAATTTATGTAAACAAATTTTAACTTAAAAAGAAGAATTTTGAAAAAAAGAAAAAGAAAAAACAAAGATAATAATTATTACTTCTTTTATGCGTGAGATATTTTTTCTTCTGTTTTACTTCTCATTTTTTCTTTCATTTTTCTTTTCATTTTATTTATTTGTAATATTTGCTATATTTCAATATTTACACTTCTGATGGATAGATAAGCCATGAAACTGCAGTAAAATGTTCAGAAAAGTCAAATTATATATATATATATATATATATATATATATATATATGCATAAATCTCGGAAGCATCTTCATATTGCAAAAAGTTTGATTATAAAAACTTGAAACAGTCTATTTTACTTGCTCATATATATATATATATATATATATAAACTTTTGGTGTGTATTTTGAATTACTTAAAAAAATACAGAAAAATCTTTATGGTTTATGGAACAGATGTCATATTCCAAAAATTATGTAAATTGATCAAGTTTTTTTTTTATTGGAGAAAATCAAATTTTACGATTTTTAGCGATTAAGTATTTTTGGTTGCCATTGATGATCTCTTAATTATAGAGAAATAGATAAATCTCGTTAGTCAAATCGAGTTGCCCGCCCTTGACTTTAAATGCATCCTAAACAATTATAATTCTATTTTAAGTGGAGAAAATTATCAGTACAATATGCCTGGAAATGTAAAGAAAGAAGTAGCAACAGCTAAGAGTAAATATACTGAAACCACCAGGAAATGTATTGAAACGCAAAAATTAGAAACTCGTTGACTGTGTGTCTGTTTTTTTTTTTTTTTTTTTTTTTTTCAGCCCCTGTCCCACCGACGAAATGTTGCATCCTTCTGCCTGTTTTACAAGTATTTTAATGGTGGATGCTCTGATGAACTACAAGCACTTGTACCCCCTTCGACGAAAATACCCCCGACAAACCCGATAAGCAGCAAAGTCCCACCCCTACACAGTTGAGATCCCTAGATGTAAGAAAGCCTTTTACTCTAATAGCTTCTTACTGCAGGACTTTGGAATTCTCGTCCGGTTTCTTGCTTCCCCAACTGTACTGACATGCAGAAGTTCAAGTGTAATGTGAACAGACATCTTGCTGCTAAACTCCCTACATAGTACCCCTGGAACTTAGATCCCTGATAGTAGCCCCTTACATCAAAGTGGCAATATGCGTTGTTTGAGGTGAAAATGTAATTAAAAAGAAAAACAAGAAAATAACAAAAAACAAAAACAAATATGGTGATTGGATGCTGCCCCAATTTGGAACGTCATAAAATTTGATTTTCTTAAATAACAATAATAAAAACTACTTGATCAATTTATGTGGTTTTTGGAGTATGACATCTTTGTTCCGTGATGGTAATGTGCATCGTAAAGATTTTTCTGTATTTCTGTAGATTGCTTTTTCACAATGTGTGATTCTAAATTAGCAAACTTTTCGCTCCAAATTCTTTTTTCTCAATAGCATAAAATACTTATGTTTGAAAATTTTCCACTTCCAAGCCACAATCTTCAAGATAAAATCTATTAAAAAAAAAAAAAAAAAAAAAATTGGAAGAAAATAGAGCTTGAGTTTTTTTATTTTTTTTATTTAACACAAATGTAAAATAAATTGTTCAAACGTTTCAAAAATTCAGGTTTTGATATCAATACAAAAATCAATATAATGTAAATGATGGTGGTAATAATAATAATAATAATAATAATAATAATAATAATAATAATAATATCTTGTGTGTATCGTGATGTATTAATATTTTATTGCTACACATTAAGGAAAAAACATATCTAAAATTACTTTTTTACTCATTAAATCAAATCCTGTCTCAGATGCATTAACCACTATACTGATTGGATTAATTAAAGCGATAATTAAAAAATGTTATTCAAATAAAATCCTTTTCTTTTTTTTTTTTTTTTCAAAAACATCTTTTATATTTACGATTGAAAATATTATTTTCTATTAATTGAAAATTGCATAAATATTTTTAATAAAAACAATTGAAGTGTAAACTTGTGTAGAGGGTCAGAGTTATCTCCCTTGGACGTAGAATTCTTGTCTAAATAAAAATGTAATCCTCAAATCTCGTTGCCAACATGAGATCTTGTAGAAACCCTCGTACCAATACTTTGTCAATGATTAAGGCCAGGATTCTTCTCCAGTTTCTTTTTCTGGACGTCCTACAGACATGATCTGCCTTTTGGCGTGTCACCTAACAGAAAAGACGTCATTTATAAAATGTAAGTTTTGGCATTCTTTATTTTCTTATGAATAACTTGCGCATTCATATTCGTATGGGAACAATGTATTTAATTGCATGTTTAATCTATGTATACATGAGTCCTTTACTGTTTTAATTATTTGTCGTAGACGAACTAAAAATAAATTAAATGCCTTTTAACTGTCTTTTATTTTCTGACAGGTGTATTATTACTGCCAATATAATATGCAGTTAATCTTAACTTTCCACATTCACAGAGTATGAATTAAAATTCTCTGACCATGTGGTGATAATTTTTATAGAATATATCAAATATTTTAATTTTTGTATTGTATTTCACTGTATGTTTATTCCTACTGTACCTTGGATTTAACGGTCATTAATAAAAGTCTATTCATTCATATCCAAATTTGGAAATCTATATTAGATATCAATATAAAGAATTATATTTTTTTCTTTAATGTTCTTGGAAATAAATTCTGTAGTCTAAAAATGCCATTATTAAAATATGGAATAATTGGTTCTTATTTAGAATTAAATCTATTTTCAAAACAAAAGTATAGAAACATCTTCAATGAACAAAGATGCCATATTCCAAAAATTACGTAAATCAATCATGTAGTTTTCTTTTGCTAAGAAATTCAAATTTTATGACCAAGCAAGTTTTTGATTCACCATTTTTTTATAAATAAGGAAGAGACAACTCAATTCGAACTATCGAGATCAAAATGTGTTGTAATGGTTATAATTTCCTATTAAAAATCGAAAAAAATTCATTTTTTACATGGAAAAAATACTTGATGATTTATGCGACTTTTGGAATGACACCTTTGTTCCATGATGGGTACATACATTATAAAGATTTTTCTGTATTTATTTTTAATAGGTGTAATTAGGAACTGAATTGATTATTTAAATTTTTAAACGTGTTTTCAGGTTTGACTTGGACGACTTAATTAAACAGTCTACAATAATATATTTTTTTCATATAAGCTTCCTCGGAGATCACGAAATATACATAATTTTTTACATCATGGATACAATCATCATCATCATCATCATCCACTAGTTATAATTAACACATGAAAGAACAGAAGAAATATTTTGGATTATCTCCCTTGTAAGGCGAATCGGGAGTTTTCTTTTATCTGTTTTTGAGAACATGTTTATTGATCTTCTTCTATCGATTATGCATTTATTCTGACCAAATTTAAATTTTCAACCATTTGATTTCACAACCTGATTTTTAGGCACCAGATTAGTTGCTTAAAACTTCAAAAATATTACCCCCTCCCCACAATGTTTAATTCTTTGTATGATAGGTTGCGCGCATACATACATAATATGTGTGCCTATATATATATATATATATATATATATATATATATATATATATATATATGTGTGTGCACGTGTGTATAGATATGTGCATATATTTCTCTTTCTCATATGTGTGTGTGTGTGTGCCCGTGTGTATAGATATGTGCATATATTTCTCTTTCTCATATATATATATATATATTTGTGTGTGTGTATTTGAAGAAATGTTGAATGCAAAACTGCCAAGACAAGATTATGTTGGCAAACAAAAAAAAAGGGGGGGGGCAAAAAGAAAGATCTTCACTTTTTTTTTTTTTGGAGAGAAGAGAGAGGGAAGGCAATATTTCCCAATTGATTTAAATCAACCCTCATCCTCGGTTGGTTGATTTGTGAAGATGTTCCAAATTTGTGTGTGTGTGTGTGTATATATATATATATATATATATATATATATATATATATTATTGTTGTTACTATGACCAATAAAAAGAAAAGGAGGATAACAGTCATAATATTTACTTTTCTTTTGCGAAGGATGGATGTGACACAAAGTTGAACTTAATGTGGGTATGTGGCCAAAACTGAACACCTCTTGAATGTTTGTGGTTAGTAACAGATACCTCTAAAATTCTTCCAATTCTATTCATATTTACTCACATAATGAGAGGTTTCCTAAGCAACCAGCCATTAACCTGCCCATACCCTTTTGGTGCAATGAGGTACTGCCTTGAAGGATGCCCCTCCCCCTTCTTAGGACTGAGACGAATATGTTTCATTACAATGATAAAAATGTAATTCATATATATATATATATATATATATATATATATATATATATATATATAAACTTCCCAATCAAAAGACATTGAATAAAATTGTAATTGCAGACCAATCGAAAAACATATTGATAACAATTATTATTATTGACCAATCCAATGAGATATTGAAAAAAAAAAAAAAAAAAAAATGAAATAGACATTGTAAAATATTATTACTACAGGCCAATCAAAGTGCATATTGCAAAGTGTAGTTATTATCAAAAGAAACGTTACAACATGTTAATTTTTTATTATTATTATGTACAAATTAAACATGGAGAAAAAGAATAATTCCTTTTGACCAATGAAAAGGGGTCATAAGAAATGTTTGCTACTACAGACCAATCAAAAGGGATATTAGAAATATTTTACAGATACAACCATATTTAGGAATAAATATGGAGGTAAAAAAAATTGTATGCATAGATATTGTGATTCAATGGATATTGAGTTTGATGAACAAACGCAAAGATATTTTTCTTCCAAAATATTTTACAAAAATACAAATTTCAATCATTCTCTTTTTCACTCACGCAAACTTTTATTTTAAACCTTTAAAAATGATTTTTTATACAACAGATAGGTTGTGCTTTATCTACAATAGGGTTGCCAGATGTTATATGCATATATGACTTGTCGTGTCGTATGTGACTGTTTGATTAATTGCAGTAGTGATCTTTGAAGTTGTCTCCCCTTGGGTTTAAAACTGTTCTTTGTGAGTGTTAGTTTGCATGTTTTATAACAAACCAATTCTTTTGTGGTTATTTGATTTTTATCCATATCTTGAGTTGTCATTATGCTGCCACATGTCTTAGGATGAGAAGCAAATGTTAAACAAGATTTCTGACAAATACGGTTGGCCTAGCAAGCTGTGGTAATCATAACCCTTGTTTTTCTTTTCTTTTTTTTTTTCTTTTTGAAAAGGAAAAGAAAAGAATTATACAAAGATTCTGATGTTACAAGCCTCGGCTTTTACATCATCAACATTGTCTCCCCATATTTGTACATATACCAACATGAGAGAATGTCCTGTGAATTGCATTTAATAAAACTGGCAACCCTATCTAAATAAAACAATACAATGTTTTTATATACAAGGATCATATATACCATCTGAATCTCCCGGAACAAAGAATTAATCCCTCCCTCCCCCCAGCAAATCTTTTTTTTTAATTTTTTTTTTTTACTCACTAGCAACTGTGCTTGTGAGCCATACACCCACTCCAAATCAATAAAATAAAATAAAATAAATAGCTGGTGATATGCTTCTTGGTAGAATTGTCTGTTACAAAAAAAAACACAAAATTTGATCTTCCTAAAATTTAAGCTATTTCTCTACCAAATATGTTTACTTATATATAATAAATATAATATGCTTTTATTTAATTTTAGGTAAACAAATTACTTGGTCACGACAATAACAAAGCTCCTGTTTTATTCAAATAATGACCATAATCGAATGACCTAAACTTTTGATTTCATGAAAACTTGATCTTTCTATGAAAATGGAAGTTTAAGTCTCCCAATAATGGTAATTATTTGACCGAAACTGTGGCTTTGTTATTGTCGTAACTATGTCATTTGTTTATCTAAAATTAAATAAAGACATATCTTGCTCTTTTTATTGAACGCTATCAATAATCTTGTTAAGTTCATTGTTTTTTTTTTTTTGCTTTTGGCTACCTTTTAGCCTGGAATAAATATATAATCTTCATTTTAAGCATTTTTCTAAGATTATTTTACCTTATTTTAATTTGCTTTTGATTTGCTGCATAATCTTTTATGATATATTCATTTAGGTGTTAATCTTTTATTTAAATAGTATTTATAATTGCTTGATATAATCCTTATAAGCATTTCTCTAAGGAGATTATATTTGCCTCTTTATATCATTTAACTCTAATTATATAATAATTTTATTGTATAATATTTTGAATTCGTCACTTTGGTGTTGATTATAAATTTAAGGTTTCTATTTGATGTCAAATCCCCGTGCTGATGATGAGACTTTCTTCAAATAAAATGTTTTGCATCGTCTCAGAAACGATCGTACATTGATTGGTTGTTAATGTTAAGGTCGTGGTGCTTAAAAAAATTATTTTCCCCATAAATCATTTTACTATTCCCGTTATCTTTCACTCTCTTTTTCTTTGTCTCTCTCTCTCATATATATATATATATATATATACTAATAGGCTACCTGGCGTTTATATATATATATATATATATATATATATATATATATACTAGCAGGCTACCTGGCATTTCCCACTTGTAAGATACGCTTAAATATGATAGTATAATTCATGCAGATTACGTATTTATTATTATAGAGACAATTCTCTATCGATTATTATATTAAAGCTAATATATATTTGACTTGGATATCATCAGCTAGAATCGAAACCAAAACATACAACTCTCCACCCTTATTCCTTAGCCTCTGAGCCATGCCCATATGCATATACACACACACACACACACACACACACATATATACATATATATATGTGTGTATATAATATATATATATATATATATATATATATATATATATATTGTCATCTCGTTTTTTTAAAGATGGAATCACCTGATTGTCGAAGATAAGAGGCAAGAAAGCAAGGCTTACACACGCACACACACACCCATATATATATATATATATATATATATATATATATATATATATATATATATAAAATAAAGATTACAATAAAATTTACCAAAATAATTAATATTCATAAAGTAATCTCAACCAGATGTAAAAGCTCGATAAAACCAAATAGGAGATAGAGCTTATAATAGGAGCAAACAGTTAATAAAACATGTTAAAGACACTTTGAAAAAGAGTTAAAAACATATTTAATCTGAAAAGGAAACACTTGATAAGTGGATAGTCCTTAATTTCAAAGTGTTTTTTAACATGTTTTATTAACTGTTTGCTCCTAATATATATATATATATATATATATATATATATAAAGAATTATAAGTTTAGTACGAGAATAAGCTTAAAATAAGGTATAAATATTTTTAATATTTATCTAAACAATCCAAACCAGATTAAAAAGTTCAATCATCCAAAAATGGAGAAGAACTTAAATAAATAAATATATTAAATATCCTTATACTAAAATGCTCTCTAAATAAACTTATTAAGTTTTTGAAAATCTTTATTATTTCAATCGTACACAAAAAAAAACAAAAAATAACTGTAATATATTTGTATGTAGTTGATTTAAATTTAAATTCAGTTTCTCTTCCGTTTGCCTGTTTCCCACTTGACTACAACTTGGATGTCTTCAAGTCCAACATAAACAAATTCTTGATGAACCGCCCCCTTAAGTAATCCAATCTACCAAATTTCCATTAATAACAACGACTACGATAATATCCCATTGATTACTGTACACTCAATAACCCTTATCCTCGAGTGGCCTCAGGGCTTTGATAAGTGGTGACTTCTATGTAAAAAAAAAAAAAAAAAAAAATGATTTTAACGTCTGACCTAATTTTACAATCTAAAAGCTTGTATTGATATCTGAGTCATCGTAACCTGTATTATTTACCCCAATCTCTCTCGTATTCAACTGTTTCTTCATTTCGTCTTTAACCCACCTACGAAAAGGATTTTTTTTTTAATTGGAACTTAGACTTCTGTTTTCTGCCTTTTTTTTTCTTTTATTTCATAAGGAATATATCTTTATTAGAATACATATCCTTTCTATCTATTTACTGTTCTTCAAACATTTTTCTGATCTTCTCTACCTTGGACTTAAATTTACCTGTTTTAGATCTGGATATTACCAAATATTAATTGCAACCTGCGGATCTCCATTGACTTCCCCTACCTATTTGATATTCCAGAACTTTTTGTTGCTATGGCTACTCCCATTTGCTATGCAATTTAAAAGACTTTTCCTTTTATGCAAACATGTTAGTATTCATATTTTTCCGTTTCATTTTATTCTTGAAATAGCATTTCATCATTATATTGTGTTATCTTTCCTCTGATGAGAAAAAAGGCATTCTTTGGAACTCAGTAGATTAAAGATTTCTTAATTTTTAATTTAGTATTCATTGTCGGTTAATAAAATTTCTTTTTTTTTTTCTTATATGCAGATTTTAAAAATTTAATTTTCTTACATATATAGTTCTGTTCGACTGGTTTGTTGAACAGTTTCTAAAAGCCTTCTATGTATGTCTGCTTATAACGACATGCATAAACTTTGATTTTCTTCCTTTTCATTAGGTTTGTTGCAAGTTTCTAGGGGGTCAGACGTTGATAAAATATTGATTTGGGTCTAAGGTTCAAATTATGCTAATGACTCCACATTAATGATTACTAGAAAAGGATTGAACACGTATGCAAAAAAAAAAAAAAAATGTTAAATAAATACTTATATATATATGCATGTATATATATATATATACATATATATATATATATATATATATATATATATATATATAAAATCAACGAAATCAGTTAAAAAGAGGGGAAAAAAAATAAATTATAATGATCCCATTTATACAAATCTATCCTATAACTTATTTCGGCATTAAATTTTAAAAAGATTATAGATGGATGTTTTAAAAATAATTTTAAGAACTGTAATTTTCCACACGAGGCTAGAGTAAGCATAAAGTTAAAATAGTAGAGGAAAATTCCATTAGAAGTTAACAGGCTGAAGTAATGTCTATGCCAGAGGATAGTACATCATGTGAGGATATATACTAGAAGACAAAGAAGCTCAGAGGAGAAATACCTACATAACAATTTGTGGTGTGTCAACAAAACAGAACTTTGGATAAAACATAGACCAGAAATAATAGGTTAAAGTAGTTTGTTTGAAGGATTGTTTAATGTGTATGTAAGAAGAAATGTAAGTTTATAGAAAGCAAAAAACAGTACAAAGATGTGATGGATAGACTCAAACTGACGCAACTTAAGATATAATAGTTGAACCAGCTATGAAGTTTCATTTTTACTGATCCAATTCATGTGTATATCTATAACTTTACATATATACATTTTTTTTTGTACAATATTTTACATCTAAGATGCTCTTACTTGCATCAAGCGGTCAGATAATATTTCCATGGTGCTATATTTTGAGATGTTTTCCCTTCATCAGGCGTTGTGCTTGACTTTAAACGTGCATAATAGGATTTATTGTATATATGTATGGTCATACATGTACACATGAATTGGATCAATAAAAGTGGAAATTGCATAGCTGGTTCCACCATTATATCTTGTTGCGTCAGTTTATCCGTCACACTTTTGCATTATTCTGTCTTCTATGAACTTGAATTTCTTCTTACAGACCAGAGATATTTTTATAGTATTAGATCGAAAACCACTCCACTGTATTACTAAATGACCAGTTGCCAGTCGGGCACAAAGCTGACTCTAATTTAATACAAACCTTTACCTCAGTTCCAAAGCTAATTTTGTCAAGGAAAAACTTTTTAATTGCTTCTGGAATGTTTAATCTTTTAACATAGTCTCTAATAAAAAAGACGAAAATATCTAATGTTCTTATTTTATATTATTAATGTGTTGGTTTGGTCTGCACTTTGGTCTGATAAACAACATGTGGCTGTAATATAAGCAATATAAGACATTTTGAGATGATTTTTATTTATAGAAAGAATATTTATGTTATTTTTACCAGAGATATAATTTCTGTTAATTTCAGAACAAGCAAAATCTGATTTCTGCCAGCAACTCCATTTTTATTTGCTGTTTTTCTGAAATTCTCTATTTATCCCTCCCCATCTCTGTCTTTGCTTTTATTCTGCGTGAATTATAATTGTTTGTGTTCTTTGAAACTGATAAATTTTAATTGTGCAATAAGGATGCTAAGACTTTAAACGATTTTCAGTGTAATCTGGATCGATGTTGCCAGAGAAAGCAATCTGGACCGACGTTGCCAGAGAAAGCAATCTGGACCGACGTTGCCAGAGAAAGCAATCTGGACCGACGTTGCCAGAGAAAGCAATCTGGACTGACGTTGCCAGAGAAAGCAATCTGGACCGGCTTTGCCAGAGAAAGCAATCTGGACCGACGTTGCCAGAGAAAGCAATCTGGACCGGCTTTGCCAGAGAAAGCAATCTGGACCGGCTTTGCCAGAGAAAGCAATCTGGACCGGCTTTGCCAGAGAAAGCAATCTGGACCGACGTTGCCAGAGAAAGCAATCTGGACCGACGTTGCCAGAGAAAGCAATCTGGACTGACGTTGCCAGAGAAAGCAATCTGGACCGACGTTGCCAGAGAAAGCAATCTGGACTGACGTTGCCAGAGAAAGCAATCTGGACCGACGTTGCCAGAGGAAGCAATCTGGACCGACGTTGCCAGAGGAAGCAATCTGGACCGACGTTGCCAGAGGAAGCAATCTGGACCGACGTTGCCAGAGGAAGCAATCTGGACCGACGTTGCCAGAGGAAGCAATCTGGACCGACGTTGCCAGAGGAAGCAATCTGGACCGACGTTGCCAGAGGAAGCAATCTGGACCGACGTTGCCAGAGAAAGCAATCTGGACCGACGTTGCCAGAGAAAGCAATCTGGACCGACGTTGCCAGAGAAAGCAATCTGGACCGACGTTGCCAGAGAAAGCAATCTGGACCAGTTCAAACAGAATGTAAGGTACTTAATCCTTGAATTCTGTGCTTCAACCCGTCTAGATTACCCCTAATTGTTTAATTCATGAAAACTTTCTTTCCATTTGCCAATTGATTGTCCTCTTCCCGCCATCTTAGTAATTGACTGTTATTTATATTTATCTATATATCTTTCCAAAACTTTTATTGAAATATATATTTTAAGCTAAGATTCTCCGTAATTCTATTGCCCCCATCTTTGTCATAGATATTGCCATCCTCATACTGAGCAACAGGGCTTACTTTTGCATAACTTATCAAAGTGATATTTGCTCCGATACAGCATGATCACATTGAAACACCAGTTTCTGTTAGACCACCGAAGTTAAGCAACATTAAGCCTAGTCAGTACTAAAATGGGTGACCATTTGAGAATACCAGGTGCTGTATGTGCTCTGAATTTATCTTGGCATTGTCTCTAGTCATTCTAGAGTTTCCCTTGCCACTGGAATCAAACAGTAGAGAGACGTGGTTGTAGATTGTGTAACCTTTGCTTCCAGGAATATCTATTGTCTCTCAAGACTTGAAAAAGGCTATGATTTCACTAATTAAATATTTTTTTCTTTTTTTTTTTTTTTTCCGATTCATTTTTATATTTTGTTAAAAAAAAATGTTTCTTACTTTTTGGTGATTCATCGTTCGAGTGCATCGTCTGAATAGCATCCCTTTGAGAAACTTTGTTCATCGGTCGCACTTCAGTTTGCGACAGAATCTTCATCGTTAAATACGCGGATTGAATGGAGGCATCGTAAGAATGCGTCCATTCTTGTTTTCTTTTATTAATCATCCGAATGCAAACCGCTAGTTATTGATGTTTCAGTGTTCCTCCCACACTAACCTTTTCAGCCATCGCTCGTTCACGTCACTGATTTTATATGCATAAGAATACACAGGCAAAGAAAATGGTGATATTTTTTTTTAATTGTTAAATATTTACAAGTGAGTATAATGTTTGGAAATCGAGGGAAACTGTGACCACAGAAGTCTCTACAACCAAGATATTAACGACTGTACTACTACTACTACTACTACTACTACACATTTTACTCTTAAATTATGAAAGCCCGACTTCAAAATAAAAGAGGCTCAAATTAAAATAAACTTTCAACTTAAGACTAAAAAAAGCTTGGTTTAAAATTTAGAAAAAAATGCTCAACTTGAAATTAAAATAGGGCTCAGCATCAAATAAAAGAAGACTAATCTTTAAATTTAGAAAAGGAAAGCTTAATTTTAGATTGAGAAAGGTTTATATTCAAACGAAAAAACTCAACTTCAAATCAAAACAACATCAATTTGAAATTTTAAAAACAGTTTTACTTTTAACTTTAAATCAAAATGTCCAATTTTATATTAAGAAAGGATTAAAATAAAGTTTAGTTTCCCATTAAAAGAAAATACTAAAATAAAAGTAAATGGCTCAATTTAAAATTAGAAGAAAAAACAAAAATAAAAAAAACGAGATTTGAATTTCCAGAAAATGTTTCCCCTTCCTTTGCATACAACTAACTTAAACTCGCATTTGAACCCTTTCTGCTTAGCAACTATGTTAAAAAATTCACATTGATCATTTAATTAAGAAATGAATCCTGTACATACGAATATATAAACATACCTAAACAGCCAAACAACGTCGCAACCCACAAGAGCCATGACAGTCAACGGCTCTTCTGGGCTGCAACGTTGTTTGGCTGTGGAATTTATTATATACAATCTCTCACATTCTGAAAATCACACACACACACACACACACACACACACACACATATATATATATATATATATATATATATATATATATATATAAGTAAATTCTTGGTACAGCAAAATGGAAGGAGAAATTTCAGAGGGAACATAATTTAATTTAAATCAAAAAGATCAAAGAAACAAAAAAAAAAACGGGCAGGTGGAATTGTTAAAATTTCCTTAAGGCCTTATCGTCTGACCCTCTAAGAAGAAACGTCAGAATGATAAATTAAAAGCTAAGAATCGAATGAGGAAAGAGGGAAATTGGTTTCAGTTGGAAAACCAGTAAGAGGAAAATATATATATATATAATTCTCACTGTTCAGGTGGTTTTAAATCAGTAAATATTTCCAACTGATGTTTCAAAATCTTTTGTCTACACAGGCTAGGTCGAGAGTTATTAATGACTAACGCCTCAATGATATTGAGATGATAGTTCGACCTAGCACTGTATAAAACATGGTTGGTTTTCTGTTTTATACAGTGCTAGGTCGAACTATCATCTCAATATCATTGAGGCGTTAGTCATTAATAACTCTCGACCTAGCCTGTGTAGACAAAAGATTTTGAAACATCAGTTGGAAATATTTACTGATTTAAAACCACCTGAACAGTGAGAATTATATATATATATATATATATATATATATATATTTTTTTTTTTCTCTCACTGGTTTTCCAACTGAAACCAATTTCCCTCTTTCCTCATTCGATTCTTAGCTTTTAATTTATCATTCTGACGTTTCCTCTTAGAGGGTCAGACGATAAGGCCTTAAGGAAATTTTAACAATTCCATCTGCCCGTTTTTTGTTTCTTTGATCTTTTTGATTTAAATTATATATATATATATATATATATATATATATATATATATATATATATATATATATAAGACATGAACAATAAATATCATCAATAATAAGTTAGTTAAAAAGCCAAAACTGATGAAAAGAAACAATTACAAGAAAAATGAAAAGGTGCTTTTTGTTTAAGTGGAGCTTCTTAATTTGAGGGTAAAATCGCGTACTACTACTACTACTAATTGAAGCACATCTTAAGCAAAAAAAAAAAAAATGTTTGAGACATGTTTTTTTTTTTTTTTTTTTTTAAATATTTCCAAAATTATCCTTTATTCAGGCAATTCGTCAGATTAAAAAACAAACAAACCAAAAACAACACTACTTTTTGTTCAATTATTTTAGAGAAATTCAATAGAATTTATGATATTAATACAATGTTGGGACAAGGCTTTCTATGGAGACGAGTTGGTCTGTACTAGCTCAGTGAATACTTTCCCGTGTTTTGTTTTCAGTTTTTCAATCCTCGTACCATTTTTCTGGTGGACAGGTAAAAACTGTCACAGTCAGTAGAATGTTGGTATTAGTTCAATGTTTTCTAAATCTTAGACTTGTACTTATCAGGTTGGAGGGCATATTTTTCTTTACTAGTTCAGCCATAGCCTGGAGTGTGAGGAGGAGGAGGATAGATCCATACCTTTGAACACAGAGGCTAGGCCTGTAATTACTGCACCATCAACACTTGCTAAGTAATTCTTTTCCAAGAGAGTAATTAATATCATTGGATCAAAATTAACGAATCAAGTTAAAAAGTAACATTAGTACAGGATGCATAAGGTATTTACAACCATGCATTATTTTTGCTATGACATAAATATTATTTGACTTTCAAAATTATTTATGGTTAATCCTTATAATCACATAAACAGGCACACAGATATCGTGATTATAAAAGCTGAATATAACAATCTAGAAATAGAATCAGTTTTAAAAGTCACTTGATCTGTTGTCTACAAAGTTGGCAAAGACAAATACAGCACACCGTTGGTGGTAATCCGAAAAGATCCGTGTGATGGATTGCACCCCTCCCCCCAAAAAAACACTGAAGAAACGATCTGAAATTTTGTTCACAAAGACCTCAAATACAAGTCTTGTGTGATGTGTAAGGGTGAAGCAACCACCACACAAAGGTCATGTGATACAGAAATAGAGGTCCGAAAATTATTTTTATTTACTACTAATCAATTTATTGAAATCTAAAACGAAATAGCATAAAGTACCAAAACAAACCTTTATAAAATCCTATTAAAAAATAATTACAAAATTAAATCCATTAAAATGCATTTCCATTTCTGAATAAAAAAAAAAGTTAGCCAAGCCATTTTAACTTTTTGTTAGTAATTAAAAAAAAAAAAAAATTATTTTGTGTTCCTTCAAAATTGTAAAAGAATTTTGGAAGCATTTAAATTGTCGAATATCTCTTTCCCACAGAAGAGACATTGCGAGCCTGTCTATTCTCTATCGTTATTTTTATAGCAAATGCTCGGCTGAGCTTCAATCTATAGTCACCCTCACACATGCCAAACTTTCACAAAAACACTCGTCTAGCTACAATCACTATCAACAATTTCCCCTACTCTCTATCCGTAACTAAATCTGAACGCAGATTCCATGAACAAAGTCTTTCATAGAACTGGTCGCCTATGGAACTTGGTTCTGTTGTCATTATTTCCAGCTGACTACAATATGGTCATCTTCAAGTCCAATAGAAACAAGATATCTCGCCCCCTTAAATAATCAAATTCTACCCAACATCTACCAATAACGATCACTAAGCTGTTGTCTCAGTGACCACCTTACACTCATAAACCCTTATACTCGAGTGCCATTCAGGCCTTGATAAGCGAAAAAAGGAGAAAAAAGTTATTTCTGACTTTTAACAATCTTAGCAAATCTCCATGTATTGAAAGATTGAATGTTTTAGTAGACAGTTATATGCAATAATTTTTAAAGATTTAAAGCATTAAGAAAAAAAAGTAATATTTTCGTAATAACTTGGTGGTTTAAGTCATAATTTAACAACCAACACGATATTATAATTAAATTAAACTTTCTAGATCTTATTTTCTAAATTACAAAGAAAATTGGTAGTAAAGAAACGCAAAATTAGGTTTAGTTAATAAAGTAAAAATCTGACAAACTGCTTGAGTAAAAGTTTTTAGATACCAAACTAAACAACAAAATTGTTTATTTATTTATTTATTTATTTTGGTACTTGTCCAGAACTCCCGCCCCAACGAAAAACCAAAAATAAAGAAAAACCTGCATGATGTACGTATGTGTGACGTGATGAAAATATCATACACCAAACATCAGGTAAATTGATCAAGTAGTCTTATTTTTATAAAAAAAAATCAAATTTTATGGCTAATCTTGAAAACAGTTAGGAGATATAAGGGAGATAACTCCAAATCGAGTGTTAGTCGACAGATCAATTTTTTCAAATGTTTTAAGCAAAAACGCTTACTTAATTGTTATGTCGAAAATATTTAAAAAATTACGAAAATTCATGGAGTAAAAAATGGTTTATAGTTAAAAGTAACTTTTACGAAAATTTGGGAAATGGCATTTTCCCTACATGCAAACACCTTGAAGATTGCGAATACAGAGGACGCAATTATCCCCCTCTTTAATGGAAACGTTTTGTTTTAGCCGACAGCGATAGACTTTTTTTAAAAAACATTTTTTACTAATAACACAATAACAGTTGTTCTACTCCATGAATTTTCTTATTTTTTGGATATATTACTATTTTCGACATGACAATTAAGTAAATAGTTATTTTTGTTTAAAACCACATATTTAAAAAAATAGACCTGTCGACGCTATCTTAACAAGCGCCTCGAGATTTTAGAAAACATGGGTGAGAGAGGCAGTGAAAAAAAAAACAAAAAAAAAACTAAAAAAAAACTTAAATTATCTTAAAACTATTTTCTTTTTAAAAATTAAAACTTACTTGATCAATTTGTGATTTTTGGAATATGATATTTTCGTTCTATCGCCGGTACTTATAGCATACAGATTTTTCTTTGCTTTTTAATTTTTTTTTTTTTTTATTATTCTGTACAAGCTCCGTTCTTTTTTTTTTTTTTCCATTAAACTTTATCGTTTGCTTATTAAGATGTGTTTTCACTGGTTGTTATTTACTACTTTTTTTCCCCACCCCCGCCTTGGAATGGGTCTGTATCTAAGTTGCAAAAAGTGAAAAAATACCCGTAGTGAGATAGGCCCGTTGTTTACACAGCAGCTAGCATATACTGATGTGTTTTGATTTTATTTTATTTTTATTTATTTTTTTAAAAAATTTATTCACACGACATAAGAATTAATAAAAAAAAGAAGAAGAAGAAAAAAAGAATTTTCCAAATAGGTAAATTTGGGGATGGATGGGTGATTTGGTTGGGATGTGTGTGTATGGTTAAATTTACAATATTGTGCACATGCATTGGTCCTCTTTCTAAAAACTGTTCCAAAAATATCCATGCCGCTAAGAGTGTGCTGAGCGAACAACCCCCGACTAAACCAATTCCTGTTCGTAACAATTACCAAATCTTAAGACACGACTCAGAATTCCAGTATTCGTACGCTGTTCATAATGTTTAACCATTTATTTAGTTTTTACTGTCGCATATGCTTTAATTAATGCTTTCAAACATGACGTAAACCATAAATCAATAACGTCACGTCAAAGCTATACTTATTTTCAAGGGATATTTTGAACTCTATAAGTTCAAATAGCTAAAAATTCCTTTAAAGGGATGTTTTTAAGCTCAAATAGATTGGTTAGTAGAATATTATTCTGAAGATCTCAAGCTTTTGGCTTCCGGTGACAACATCTGCTGGGTAGTTATTATTTTATACTAGTGCAATAGATTCAATTTTTAAAAATAGTTAAGATTTCGGATATTTTGAAATGAGACAAATTATGTAATGTAATTATTTTATTGTAAAAAATTGTGACTGACAGACAAAATTTTATATATATATAATTTCATTAAATAAAATAGACGTTTTGTTTTGTTTATTTTTTAATCCTTTCCTACTTCTGAATAACGGTCTTCACTTCTGGCAGGAACTGGCTGATGTAATCGCCATATTTGGCGTAAGTCTGAGTACTTTCCAATCCTTCTGAATTCATCGTTAGAGATAAATTAATCTAACTGGTCTTCAGCAATTTATATATATATTTTTCAATATATAACGTGTATATTTATTTTATTGGTTAATTATTTTAATAACTTTACAAACATTTCAGAATGTTATTACTATTGGAAAAGTTTATTTTATTAAGAGTAGGTTTTTGTAGTTTTTTTTTTTTTATTAGTAATGCACCTAGTATTTCAAATCGTTTATTATTGGTCTGCTCAAGTATAGATACGTTGTCAACTAAAATCTTCCTAAATTGGGGCAAGAATGTTGATTGGTCAGGTGGTTAAATATAGCGCTGTTTTCGGTGCGGTGCGTGATTAATCTCCTTGACAAAGTCGTGGTAGTCAAACCTATGTATATGTTTTCACCATTATTGTCGGAAACATAGTCTCCCTAAGGACATTTGAATTCATAAACTAAGTTAGTCCTATCAAGCAACTCAATTTGGGGGAGGGGGGATTATAATCAGGTCGGAGGTTTGCTTATGGACTCAACACTTAGCACATTTTTAGCGCATATATATATTTGAATTTGTCAAAGTCACACAAAGTAGGTTGGAAGCTCAATAGTATTTACAGTACTAGAGCTCCAAATATAACAGTGAGATAATAACTTAAGTCTTTTTTAATTTTTTTAAAACAATTAAAAATAAACTTTTTCATACTATCGTTTCCACCATATTAAATTATACATTTCGTTTGTTTACAATGAATTAAAAATTTTTTTTCATCAATGATTACATTTTTGAATGAAAATCACTGAAAAAACTTGTCAAAATATATTTTGATTACATCGTAAGCAAGAAAAAAAATGTATGATTTAATATATTGGCGACAACCGTCAGAAGAAAAATATAGTAAAAAAAAAAAAAAAAAAAAAACAGCAGAAGTTCTCATATATATATATATAATATAAAATAATATATATATATATAATGAAGTTTTAACAAGTTTCCTGCAAGAATGCTCAATACAGAAGTAGAGTTAGGTATACTTTTTACTTGATTTACATAAGCAGTAATGTGTCGCTACACATTTATAAGCATGTTTGGGTTAGCCAATATAATATATATATTACGGACTCTACGATTATATAAGCAATATCACCTGAAGAGGTCTCTAGTTACTTGTAACTCGCTGACCGAAACATGCCCATGAATGTGTAGCGACATATAAATGCTTATGTAAAACAAATAATTTGTATATATATATATATATATATATATATATATATATATATATATAATACTACTAAGCTCTAGTTACATATTGAACACTGTTGAAATAAATATCGAAAATATGTATGCAATGTATTACTTTATATGTATACATATATACATGAAATAGTAATAACGTTTTTCTTTGAGAACGTTATATATATATATATATATATATATATATATATATATATATATATATATATATATATATATATGCTTTATTTGCCCATTATAATCAATTCAATGTTATTTACATATCAAATGCACTGTTATACTTATTACATATATTATTATATATAGCTCTGTTTCTAAGAAAAACTGAGCATTCTAAGAATGCACACGCTCACGTACGTGTATATATATATATATATATATATATATATATATATATATATATATATATATAAACTTCAGTAAATCCACAGCCCAATGATGGAAACCACTTTTTCTACACAACAGATACATACATACACACATACATATATATTTAACATAGTAACTATTTTTGTTGATGTATTCAAATCTGTGTTTTATATTAATTTCACCAAACATTGTACAACATTAAATTCAGGTAAAACTTTGGCTAAAACCTATTTTTCAATATACATTATAACTCGTATATAATGGGTGTTGGACTTTCACGGTCAGTAATGGTCGAAGGTCCAAGAATCGGACCTCGAAGTTATTGTTTTGATTGGGTAAAGCCACACTGATGTGTCTTAAAAAGACGAAATGCGTGTCTGTAGATGTTAATATAATCTATTTTATCTCAAGGGAGAGCACTCTGATGTAAGAAAAAGACATAAGCTAATAAGCGAGATTCTTCCCTGAATGGAATTGTAATTAAATACGAGTTCTCCTACGTTATAACAACTGGCAAGCCGTCTGAGACAGAATGTTGGATTTAAATAGTCACAAATTACTGAAGGGCAGGGATTAAAATTTCGATGTTAGTGCATTAATTAAGTCACATGTGTTCGTGGATGTTAATATTTATTTACATATACATAGCATTCTATTAAGACAGATTGCTCCGTACACTTAAAACCTGATGAGCTCTGTGTGAAATATACATTTACATATAAAGCATATTTTCATACAATTGTGTGCGCGCACGCGCGCAAGACGATTCTGTCTTTCAAATCTTTATGGCTAGCAGCTTTCTTCCTACAAAAACCAACATTTAATTCTGATTTATCAGAGTTTTCGTCTTTTTTTTTTGTGAAACCTTAGTCCATGTTCTTAACAATAAAAAAGCTTTAGATTTCTTTAAAAAAAAAAAATAAAAATTTACCCAACTTAAAAGATGGAGAAGAAAATAAAAAAGGATGCAATTTTTAACAATGACTTTATCAATAATGGCAGCAAACCTCTAGCTGAAAGAGAGGGAAAGAAAGTCTTAGTGTCCTTTTCACCTTCTTTCCTCCTTTTCTTTCGTTACGAGAGAGAGAGAGAGAGAGAGAAAGAGAGAGAGAGAGAGAGAGAGAGGTATACTTTTTATATTTAATGAATACCGTGCTTCCCCTTTGTGGCATTTGTAGAAACAGTCTGTGAGTTTGAACTTTAACTGGGGCATGTTTGACAAGAAGATCAAGGAGAACGTGAATCTTAAGACGTATCATTAAAGTCTGTCAACATCTAGGCGGTCATGGCGGCTGACAAGTTGCAATATTAGTCAGAATTGTAGATTAATCGTCGACGTCGGCATAATTATTTTGACTCTAAGTTTATTTAGGGATAAATCAGACATTTCAAATTACAATATCAAGCAAACTGTTTAGTTTTAGTTTCATTTTTTTATAATCTATATGATTAGAACCTAGGCAACGTCAAGTAGTTCTGTTAGTATATAGTGCTGCACCCAAATAGAAATACTTTGAAGCAGAGGTTGTGAGTTTGAATCTCAACTAGGAGAATCTATTTTTACTCTGATTTTATCTCAAAATGAACTTGAACATTTCGAATTAGAATAGGTCGTTAAGTTTTACATTTATGGGTCAGTCGCTCCGTGTGCCGTACTTGAATACAAATATTGTGAGTTCGGATCTCAACCGAGGCATAATTATTTTTACTCTGGTTTTATCCACAAATGAGAATATTAAGCAGATTTTTAGTCTTTGAGTTTATTTTCTGTAATCTATGTAAATTACAAGAATTAGGATCCCAGGTGATACCTGGTAGTCCTGCTAGTATAAAAATTGTTTTTTCTGTATAGAATTTGCGTGTTGAAAGCTCAATATTTGTTAAGTGTCTCTTTATCTTGTTGGACACAAAACAGAAGATTATGGCGCTTTAAAAAGACTTGCTTTGAAAATATGCATGTGAAAGTTTTAATTCTATCTTTGATTGAACCATATCTTATCTGTGGAAAATACATGGCTATTTTGTCATTTGGCGAACTCTTGATATGTCTAACTACATATTTCATAAGAACATGCCAAATAAACATTGTTTACAGTGGAGAACCATATCAACTCTCTCCATCAATAAAGTAATAAACGCACAACTTTACAATGTCTGTCATATGCCAGAGTAACTGCATCACAGTTTTTTTTGTATTCTCCGAAACTTGTTGTCGTACTTTAAAGTCTCGGTTTTTACTTTACTATTTTTTGTACAAGAGAAGCAAAGATTCTATTTAATTGTGAGCTAGGTATTTCTTTTTTTTTTTTTTTAACTAACCAGAATTCTTAACTCAAGTGAAACTAGATATTACTTTCTATTCATCAGTTTAAAGGTTTATAAATTACATTCTGTTGCACGTCTTTTATTAATAATAGATATTAAAAAAAAACGTATATTGTGGTAATCCTTTAAAATTCGATAGTAATTTTCAAATATTTAAACTGTCAAATAGACAGTACTTTATAATTTGAGCTCAAATGTAAAGGCAAATGTCAAATATGATGGTTATTTATGGGTGATGCAGTATACAATGAAAGTCTATACCCTCCTCTCTGAAGAAAGCAAAAATACCAAAAAATTGAGAAAAATATTTATGGCGTACGTTCCCGCAACAGAAAGTAAAATACCATAGTCCAAAAATTACGTAAATCGATTAAGTAGTTTTATTTGAAGGAGAGAAAAAAAAAATGGCTAAACAACGATTGACATTCTCTCGATGCAATTTTATAGGATAAAGATGATTTCGAATGAACAAACATAGACTATATTTTAAAAAGTCATTCTCACCATGGAGAAAGGTGGCTACAAATTGTCAAGGATCACTTAAAAATGTTTTTTTTTTTAATAAAAATAAAACTGATCGATTTACTTGATTTTTTTTTTTTTTTTTACATTTTCTTTCTGTCATGGGCACGTACATCATAAATATTTTTTTTCTTTTTAATGAGAGAGTTATGAACTAGTATCAAACCTCAATTTCCTATTCGGTTCCGGCCGTATCAATTGAACCGTTTTCTTTTTCTCTGTATAATTTGTTAGATTAATCTTTTACTTTCTGACAAAATAAGTTTCTTTTCTCTTCGACTAATTCATAAATATCTTCAATGCGTTTCTTTGGCTAAAAATGTATTTTTGGTATCACAGAGAAATATGTCCCTATTTTCTGACCCCCTCCTCCATGAGAACAAAGTTCGGCACAAGATCTAATGTGTGAAAAATCCAGTCCTCGATACAAAAAAAACATCCTCAGACTAAGAAGATTTTTTTCGTCCAAATAAGGACATAAGATTCTACGTTTTGATCATAGGCCGGAAATTTGGCATTCGGTCTAGGAGAAGTAATTTTTTTTTTTTTTTTTTTTTTTTGCATAATATAACGTAGGGTTTTTTTATTACTGAAAAGTGATCGTTTCCCATTTCGATAACGAGTTACCTCCCTTTAATACGATAGTTATTCCCCTTGATAAAACCTCGGCTTTTTTATTTTTTTTATTTTTACCCCTAGCAAATATTTTCGAAATATTATCCTTTAAACTTAACAATAAAAACAAAATATTTCTTGGCCTCCGGGCCAAGATCAAAGTGTAGTATCTGTTCTGATGCTATACTTCACTTTTTGTTCTCGTCGATTAGTGGAGGAAAAAGCCTTCATTATTGAGACAATTTAAAAAAAAAATTTTGGGTTTGTATTACTGTACACATAGATTCGAAAAACTTGTCACAAAACAAATATATAACAAATAAATGTTATCAAAGGCAAGATAAGTTACCTTTCTACCCAACTGGATTTGTTTTTAGTGTTTATATTTAATATAACATGTTTATTCAGCTCGAAAAACATACAGTGTTTACCGATGTATTGGAAAATTTAAAATGGCAGCCGACTCTCTCTTTGAGGCGGTAAGTTTAGGAAAATGAGTTATAAATAAAAAAACAGGCAAAATACTGTTAGAAACTCGCTCAATATATGTTAGCGTGACATAGGTTGACATATATTCGGCGGGTTTTCAACAGTATTTTGACTTTTTTTTTATTTATAACTCATTTTCCCAAACTTACCATCTCCGAGAGAGAGTCAGCCGCCATTTTGAATTTTCCAATACATCGGTAGACACTGTATGTTTTTCGAGCTGAATAAACATGTTACATTAAATATAAACACTAAAACATATCCAGTTAGATAGAAAAGTAATTTATCTTGCCTTTGATAACATTTATTTGTTATATATTTATTTTGTGACAAGTTTTTCGAATCTATGTGTACAGTAATACAAACTCGCAAAGTAAATAGGAACAATAAAAACAAAAGTATTTTAGACATAAATAGTAGTTATATAACAACTGTCTAATAAATGGAAAACTAAATTTCAGCGCTAAAATTTAAATGTAAAATTATATCTCAAGGTGTCTTGTTCCGTTTGCTCGTGTTTAGGCGTAGTACTTTTGTTTTGTCTTTTGGGGGCTATTTAAATTTTTTTTTTTTTAAATTATTTTTTATTTTCATGAAAGCATTTTTGTTCAATTAATGAATTTTGGGTATTCATGAATTTATGGTACCGTGCTGAAATGATGTTATTTAATTTAAAGAGGGGGTATTTTGTAACTTCTGTACTTTCACCTAACAATTTAATAATAAAAAGATACCGTAAAACTAAAAATAGTGCGATTAAAAAAAAATGTATTAATTTTTTTTTCTTTTTTGATTTTGTTTTACAATATACAGAGGTACGAAAAAGTAGCCAAAACCAAATATATAACGAATATATGTTACCAAAGGCAAGATAAGTTGCTCTTCTACCTAAATGGATTAGTTCATTAGTGTTTTTAATTACTTTAAAACGTTTATTTTATTTGAAAACAAGTATTGTGGAGCGCTACGCGAGACCACAAAAAATGCATTCGATTTGACTCTTACATCTTTCAAATCCCGATAATGTCATAAAAATACAAAATAAAGCAAAATACTAATAGAAACTTACCCATTAAATGTCATGGTAACATTTATTGGGTGGGTTTTTACCAGTGTTTTGTTTTATTTTTATTAACTTATCTTGCCTATTTGTTGTTTTGACTACGTTTTCGACCCCCCCTTATTTTAAAACAAACCCCTTTTCTTATTTGTAATTTTAATGTTTGACTTGGTCGAAATTTGAACATTATAACAGAAGAGAGGAAAATAATACTCTAAAATTAAATACATGAAGCGAAGCGAAGCGCTCTTCTCTTAAAAACACAACTAATTTTCAATAACGACATTCAAGGGAGACAACTCCCCCCAAATAAGAATCCGGAATATTGTAAGAAAAAAAAAATGCCTGTGTTTGGTTTTAGTCATTGAATTGTTTTGAGGCTAATATTGCCATTTTGAGGAAAGAGTAAGTGCTATTTTTCATAAACCCATCTTAGTAAGACTTTAATCAAATTAAAAAAAAATATTTATAGGTGCTTCTGCACTTAATATACCGCGCTACTTTTTAAAAAAATAATATTTTCAAGTTAAAGTTTTACGACTGTTTTTTTTTTTTTAAATGAAAGTACAGAATAGTTAGAAAATATTCTCCTCATGTTAAAAATGGCTTTCTAAATAATAACGTAATTGTTTCAGCACGCGGCCACAATAAGTGCGTAAGTACCTATTTTTAAAACCGATATTTATCTCTCAAGTGACTTTAAAAACATTTAGTACTTGAGCCGTGCCGTGCACTTATTGAACCGCGTTGAAACAATAACGTTGTTACGTAGCCATTCTTTAACTGGGGAGAGGTTAGGGTCTTTAGTAACTATTCTATACTTTTACCGGCGGAACTGAACGAGAATCACCCCCCCCCTATATATTAGTATCCAATCAATAATAATCCATTGAAAAAATTGCAAAACCGTTCTTAACATGGGGGAGATAAGCCAAGGGGTGTTTATTCTGAAAGCCGTTCTTAGGAGCGGGTGATTCTCGTTCAGGTTTGCCCTTTCACCTAACAATTTCATAATAAAAAAGGATATTATAAAACTTTAATTTAACTTGAAAATACTATTTAAAAAATAGCGCGGTTCAAATAAAGACACAAAAGCACCAACATTTGAATAAAATCGAAGATTTTTTTTCAATTCGTCGGCGTCCATAAGTTTTATTATTTTACTTTTAAAATTCGCATTTAAATTGAGGTTTTTATTTAGTTTTTTTTTAAATATAAAATTTAACATAACATTTTAATATATGAAAATAAACTGTATTTATAATATCTGCTTAAAAACAATATATTGATAAAAGATAACTAAAATTATATCTCTAAAATGCTGCTGCTAATACTATTACGAATAATAAAGCCAAACGAATAAAAAAAAATGCATATATATCCCAATATATGCAATTCTTCCTTTAATTAAGAATGTGTTTTAAATGCGTCATAGTGGATAAATACGATCTACATTCATTCTTAACTATCATTGTTGCTCGGGACATGAATGACGAAATAGAAGGCTTAAAAATGTTATATATATATATATATATATATATATATATATATATATATATATATATACAATGAAAATTACAATTGAATTTACCAAAATGATCCAAGATGGTAAAATTAAAGTAAATTATAAATATTAAAGAATTAATATTTATAAAATTATCTCAGCCAGATATAAAAGCTCGATAAAACCAAATAGGAAATAGAGCTTATAATATGTGTGTAATATTCGTGTGTAATCACTTTTTTCTTTACCATATTCCCTCTGCTTGACTTTTTTGTTTTCAAGTAAGATCTTTGACTTACTTGTTTCATCAAATACTTCTGCATGCAAAATCCGATCCCGCATTTTGCTAATTCCTACCCTCTGATGAGAAGGAAAGTATTTCTTCGAAACTCCGCGGATTAAGGACTATCCATTTATCTAGTGTTTCCTTTTCAGATTAAATATGTTTTTAACTCATCTCAAAGTGTTTTTTAACATATTTTATTAACTGTTTGCTCATATATATATATATATATATATATATATATATATATATATATATATATATATATATATATATATATATATAATCATAAATGAAAACAGTAAATTAAAATTTACATGCAAAATTTATGTGTTGACAGAATACCCAAATAAAGATAATTAATATTTATATTAGACCGAAATTTACGTTTGCTTTTGTCTAGTAAACTTTTATCTTCTACCTGATTGGTGTGTGTATACATTATATATGTGTGTGTGTGTTACTATAATTATTTTTTGAGTCATATTGAATTCGATTATATAAGGTTTCTAAGTGTACCTTGTGTAGTTAGTAACTTTTAGCCTACTACACATAATTACAATCTTTCTGTGAAATATGTTGTCACAAGATTGCTTCCTTGAGGGCTACAATATTGTCATCTTCAAATCTAGTGCCAAACCGTCCTCATAAGTTATCAAATTTTACTCATTCAATTCATTATCACCACTCCTCCATACTATTCATTATTTAGCTATCATTCTATCATTAACTCGTACCTTGGAGTGGCTTTTAGCCTTTATAAGTAAAATATATGGATATATGCTCCTGTTAAAAAAAACGATTCTATTCCATTTCAAAGCAAGTCGAAAACAAATTATCTCCCTTATATTTGAGAGTTATTCCCCTTGTAAATTACCACCAACTCTTTGAAAGTGTAATCAAAATATTGTTTTTACTCTCAATATTTTTAAATTTAATAAAGAAAAAGCAAAATTGTATTTTATTCATAAAAATATGGTTTTCAAAATGGCAGAGCAACTCTCTGAAGAAAGGGCAATTACAAATTTAAAAAATTAAAATTTATTTTTATATATTATCTCAACTCGGTGTCGACGTGTTTTTCATTGTCTCTATTACAAGAAAAAGATTTTTTTTTTAACAAATCGTTTGAGTTATTTTTGTAAATATTATATTTAAAATTAAATTATTAAGAATGAATTAATGTAGAATACATAGAATTAAAACAATTTTATAGTTTTATTTTTTGGCTACTGGAATGAAGATTGAAATTCTAAAACGACGATAAAAAATAAGTTGGCGGACCCGCACAGTGCAGTGTGCACTGTCAGTGCAGTGGCTGCAGTGCAGTCAGTGCACCCCCATAAAATGTATTATTTTCACCTTTTTTTTTCAGTTTTTTTCCGATGATTATCATAGATTACAGACTTAACTATCACATCAACAAATAAAAAAATTTGATAAAAATAAATTTAATAACTTTTAAGAAAGGGGATCACTTTCTCGTTATAACGTTCTACTTACTTGATCCCTGACTTACTGTACATCTTTATCGACGTGTCACGTGATTAGGCACGGTAAGATTTCCTTAAATTCCCTAACAATAAAAGGTAAAAAAAAAAAAAAAAAAAAAAAAAAATAGATAAAAATGTTCCCTACTATATATTTTAAGCGTCTTTTAATACGGGAGCAGTAGGACGTCTTTTTTTTTTTTTCTTCTTTAAAATTTCTTTTTATTAATTATCAAAGTTACATAGACACGAGAACTACGTACACACAGAAAATCTCACCGGTCCATGACACGTCAGTAAAGAGACGTACAATAAATCAGGGATCAAGTAAGTAGAACGTTATAACGAGAGAGTGAACCCTCTTCTTAAAAGTTATAAAATTTACTTTTTTCATTTTTTTCTGCTAATATGATAAAGTCTGTAATCTATGATAATCGTCAGAAAAAAAATGAAAAAAAAAACAACAACAACAAAAAAAAAACGCATTTTAAGGAGGAGACACTCTCGTACAGGTCCGCCAATAATTTATTTCTCACCGAACGCAAAAAAAAAAAAAAAAAGTGAATAAAATAAAGATACCCCATCCTCGCTCACAAGCCACAGCTTCAGTAACTACATTAAGCATGTTTAAAAGTTAAGAAATATAATTTAATCCCGTTTGGAATCTCTGTTTTTAAGAGAGGCGACTCCTCCCAAACCAATTTTCGCATGGAGTTCAAAAATATATATTTATATAGACATCTTGTATATTATTCACATGAAGTAAAAATGTCAAAAATTCGATTTTGACACAGGAAAGAAACTTCAGTTTTCTTTTTCTTTCGTGCATAGATATTTTTTTTTCTTGGGTGATTTGAAGTTTTCCAAAATTATTATTTTTTGTTAAACATAAAGAAATTATATTAAAAACAACCCTCGATTGCATAGTAAAATGAAAATATTGGTTTGTAAATACATTTCTTTTACGTGTATTTTTTTTTTTTTTACGAAAATTATTGTCTGATTCAACTAGGGCATTTCCATTGCTAAACGCACACATGAAATGAGTGCATCTTATTTTAGATGCGTCTTAGCATTTCTAAGACGTTCTATTCGTCAGTTTGTCCGTCACATTCCAGTTTCATGAATACACACACACGCACACACTCACATTATATATATATGTATATAATCACAGAATATTAAAGCATACTAACATTTTAAGAGATATACCTAATTTGTTTGTGGACATAAATGATATTAATTAATTATTTTAGCTCTCTTAAGACGATCAAAACACGTTCCTGTAGATAATTTGTGTACTTCCTGTTTCACATAACCATTCTGCAGGGCCGGCTTTTCCTTTGGGCCGAAAGCCATCAGAGTTCTAGGCCATTGTTGAGATGGTTTGTTCTCTGTTGGCTGAGGTGTATGGTCTTGTGCAGTTCTAGGAGGTCCACCTTTCCAAGCTTTACTTTTCTCTTTGAGAAGAGGATGATTGCTAATCGCCTGACACGCCCCTACCAGGGAATACTGACAGGACTGCTCAGGCATTTTTTTGTAGGTCAGTGTAATCTTTCTTTAGGGTACTGGCTCTTGAAATCTGACTTTCCAATCTTTGTATCGCATCACTATGCCATGTGTGTGTGGAGAGGAGAGATAAATATCAATCCATTCTGAAGGGTACTAAAGATAATCTGCTCTGTAGAGTTTAACTATCTTATCTCTGCATATACACATAAGAAAGTTGGGATAACCAGCCTAAAAAGATCGGCTGAATCTCAGATTGTGTAATAATAAAATGCACTCAACGTGGAAACGACTTCGCTAAAAAACAGATCATTTGAAAATGTAATTGCAATTTCAAATCTCAAAACTATCAGAACATTTTCTTTGTTTTAGGATCTAAAGTTTAATGATAGTTATGAAACTTGAAACTGCACCAACATATTCAATGGTCAGTTAGAGGTAAGAATATTTTTAATAATATAAATAGATTAGATAAAAAAAATTGATCTGGAGCAAAAGACTAGATCCAATGTCTGGAATGTTTTTTTTTTTTAATTTTTTTTTTTTAAGGGCGGTGGCATTTGATCAAAACTGCTGGGGAACCATGAGATAAAATAGTGTCGTGTTCTTATTTTCGTGGTGAACAACTGATGATCCCTACAATAAGGTTGTGTTGAATTATTAAGATTAGTGTAAATTCTTGAAATCAAACTAATGTGATGATTGCAAAAGATTAATTAACTTCTAAGCATACAGTATAATTCACATTAACACGCAGGTTCCTATTAGATCACCGAAGTTAAGCAACGTCAAGCCTGGTTAGCACTAAAATGGTGACCATTTGGGAATTCCAGGTGCTGTATGTGCTATCCGCTTATCTCGGCATTGCTTCGAGTCATCTAGCACTTCTCCTTGCCACTGGACTCAAGCAGTGCCGATTCAGGAGAGGTGTGGTTTGGGCTTGTGCAACCCTTGTCTCACAATTTCACGCACGGCTACCATCACAGGGAGTATTCATTGTCCCTCGGGATTGAACGGAGGCATTAAAGCAAAGGAGTTTTCAAATGAAGGATTAAAAAAAAAATAGTTTTAAAGGTTGAAAAACTTAGCTCTCTCTGTTTTTAATCATTTATTATAGTTAATCATTTATTATTGTTATGAAGCTCTATCTGAAAGGATATTGAGCATTATTGTGTGTGGAAGATCTTACATCAGATCTGTCTTGAGATCTTTTGAAAAAAAAAACATGAACAGTCATTCATGTAAACCATAACAAATATGTTATCTCCATTGTACAAATTGGCGTTGCTATATTTTATAAAGTTTCATTAAATCACATTTTCAAAATAAAACTCAATAACATGAATGTTAAGTGGTTATCATTACTATATTATTTGGATTGAAAGTATCCACTTACAAATGTGTTATAGCATATATATATATATATATATATATATATATATATATATATATATATATGTATATATATATATGCTAACTTATAAAAATATATATGGCAATTAAGCTACACAGAATATTCTACGTTTCATTCTCATAAGGATTTGTCAGAATGAAACGCGGGATGTTCTGTGTAGCTTAATTGCCATATATATTTTTATAACTTACTACTACACTCTACCTATGTATTGAGCACTGTTGAAGTAAATACTGAATATTTATGCATAAAATTATATTTTCATATTAATTTGTGATAAAATTAAGCAGTCATATATATATATATATATATATATATATATATATATATATATATATAAGTGTATTTTCAACACTTTAATGATACTAGCATTTAAAAGTAACGCTGTATCTGACGTCATTCATCAACTGAAATGTCAGTTATACGAGCTAATAAAAACGTTTTAAAATTTGAATATTTTGTTATTCTATAATATTTAAAAACTATTGAGTTCATCCAAAATACACTATTTTTGTAGATGATATAAGGAAATGATTTTACACATAAAACGTTCCTCGAAAATAATGATAAAAGATAAAAAGCAATTAAAAAAATCCAATAATCAGTTAAGAAACTGAAATCAAATGACTTCGTCCCTGAGATTTACTGCAATTATACGAAAGTTTTTTTTATTTTTTATTTAAAAAAAAAAACAAAAGAAACAAAACCTGAAAAATGCAATCATACTAAACAATTAAAAATAAAGAAATCTGTTCATTTATTTTTCTTAAATGTAACTTTTTTTTTTTATTTTTTTTTTTTAAAAGGTTTCAAATTTTAATTTTTGTGATTTTATTATTTGAGGTTGAGATGCTAGGTTCACTTTTTTATTTAGCAATCGACCTTTTCAACTTCATCTTTACAAATTATTTCTTGCTATTGAGCTTGAGTGTTTGTCTGAAATAACTATGCTATTGTTTATCTAAGTATAATAGTGATTACGAAGTTTGCGTTGGCATAAATAAATGATGTAAATAAGGAAAGGATAACGGCATCTGTTTGACGGTAAATGAGATGAGGTGAGAATTGGTGGAAGAAATTGAATGGGTGGCATAATAGCAGCGATATCAACAGCATAAAAGAATTTGAATAAGAGAATAACATAAATAAATGACGTAAATTAAGTAGAAAATGAAATTAAAACAAGAAGAGTAAGAGGACAAGCGGATGAAAAAGAGGTAGAGGGGAAGATAAGGATACTAAAGATTAATGTTGATCAGTGGCTCCCGGATCGTCTAGTGGATAAATAAAAATCCTGGTTTAAGTAAAATTCTATTTAAAATACCCTGAGGCTTTATTTTTGAATAAAAATTCTTATTCTTATATCTCTTTGTTAAATTTAGTGTAATTTTGATCAGTAATTTTGGGCTTGTAAGTAGCTTTATTATAAGTGTCAAAATTATGTTCCTAGACAGGCTATATCAAGAGTGCTTTATGCTGAATTTGTTGGAATTTTACCAAATTCTTTTTGACTTATGTTTATTATTATTATTATTATTATTATTATTATTATTATTATTATTTATTTATTTATTTATTTATTTATTTACTCATTAAGAGATTTTATATGAGTCATTATCAGTGATTGCTCACTGGCAATAACAAGTGCTGTTCCCTGGAATCTGAGGGATAACAAGTTTCCTCAGCTTTCCAACACTCTCTACATTGTTCAACAACTGTTGCAAATCACTTTGCATTATCACAAAAGTCGTTTACCATTGACTTATTGTTGATAATCGCTGTTGGCGTTCTCTGCAATTTAAATGGCAATAAGCTTCCCTTAGATGACAGTACTCGCCGTGTCTTTCCAGTGAAGGTCTGCATGGTGCTCTTCCACCTCAGTCTTTTCATCCTCTTTGACTCTTCACAAGTAAAGAGTGGTGTCAGCACTTGATTACTTTAAAGGAGGGGGGGGGAGGACGTCAGAATAAATGAGATACTTGTCAGTTTCAGTTCCTTTAGATTCGCTGATGCTACAACAATAATATTAGAACATTAGTCATTTACCTCCTCCTTCCCAGCAAGGGAAGATGTGACGCAAGGTCAAAAGGTGGAAACTGAAAAGCCAGTGCATAGGAGGCATGTGCACTCTGGCCCACAAAATATGCTTTTGCAGCACTGTCAACATTTCACAGAAGGGCGCCTCAGGCGATTAGCAATAAACTAGCCTCTGGTTAGAGAGGAGGTAAAATTGTGGAGAATGGACCTCAAAATCATATGTCGGCACAATAGAAACAAGTACATTAACTAAAATATTACGCAGACTCTGAAAATCGAGGGTGCGTTATGCCTAATTTAGGACAATTCTGTTAAATACTTTTTTTTTATAAGTTTTTATTGTTTTTTAGTATTAGTATTACTATTTCTTATGTTTCATGACCTACATATCATTTTAAGCATGCTGAATATTGTGCAGTTTTATTGCAAATAACTGCCCAGCTAACAAACATGCCAGCTATAATATCGATGTAGATTTGTAAATTTCATCTATTTTAAAAATGTTAAATGTCCTTTAAAATTTTAAATATAAAAGGGGCAATAGGTTAAAAAAAAAATTTTTTTTTTGCAAGTTTTAAGAAATTTCAGATGAACACTAAACTCAATAGCACTGAAGAATTAAACATAATAGATTTCGATCGTTAAATATTTTTTATTTTGTCTGTTTGAGAATTTTTTTTTTTTTTTACATTAGATTAAAACAAAAATAAAAATTTATGCAACTTCCCCCACCCCCTCATCACAATTATTTGTTTTCAAGAATGGATAAATGAATTCTTATTATTTGGAGTATTCACATTACTAGTTTCCTGTTCGTTTTTATTTTTAGAATGTTTCAGCTGAGGTCACCTTCGAGCTTCTTCAGGTGCATCCTTTCAAATTTGAAAACATAATAGTCAAATATCACAAACCTGTCTGGAAGTTTAAACTGAAATCTTTATTTAACTTATAGGAGTAGATTGTTCTTATTCTAATCAACCAAAACCTGGTAGATGCATTATTTAAAAAAAAATGTAACTGTTGTAATTCTTAGTTATTAACACTTATACTTAGCATTGAACGTTCAATATATTTAGATGACTGTCACTTAGATTTGATTACTAACCAACGCCTCTGCTTGTTACACCACATATCCGCAAGGACATATGGTGTAACTGCCAACGTCCAATCCTTACACAAGAATGATTAATAACTAACAACACCCATAATACTTCTGCCCAATTATGGCTGACAGAATGAGAACAATTAGCCTCTCTAGATTAAATAAACAGTTCAGTTCGAAATTCTGTGTAGATTTTAGATTTTGACATAAAGATACTCAAGTTCAAAAAGATGCACCAGAAGAAGGTCAGAGGTTACATCAGGTAAAACGTTTTTAATATAACAATTAAGATGAGAATACTAGACCAAGCCATCCAAACTCTTAATTCTCGTAAAAATACTTTGAAACATAAATTCCTATTTCAAAACCAAAAGAACTTTTGTAGTGCAGAATAGATTCATCTTTCAACATCAGCCATTTTCTTTTTACTATTCCTTTTAATAAAGTATTTTAATTCCCAACACAGTTTCTTACTTGTATTTGTGTTGGCTTCCACTCTGACGAGATTTAGCCGAACTCCTATTGTTTCACAACATCAGACATCACCACTAACCAGGCATGGCAGTCTGATAATGATTCCACTTCGATTGATAGCCAATTGCAGTTTCAGCAGCAGATCCCAAATTTCAGAAGGGCAGACATGTCTTCCATGTTGTGTGTTGGTTTGGTCCAGATCTTCAATTGGTCTCTTTGTCTTTTATAGCCAACAGTATTCAGGTCATATATATATATATATATATATATATATTCTGTGTGTATCTGTAGTTTGTACTACATAGGAAGTAGTAGTTAAAGATTAGATGTTAGGATCAAACAACACATGCTTACAAAAGCTCGTCCATCAAATTATTTACCGTCAAACATTCTAGATAATTAATAGGTTTTCAATTCCAGAACATCTCATAAAAAATCGAATCTATGCTTCTAATTTCAGTATTGACTTATTCTCCATTTTAAGTAAGTCACTCTAGAAACATTAGTCGAAGTGATCTTTTCTCTCTAAATAAAGGAATTCTGGAACCTTATGTAATTACTAATATATATATATATATATATATATATATGATTAGTGTGTATGTGTGTGTATATATATATATATATATATATATATATATATACACACACACACTAATGATGATGGCGATGAAATAATGGAAATAATATTCTGTTATAGAATGATATTCCAATGTTATAGAATAATAGAACAGGAAAAACCGAAATTAGTTATACATGCATCAAGGTTCCGTCTTCATTTTAAAACTTCGTCGATTTTGAGAACAAGGAAGTCTTGAAATTGACAGATGAAATGTTGATCTAATAATAAAAATGATCTGTATCTAATTTTAGTTTTTCCTTTTTCATTTTCAATCCATATATATTCATATATATATTATATTTATAAAATTATTTTCATTTATACAAATTTAGCTACACAAATGCATTCATATTTCAGCTTATAACATATTTGAACATCACCAGGCTAGTGTACACGATATAAGTGCAGCAAAATGAAAAGTAATTCCCAAAGCTTCAAAATTTTCTGGAAGAGGAATATGTGACTTTACGTAATAAATCAATTGATACCCATCATCAATCTCACCTTACAGACATGCCATGATATTCTAGGTTCAAATATATAGATAAAAAGGAACACGAAAATTAAACATGTAATTTTCAGTTTGCTCTTCCCTGGCATTGGCAAGTAAAGCCACAATTTTACCTGACAGATTTCTCATTTCAGCAGCAAGGTGGCCAGACAGAAATTTATTTAAACGTATACAATTTATCAAAGAGGAAGGATAAATAAAAAGAAAATAAATCTCATCAGATAGCATGGCATTACGTATTTTCAAAGATCGGTGAGAAATTTTTATGAGGGTTTGGATGCAAGGTTTTCTCATTAAAATTAGCTTCAAATTTACAAGAGTAAACACCAATAAATCTGCGCTTAATTTCATATTGAAAAATGCCTCCAAATAAAAAATATTATAATAAAAGAAAATTAAATTCAAAATTAGAGGAGAGAGCAAAATGTTTGCTTATATGTCTAGAAATTCGTTTTTGCATTTGCAGTGAATATCTTAAAACAGTCTACATACATACATACAAGGATATCAACTTTTAATATTTAAGATAATCATAGGCGAGTGTGAATCTTATACTATACTTACAACAATGGTGATCTCATTTTTTACAAACTTCTCTGTAACCAAATCTAATAATTTCTAATTTTTCATTTCAACATAAATAACAAGATATTAAAATGATAAAAAATAAATAAGTTGAAAATAAATATTAAATAATGAAACACGCATAATTAATGATGTTAGTTCACAAGATGGAATGTATTCAAAACGAGAGCAAAAACCATTTACCAGATGTTTGCAAACAAGTTTCGTTGTATATTTTTTGAATATTTGATTAATCTATATACTAGCCTTTAACTATAAAGAATCCTTTTCACTTTGCATTATTTTTTATTTTGTACACTGACTTGATGATTTCCAAATATTGAATTTATTTGTTTGTGCAATTCTATTTGCTACTGAGCACTATTATATAAGTATTGTGTCAAGTTCACTGGATTGATTGTACAGCTTCTCTGAACAAAACTACATCCGGAATATATGTTATGCTTTCTATTTTTTTGTGCGAATGACATCATATGGATGTTACCTTTATTATAAGTCACTTCTCAAGTGATGAGAGTTAGCTCCCTTACACGCATTATCTGCATCATGTAGCCACATTAAAAGACCTATTTATTTATTTATATGTATGTAACACTTCTATTGGTCCCATCACAGTGTACAGAAACATGAATCGATTTGTGTAGATTATTTTAAATGTTTAAAGTTTATTTATAAACTTTATCTTGTATTGTGCAATTTTAAAAGCTATTGGTTGTAAGTTCATTTAATAAGTATACTTGAACTTGTTTAATTAACACACACACATACACACATATATATTATTTTATTCAATTTAGGTAAACAAGATTGCCATAAGTCGCTACAATAAGTCTATTGTTTCAGTCTTAAGACATCATCAGGCGACACTATACCTCTGTTGTTACTCAAGGCCAGTTTTTTTTAATGAAAATGGAAACAGTATATAAATAGAGAGAATATAAAAAATAGAAAGAAAGGAAAAAGAAATCGTCTGAATGATTTTTTTTCTTTATAAGAAAGGGGACACTAGTTTAATCAGTTATTAATGAAAGTGACCATTGTTCCTTAAATTATGTCAGAACGCCCCTTGCTTTTCTAATTGAGCACTATCAAGAACGTTGTTGAAATTCAATGGTTTTTTATTTTTTGATATTTTTGAACCTCGAATATATATAATATTTTTGATAGTGTACAGATTTTTACTGCGAGCAAAGTAGCTAAGTAGGGTGCATATATACTAATCTGATTTTAGACGGTCTGGGTTCAACATTCTGCCACATACAGTACATATATTATGACCCTATTTTATATGTCAGCAACAATTTCAATTTTTATGGGTAATCTGCTAGTGTTCCTATGATAATGAAGATGGAAATGATAATTTGAAATTTACCACTAATTTAATTGCATTTTATCTATACTAACCTAAGTCGTCTGTCTGTTAGCTAATTTTAAACATACGTACTTGTTACAGCATGTCGATGCATATCTTGGTCAGAGCATTAGGAGCGGGTGCACTGTCGTGATGAAGAAGAGTAAATGCAAACGAAAACATGTGGAAAAATGCAGTGGTTTCTGAAAGCTAAAATGACATTTAGATATCAGGTTAGATCACATAATCTGATCATATCTCTTTCGTCCATATTTCACACATCATTTCTCTTTCGTCCACATCATAATCTCTCTCTCTCTCTCTCTCTCTCATATATATATATATATATATATATATATATATATATATATATATATATATGAAATAAGAATTACAATTAAGTTTACCAAGATGGCAAATCTAAGGTATATTATAAATATTAAAGAGTTAATATTTATAAAGTAATCTCAACCACAGAGGTAAAAGCTCAATAGCACCAAATAGGAGATAGAGCTTATAATATTAACAAGTAGTTAATAAAACATGTTAAAAAACACTTTGAAAAAAAAGTTAAAAACATTTAATTTTAAAAAGGAAGCACAAAATAAGTGGATATCCATTTTTAAAATAAATATATTTTTAACTCTTTTTTGGAGTGTTTTTTTAGCATGTTTTATTAACTAATTTTTCTTATATATTTTTGTGGATATATATATTTCTGTGGAAATATATTTTATTTCCTTATAATACATACCAATCCTTATTTAAGAAACTCAATGTAATTACGGAGCAATATGGTGAATGAATGACAAAAGTCTATATTCCAAAGTTGATATAATAATTAAGTGATTGATTTTGTGCTATGAAACAGATACTGTCGAGAATTGTAAATGTCAACTGAATGAAAGGAATAAATTATAAGATGGTCAACATCATGAACTTTGGAATATAGACTTTTGTCATTCATTCACTATATATATATATATATATATATATATATATATATATATATACTTCGGAGTAGTTTTTATTTAACAATCAGTGGTTATGTAAACGTGAGATTGTAGGTTTACAAAATATTACTGGCATTGACTTTCCATGTCTCACTGACTTTAGCAAATAGGGTGCATACCTTTATAACTATTTGCTAATATTTTCACTCCTCTGATGAGATGGTAGACATCGAAACCCTATAGGTTAAGGAGATAAACTTTCTAAAACATTCTTTGTCTTGCTTAGAATAATAAAAATTCTTTGATATGAAACTCAACCACTTCATTTCATTTCAATAAGAGTTTTTTGAAATTCATTGAATTACAGTTTAAATATATATATATATATATATATATATATATATATATATATATATACGCACACACACATTCAATTTACAAACTATTATTTCCCCCAATCAAATATGTTTGTTATCATTACGTTTGATGAACACAATCATGCGTTTTGATTCTTTATTATCAACAAAACTATGCACTAAGCATATATTTTAATTTCAAATATATGGAATTAAATGTCTGTTAATAAATGTTATTTTTTTTCTTAAGAACATGGCCCCATGTTTACCATAAATACCGAAAATAGCAGAATTTAATATTTATCTTCAATAAGAAAACCTATTAGATGTTTACACTTTGGCTGTCTCTACTTAATATATGCACTGTTTATAAATGACTTTCGGAAATGTCTTGTTTATCTTACAGAAGTTTGTAAGAATTTTGGAAAGAAAGATTAATGGATCAAATAGACACAGATTGTCTATCAGATTAAAATATATATATATATAAGAATGTAGAAGATTGGGAAAAGATAGAAAATACTCACATATTCTTGCATCTATTATCCAGGTTGCGTGATGTAAAAAGCATAATATATATATATATATATATATATATATACATATATATATATACATATATATATGCAAATTTATGTATATATGTATGTATATATATATGTATATATGTAAATTTCTGGACAATATTTTCCTTTTCACTCAGTATGTATTTTTTCTTTCTTTTCATTTTCTACATTGTGTAAGAAGCATAACTAATATATATATATATATATATATATATATATATATTTATATATATATATATATATATAAAATAAAATGTAACTGCACACTATTTTCCTTTTCACTGAATATGCATTTTTTTCTTTCTTCTTTTAACTATTTTTTTATTTTTTTACATTGCGTGCTCCAAAACTTTCAAGTGAGAGAAAAGATTTATTGGATCATCATTTTATATATATATATATATATATATATATATAATTTGTTTTTGTTAGCGATACTTTCATGAATGAATTCAAGTATTTATACGAAAGTGCATTTTTACCTAAATGCTTGTTGGGAATAATTTTCCCATTGACCAATCTGATACCCCCTTTTAATGGGGAGCGGCATATATATTATTTTTAAAATATAATTATCCACTGGCACGTGTTTCGTCGTCCACATATGTGTGTGAAATTAATAATCGAGCATAATAAAAAAAATATCGAAAATTTCCTGTTCTTCGTCTTTATTTAAAGACTTTATCAAGATGACTTCTATGTTTTCTTCAAATCAGTCATTGTGAGAAAGTCACTGAATAAAGGTAAAACATCAATGAACAGAAATAATTTTCGGTTTTTATTTTGCACACACACACACACACACACACACACACACACACACACACACACATTTATATATTAGACATCTTGCCTTTTTAAAACGGGTGAAAGGTTATGGCTCGTTGACGTAGAATGAGTGCTTTTCAGTCGGATCAGCCCAATAGTTTCCAAGAAAAAGTGGAACACACAGACAGATATAATAAAATGATTAGTCACATTGGGAAAACGTTTAATCGTGAAAGCAAACTTTGTGCATAGAGAAGACTCAATATCATTTCCTATAGAGTTTTATAACAATAATAAACGTGACTTATCTTAACAGTCTGACATATTTATCCAATTATCAGAAGTGTACGAACAAAATTCTTTTACACATCTGAATAGGAAAGTTTAAGACTGCATATCTGTGTTTGTGTTTAACTAAATATATAAAACTCAGAGGAATGTATCTGGATTTCTTCATAATTGTTAGATAGTATTAATCGTATTGCATATATGTCGGTCAAAAACTCTGAAATTTGTTGTTTCATCATGCCTTTTTGTTAGGTTGTTAAATAACAAAAACTTTGAAACTGATACATTCACTGATGTTTGTATCCTAACGAGCAGATACGATAATAACATATTGGTAGTTTAATGTAAACTGTGTATGAAAATGGTGGTTGACATCGAAGCAGTAAAAGCATCTTTCACGTATGAATTCAGTATTGAAGATAATTGCAACTCCAGTTACCACCAAGATCATTGAATCATTCAGAGGAAACATCCTTACATTACAAACTGTTCAATAGTTTAAATGCCATAAAATAATTCACAATCTCGCCAAAAACAACAAATCTGACCACTGGCCTTCTTTAGGTGCGTAACTGTGACGGTATAGGAATTCTAAGTCTTGTAACTGCGTCTTAAATTATTACTGCCTTCCATAGTTGTCTCACTACATTTTGGGGCCTGTGGGTTAGTGGATTGAGTCTTTATGGTTCCAGGTAAGCATTGTTTGCAGAGTGATTTCAATCCTACCCAAAGCAAGCTAGAGGGTTAGTTGGCCAAAACGTGGTGAAACAACTACAGCTATGGAAAGCAGTAATTACTAAGGATGCAGTTAAGAGACTCAATATTCCAATCCCGTTGCGGCTAACCATCTGAAGAAGGCCAGAGGATGAGTTGGCTGAAACGTGGTGAAACAACAACAACAAATATGAAGATGAGGATAATAGTCCCCCCGCCCCCCCCCCCAAATACCTAAATTATGAAACCTCATCTCAAAGGATTAAAAAAATAAAATAATATATAACCCTGACCATGTTTTCATTTCCATTGACATGCTTACAAAGTCAGAAAACAACTCAGTTCCCATAACTTTCGGAAATATTTTTCAAACTCCATATTTCTAAAGCATGGAACTTGCTGTCTGTTGAGGCACTGCACCTTTTAAAACTTCATCAACTTCTAGAAATTCGCCAAAATTTCACCTCATGCCCCCCCCCCCTCCATACACGTGTACATACACCTTTGTTGTATTGTAGCGCATCTGAGCACTACAGAGCACAACAATCTCATTATTATCGTTATGAAGTATCGAAAGCAGTTGCCAAAACCCCACAAACAATAATTCAAGAATTTTCTTACAAGTTTGGTGTTTCAACAACGACTATGTCTCGTATTCTCGAAGGAATAGGCAAGGTAAATAAAACTTGAAAAATGGATTCCACGCGGACTTCATGAAGTCCAGAAAAATATGTGCTATCTTGAAAATTTTTTCATCGAATACTTGTGAAGTTATGGTGACAAAGTTCCAAGAACTAGGATATGAAGCTTTTCAGAACCTCTCGTGGTTATCTTTAATAATGCTGATTTGTTTGCTTGGTTATTTGCACATAAAATATGATAGATGGTAGAAAGAAGGACTGATAATAAGACGAGGAGTAATGGAAAGAGTAGAAGAGTAAATAGTGGTAGTATCAGGGTAATAGGAAATTAAGATGATAGCATAAATGCTGTAAGTAAAAGGAAAAAAAAAACAGACTAGTGGCAGCAGTGTATGTTTGGCGATGAAAGGCGAATGAGTTGAAATGGTGAGAGGAAAAACGAATAGAGGTAGTAGTAGTAGCAGCAGCAGCAAGTGTTTGGCAGTGATAGCGAAAGAGACAAGAAGTAGTGGGAGGATGGGAATAGAGGGAATAGTAGTGGCAGCAGCATAAGAAAAGGAAAGGTAAATAAAGAAGAGAAAGAGAGTAGGAGGAGAGTAGAGAAAGATGAAAGGAGATAAGTAAAGAAGAGGAAGAAGAGGAGTAAAAAGTAGAGAAGGAATAAAAAGAGGAAAAAGTGAAGTGAAGAATGAGTGAAAAGAGGAGAAAAAAAAAAGGAAATAAAGGAAGAAAAGTGAAAATGTACAATATAGCAATGGCTCATCATGGGTCGTCTGTTTGAGTCTACAAACAATGTCTTGTCTTTATTGTATCATTAGAAAAGTGTTGTTGCTTCAAGTGGATCATATTTTTGATTGGATAATTGCTTTTGTTATGACTAGGGTTATGACAACAGCATATTCTTTTCCTTGTTTCGATTCTCAGGTATATACCCATTGATATCTTATATGTTTTTATGTAGAGTGATGTGATTCTCGGTTGATTGTGTCTGTGTCGGATATATATTCGAGAGTCAAAATAATGAAAAGAATATGCTGTTGTCATAGCCCTAGTTAAGACTATAAAAGTGATAATTCGTGTGCAATGTTCTTATAATAACAAGCCAATCATTGACTAGTATTAAAAAAAACAAAAAAAAAACAATTTTTGTTGGATTCCTTTTTTCAGGTTCCTCACAATTAAGAAGAGGATACTGAAAAGAGAGAAAGGTATTTTTTTTTTTAAATGACCCTGAGCATCAAAAGGCTTGTACCTCCCCTCACCATAAATACACCCCCCTCCTCTGACCAATGCCAAAACCATATTCCCTTCATTATAAAGGTCCTCAAATGCCAGAAAACTTTCTTTGGACCGCTTGCTTTTGGAATTCCTTCCTTACTCCTCGTTTGCCAGACTGTACTAACATACAGAAATTTAAATATAATGTGAACGAAAATCTTCTCCACTTAAGATACTCCCTATAAATTTGGCCCTAATCATAGACTCTTACGTCTCGGTGGCAGTATGCGGTGTTTGAGGTGAACAGAAGTACAGTGTGTTGCAAACTTAACCATCTATTTTGATGCTAATTTATAATTCAAAATAGATGGTTAATATTTTGGACACACTGTATATGATAAAATAAAAGCAGTGGGACAGTCACATTTCTATCAATCCTGCACAACACAATTTATAAAAAGGGAGTTTTTTGTTCGTAATTTATTATTGAAATAGAATTCTTGCAAGAAATGAATATAAAGTATATAGCATGGGGGTGTTATTCCGAATCGGCACCAGCATTCCAGTTTCTCAAATTGGGGGATCGATTTCAGAAATAATTAAAAAAAAATTTTTTTTTTTTTTTTTTCGAATGTGGACCATTTTTCTTTCTTTCTTTTTTTCTTTTCTTTTTTTTTTTTTTTAATACTAAAAACCATAAGGATGGGTTAGGGTTAAATAAATGTGGCTGTTAAATAACGATAAATGACGCCCACTCAAAACAATAGCCAACCCAGGAACGGCAAACCCTCAGATTCATAAGCGATGGTTCTGACAAAGGGGAAAGAATCTTTTCGTTTTCTGGGTCGACCGTGTTCTTTTTTTTTTATGATCTGTGAGTATATGTGGATATTATCAATCCTATCAGTGTTAAACTGTATCTGACTGTTATTATCCACCTTTATCTTTGAGTGGCTTTTTTGCTTTGATAAGTGATGACACATTAGAAAAAAAAACAAAACTTTGTGAGATCAATTAATGTGGTTCCCAGGCGGCTTGAAAAACTGGTGGCGAATACTGGCGCACACATTGGATTTCAAATATAAAACCATATGCTCTATGCTTTCTTGTCATATTAATTTCTTGTAAGAATTGAATTTCAGTAATAAATTTAGGAGCACTTAATAGAACGTTAATTACCGACCACCCTATATATATATATATATATATATATAATCTCAAAGCCTGAAATGTTCAACGAGCCGAGCTGAAGCCTGTTGCACAAAGGCATGAAAGATTTTTCTGGGCAGAAACGGTGAATGCCAGTGCTCTTTTTTAAATGTAATCTCTGTAACCACACGTGTTTTGACATTTTTATTGTACATTGTTGGCGATTCAGTAGAATGTAATTATTTTCAAAATTATATGGAGAGACATTTTAAGAGAAATTTAATCTTTTTTTTATGGAAATCGCTCCAGACAAGGCATGAAACCACTTGATGTAAGAGGGCTAAAAAAAGACCACTTCAATATCAAAAACTAGCCAAACGGTAAGTTTTATAGATAGATTTCGATCCAGAAGACATTTTTTCCTCTTTGTCATGAAAAGTGAGGTAATCCTCACGGAATAAGAGAAGCGAGGTTTTCAAAAGTATACACAAGAAACCAAAATTTAAACAATGACTTAAAAATAAAAAATCATACAAAATACTGTTAAGAAACCCCACACAATATATGTTACCATTACATTTATTGTGTGGGTTTCTAACAGTATCTTGCATAATTTTTTATTTTTAAGTCATTATCAAAACTTTAAATGTTTAAGTGTCAATTACGCGGCCATTTTTCTTGTTTTCATCCAACGCTTGACACTGTTTTTCGAACCGAATAAACGTTTTAAAGTGAGTAAAAACGCTAAAAACTTTTCCAGATAGGTAGAAGAGTAACGTATCTTGCCTTTGGTAACATTTATTTGTTATACATTTGTTTTTTTTTACCACTTTTTCATACCTCTGTGCAAATTGATTGTTTCTTACGAAAATCTTTCAATGAGCATTCATCAGAAGAGCAATGCCAGACTTTAAGTAAGATTTAAGATAACTGTACAATTCTACATTGAAGTTGAGTACCAGTCGAGACGTTGTTGTGCGATATCTCAACTGGTACGGCCACAGTACCCACCGTCACTCATCCAAAGCGCTCCAAAATGTGTCGATAGCCCAAAGCCATGCAGTAAGCCGTTTAAAACATGGAAGGGATCAGTTGACAATAACCTGATCCTGGCGGACAGCACAAGCGAAATGGCAACAGACAGGACAAGTTGGAAGCCATTCACAAAACGTCTAACCTCAGCATGAGACAAGAAGGCAAAATAATGAAAGTACATAAATAATAAAATCATTGCAGTTTTCGTAAAAGTTTTGGAAAATAAGCAAATTCACTCTGTTTTTGGACAACAGAGGTTGTCGACAGGAATCACCTCCCAAACTTTTAAAATGGAAAGGTGACCAAACCTATCTGAAGATTTTTAAAGCAGTTATCCTTGTAGCGATAAGCGCAAAAAAGGACTGTCAAGTCGATGTTGGTGAATAGAAATAAAAGAAAAATAAATTGATGCATTTTTTTTTTTTTGGTTTTTGCAGTTTACTGAAGCTGTTTTTCATTTTTATTTCTCTTTCTTAAAAAAAAAAAAATGAAATGCTTTTTTATTTTTTTACAATTTTTTTTTTTCAAATTGATTAAAAAAAATAAAACAAACCAACAAACAAACAAATAAAAAAAGAAAGACACATTAAATGTGAGTTCGTGGATACAATTAATGACATGTTTTGCATATATTTGAGTTTTTTGGGTTCATTTTCTGACTTTTTTTTCCCCCTAATATAGGTAAATAACTTTAAGAGAGTAGCAGTTTAAAAAATGTAATATTATTTTTTCAGAAGAAGTAAAAAGAAAAAAAAAAAAAAATCCAAATTTGGTACAGTTTTTGTTTCCCTTTCGTCTCCATCTTCGGATTTCGTCGAAACCGTTCCACTTTTTTGCACAAACATTTTATTATTATTATTTTTTTACATAGTCAGATTAACTATGTGAAAGTTTAAAGCAATAAACACGCAACAGAATATGCAGATATAGAGAGGAGTGAGTAATAAGCAAAGTAAAAACTAAATAGAAGAGAAAAATGTTAACACAAAATCATGCATTTTTTTAGATTCGATATTTCGTTTCGGTTATGAAACTTTGTCAAGAATAGCTTTTTATTGAACAGAGATTAAATATACAAGTTAGCAATGGGAGAGGAAGGCAAGCCTATGAGGCAGGTGGGTAACGTGAAAGGATGTGTTAACGTGGAGGGTCAGTGAGGTTGGTAGTAGGTGGGACGTTGTGAACGTAAGAGATGAACTGTACATATGAGTCGTACTTAGTTATTAAATTTTTACATTAATATTAAATTTTTACGTTAATATTAAATTTTTACATTAATATTAAATTTTTAAGTTAATATTAAATTTTTACATTAATATTAAATTTTTACGTTAATATTAAATTTTTACGTTAATATTAAATTTTTACGTTATTATTAAATTTTTACGTTAATATTAAATTTTTATGTTAATATTAAATTTTTACGTTAATATGCCAATGTTGGGAATAGGCAAAACTTGGGCTATCCATATTTATTTGCCTTCCCACAGGGGCACAGTTAAACATAAGGTTTGTTTTTAATGTGGATATCCAACTCCTCAAAAAGGGGAGGCACTATGGATGAGACAGAAATAAAAATTAATCCAATTCAGTCAAAGAAGGATTTCTCTTCTGAAGACAGAACATATACTACATTTTGATCTTATATTGAAGGCATGAAATTGCATAGAAATTGACTTATCTTTCATTTTAGCAGTTAACATGATTGATGAGCAAAAAAAAAAAAAAATAAATAAATAGAGGTTAGTTCAAAACAACTTATTTTGGCAGAAATTCTTGCTTTATGAAGTTTTGTTTTGGGCGGTTAATAATGGTTCGATCCAAGATTCGAGAATCCCTTCTGTCTATCTAGTATCAAGGTTGCCAGCAGTAAATGTGAATCTCCCACAAAACTGGAAAGAGTTATTGAGAATACACGTGGTGTATTCTCAATAGGTACTTAATTCTTATTTTTTTTATTTTGACCACTAAATTAACATGCAATGTTTGAATGACTGGTTCGTTCGATAGATTATACTATTTTAGTAAAATTATATTACGATAAAATGGGAATGAATTGTCGCTGTAATCTACCAATTTCACCCAAAAGTAAACCGTCAAATTTATTTATTTTTTAATTTTAGTTATTAAATAAATAATTATATATAATTTCTGAAAAAAAAATGCCAGAAAATTTAAATCAACTTGTTTAATTCTTTAAAATAATTTCTTTACTAATAATATACAAAGAAATCACTTTATAATTTCTGTATTAATCAATCAATTAAGAATACTTTTTTTTTTCTTAGATGCATGAAGGGTGATCATCATTAATGCACTGCCTTTATTTTCAGGTATATCGGCTCAGACATCCGTCCTGATTTGAACCGATTTGAAAGTAAAGTGCTAAACCTTAACATCAAAAACAACCAAAAAACTTTTCAAGTGAAAAAACTCTACATTCTATATTAACCTGAGTTCTCCAGTTTCAGCTAATCAGAATATTCCAGTCAAGATCTGTGTGTTTAGGGCCTTGGCCCTTGTGCCTAATTAAGGCCTTGTGCCTAATTTGGTTGTTTAAAAATCTTTTGTTTTTTACTGAATTGTATTTTCAAAATTTTTAAAAGCAATAAAATATATAAACAAGATCTGTGTGTTTCAACCATACATACTTAGTTAATAAATACACATTGAAATATTATTTTCTTTTTACAATTAATCGATTATTTATTGAAATGATAAAATAAAGGAAAATTAAAATGAATTAAAAAAATTCCATTAGAAAAAATTGTAAACATGACTATATTTTTCTCTAATCTCTCCATCCAGCGGTATGTCTACTTGGGTAATATCGGGTTAGGACAGCTAGTATTTAGATAAAAAGAAATTGATTTCATTTGTAGGATCATTGTCAATACTTTTTTTTATATATATAATATAAGGTTTTCTTTTGTATTTGTGTAAAAAGTGGAATAAGTTGGACGAAACACAAACATAGCTTGGGAAAAACAAAGTTGTGCCAAAAATTTGAAAAAAAAAACAAATAAATAAAAGGGACACACACGCGCATAATAATAATAATAATAATAATAATAATAATAATAATAATAATAATTAATAATAATAAAAAACAAATCGATATTATTTTTTCTATTTCACATTTTAAAATTTTCCCCAAAAAATCAAAAAAAATTAAATCTTTAATGTACCACAAAAAATTGATAAAAAAAAAACTGATTGTAAGAATTGGAAATGGAAGGGAGGTAAAAAAAAGTTGAATTATTCCAGCCACTTTAAAAAAAAAAAAAACAAATACATCTTTTTTAAATATTTTTTTCTTAATTTAAAAAATGTTAAAAGTCAATCTTTTCTTCTTTTCAATAAAAAATATTACATAACACAAAGAAGTATGAATTTTTTCCTTTTCTTATATCAAAAGGAAAAAAAGTTTTAAATTGACACAAAAAATTTGCATATCCCGTTTAATTTTATACAGATTTTGAAAAAAAAAAAAAAAAAAAAATTGAAGAAACATTTTTTGACAAAAGTTTTTGAATAAACTTTTTTGTAATTTTTTGTTTTTCTGTTAAAAAAAAAATTCCAAAATAAAAAGAATAAAAAGAAATAATTAGACATTAATCATAATAATGATGAATAAAGTCGATCATTATTGATAAGTTATTTTATCATTTTTATAATGATCAGAAGCAGCAGTAAATCAACATCTTCTTACAAACATTTTTATGAATATCTTTGAAAAAAGGAAAAAAATGGAGTCTGATTCATTTCCTCTCTTAATGTTCTTCATCTCTTTTAATTATGCATGTACATGCATTTTGTGTATATATTTGTGTGTATATATTTGTTTATGTATTTTGTGCATATGTCGTATATCTATATGTATTTCATATATATTTGTGTGTATGTATGTGTAGCTATGCATATATTTGTGTGTGTGTATGTATGTATGCGGTTAAGAGGCCATCTATTTTGTAAACATGCATCATATGACATCAGAATTATCAGGATCTGTCATACTGAGAGTGCTTACTTGGAAGTATTTCATGACTCTATGCTATTCATAAAATAATGATGGACACCAGTTTTAGCCATCATAGCATGGTATGGTTTGTTATTATTGCTAATAACACACTTCTCAAGAAGGGTAAAGTTGAATAGTGTGTATGTAACTGGCGTTGCCGACCCTTAGAATATTTGCAGTCAACTCTGTAAATCTCTTGCTGGCTTCAAGAATCTTTGTCAATCTCATTTTCATAGAAACAATCGGTTTATCTAATCCAAGAATACTTTTAAAATACTTAGTTACGACTTCTTTTTAAAATGCACGCAATTTGACACTTATGGTATTATCGTAGTCGACATTTGTTTTGAAGTTTTGGAAGAGCATCTGGTCAATGTTTTATATATATATATATATATATATATATATATATATATATATATATATATATATATGGACGGCCTTCTAAAACTTTTAAGATAAATATATTTTACTACACGATGCCAAATACCATCCATTCTTAAGATATGTCTAAAAATACATATGCCAGTTTATCTTGCAGTTTTCAATAAGACGACTAAATTCAATAAGACGACTAAAATGAATAAATGCGTGCAAAAGCTTACAACTCTTTCATCACTTGTTCACAGTCAACCTGTAAACTTTGCAGCTCATTTTCGTGTGTGCACACAAACACACACACACACACATATATATATGAGCAAACAGTTAATAAAACATGTTAAAAACACTTTGAAAAGAGTTAAAAACATATTTAATCTGAAAAGGAAACACTTGATAAGTGGATAGTCCTTAATCTGCGGAGTTTCGAAGAAATACTCTCCTTCTCATCAGAGGGCAGGAATTAGCAAAATGTAGGATCGGATTTTGCATGCAAAAGTATTTGATGAAACAACAAGTAAGCCAAAGATCTTACTTGATAACAAAAAAGTATTATTAACAAATGAACTTTAGAGGTATTTGAGTTCATATCATCGAAGGAACTCGTCAAGTAAACTGTTAATATTGTATTTTATTTATGCCTACTGAAGCAATACACACTTATGGCAAGTAAACGAAACAAAAGTTTGTATTTCATTACCTAAGGAATTCGTCAGGCTAAATGTCATTTAGCCTGACTTGCCATAACTACATATTTATACTACTACTACTACCTTCTATCGAAGACTATAAAGAAAAAAAAAATATTGTTATAATAAAAGCGTATATATATATATATATATATATATATATATATATATATATATATATATATATATATATATACACACTTTGTCAAAAATATCATTGCATAGTTACTGCATGCAATAAGTAAGGTCTATTCATGCACTGAGCACTGTATGTAACGCATATATACACCATATATTAATGTGGTAATATATATATCTTTGTGTGTATGTAGAAATTAAGAATATATTCACAAAAACAATATATGAACTTTTGTGTAAATATATATATATATATATATATATATATAATGTGGAATGGAGGTGGAAGGTCCATTCTATTTTCAGATCGTCGGATTTGATCCAGCTTAATCATATATATATATATATATATATATATATATATATATATATATATATATATATATATATATATATATGTATGTATATATATATATATATATATATACACACACACACACACACAAATTTATATTTATTAGTACACCTGCCATTTTCCATACATAAGTGCACCACTGAATTCATATTTCAACCTCCTTGCACCCTAGATCCACCCTAATAAAAATAAAAGAATGTATTTTTCATAAAAAATTCCAAATAAAATAAAACTAATTGTAAATAATAAAACTAGTCTAAAATTATATTTTTCAGACTAAAAATCGCATACTTTTTATAGTTGTTGCAATAAAAACAATCCTGTTATTTCTTCCTCAGTATTCTTCCACTAATAAAAATGCAAGGTGTTGGTGTTTCCCAAAAGAACAATAAAAGAAATCCTTTATAGACGTCCCTAGTACTCTTTATCTTCAAAACGACAGTCCCCTAAACAAAACCATACTGAGGATTTCTGAACTCTCTACTGTTTGGAAAATAAATACGTTCCACCTCCCTTCCCGAGAAACCTTTCCTGGGTCAAGTGATCAGTATCCAATACTTGTTAAAGAGAATGTATCCAATCGGTTGACATCCCAGAAGCCAAAAAGTTTTGCATTTAAAAATTTGGAAGATGGTCACTTTCATCGAGGACCAATATTTTTGATGAGTTGCAATTAGGAACAGACCAGTTTTTCATTTCACAGACTGGTCTGAACATATCGTTTGCTTTTACAATTAAATACATTTTGAAAATCTTTGTATTTTTCTTTAACACTTGTTTCTAAAATTTAATGTTAATTGAATGATCTTTTGTTATGAATGTTTTGGTTGGAATGAAAAGAGAGGGATGAAGGCATAAGAAAAGGAAAAAAAATACAAACTTTGAATTCCTTTTTGTTTGGTTTGTTTCAATATACAAAACTTGATATTATTTTCTGTGGGTGCATTTATTTTGTTTTTACCGATGCAGTGTTTAGGTTTTTTTTTTTTTTCATAAATCATTTTGACTGGTCATAAAATCTAATATTGAAATAACTTATGATTGTTGTTGAAGTTTTCACATTCCCAGTTTTGTTATATATAATTATTTACCTATTATGAAATATTTCATTTATGCTTTATATATATATATATATATATATATATATATATATATATATATATATATATAAAATGATGCATTGTGAAATATTTCCTTTGGGTCATATATATTTATATACGTATTTTTTTTATATTTTATTTTTTTTTTTTTGAAAATTAATTTACCTATGAATTGTTCTCCTTCAAAATCGCAATGAAAATCACAACCCATGAATTTGGGCACAACCATTATGAAGGATTTATATTTGACTTTTTATTCTTTTTTTTTTTTTCCTTTTTCTTTATTTTTTTATTCTTTAAAATAAAAGAAATTCACTTTCTCAAAAATAAAAAAAAAAATAAGGAAAAGAAAAGCAAAAAGTAAAAACAAAATGATACAAAAAATATTTGGGGGTCATTACTGCTTCTTCCATATGAAATGCTTTTTTAATTTAGGTTATTTTCTTTCTTCTTCTTTCTCTTTGCAACCCGAACACCTGTTAGTATACCTTGCATTGTTTAATTTCTTCCATTTTTCTGTTTTTTTTTTTAATTTAAAAGGAAAAAAGAAAAAAAAGTTCAGTCTTTGATTATTTAACGATTCAAATATTGTTTTATTTTATCTTTTCACATATCTATTATCATTATCACGGATCCTCATTAAAAGTCGGTCAAATAGGAAATATTTTGGGTTTGAATTTATTTCCAAGAAAACTGTGTTGGAGAGTAATGTAGCAACATTCGAGCGCTGATGAAAGAAAAAAAAATGCCTCTGCTAGTTTAGAAATCATGTGAGAATACACGATGGTAGGATATTGAGGAGTCCCATTCACGGAAAACGTATCGTAAGCAGACCTCGGCTACAAAAGTACCTTGCAAATAGATGAAGAAACATTGGTCTCTATGCAGCAAGTTTTATTTTTTCCTGCCTCGAAGAGACGCTTACCAAATAGACAAAGGAAAAGAAATAGGAAGATTTAGACTGGAATTCAAAAGAATAATGGTAAATAATCCTGGCACAACACCAGTCTCACGAAATAGACCGAAAGTTGCATGTCAGACTAATTCATTGACCCAATCCAGATAATTGGACAGATTCAAGCAAATCAGTCCAACGAAAGATTGTTGCCCATCAAGTGCTCAATACCATTAAGACAGAGCTGATATCAGCTAATGTAATTGATCTTCTGCTGAACTCCCCTTGTAACTTGTGCACTTATCAGATTGATGGAAATTGATTATATAAAATAAATTTACATGGCCGCTATCAAGTAGGCACACTGGTTCTTGTTAGATTACCAAAGTTGTGACGTTAAGCCTGGTCAGTAGCAGGTGGGTGACCATTTGGTGATCTCAGCCATTTCCGATATGATAGGAATGCTGAAAGTGCTCAATCATATACAAGAGTGTGAGTTTAAATTATAAATCCATATAGATGGCATTTAAGATTATTTCTCTGCACCACCTCAAATTAATGGGCCAATTCAAACAAATTAACTTGATGAAAAATGGGGACCAAAAAGTGCTCAATCAATGAGAACAGATCTAGTATTAGCCAATGATTTCTATGGCAACGTTTTAAAAACAAGAGGTCTGGAAATTTGCTGGTGTACTTTTATCAAACATGTCCGCTCTGTTTCTCCTGATATTGACTCTGGTGGCTTGGCCATGCCAGGTGAATGAATGATGCAAAAATCCCCAAAGGCATTTTATTCAGCTTACCACTGGCTTTAAACCAGCTGAAAAGACCTGTACTACACTACAAGGATGTTTGCAAGCAAGATATGAGAACAAGTGGCATCGACCCTGCAGGCTGAAAGTCTGTGGCTGAAGACTGCATCTGCTGGAGAAGTGCTGTGAAGAGGAGTGGGGAGGGGAGAGATTAGCAGCAAAGAGGGAAGAGAAAGCATAGAGGGCAAAGGGCTGTATCAGAGGTCTTAAGACTAGATGCAGAGTACATCTGTGACAACTGGAATGGAGCCTGCTAATACAAGATAGGTCTATGCAATTACACACTCATATGAAATTAAAGAGGGTGGAAACGAGTTTTAAATCCTGAATTCTTTCCAAATATACTGAAGTCAGATAAAAAATTATGAAAAAAAGCAAATTACTGATTAAAGGGAATAAATATTAAGCTATTTTAAATAGTTTTCCTTTATAAATTGACAGTATTATGGTATTATCTATTTATTCAACAAAGTGTTTTAAGCATAACCATATGCAGAAAGCTCCCCGCAAAAAAATACAAAACAAAAAAACAAACTATTCTTGTGTTATCAAAAATGATGAAAAAAAATAAACAAATAAAACAATTTTTTTTCCTTCAAGCAATTTTCTTTTCTTTTTTTTTTTTTTTTACAAGTGTGTCTTTTGCAAAATTTAAATTTGTGGTCATTTTTTAATTTTAAATTTTGTTGACCTTAAAAAATGCAGACATCATAAAAGAGAAAGAGAGAGAAAAAATTAAATAAAGTTATTTTTTAAATCAAACAACTTTTTTTTCTTTTTCTGTGTTTCTTTTTTTAATGTTCATTAGACATTTTTCCTTCAAATTTATTCAGTTTTTTTTCTTTTCAGAGTATGAAACAGTCTTTATGCAACTTATTGCATATAACCAATACATTTGCTGGGCACATAGACATCAATAAGTACATGTGTAAATATATGTGTGTATATATATGTATATATATATATAACTGTATGTGTGTGTATGTGTGTAAATGCATGTTAAGAAATTACAGCCAGTAGCTGCCAAAAAAGCAGTACAATCAGTATCTGTCACATTCAAGGCTGGCCCACCCCCGTTTCTGAAGGCTCGCTCCAAATTTAACCATCATAAGTTGACTTTCTTTTCTTAATTAATAATGGTACTTACCCGGGTAAGTACAAAGTTAAAAAATTTCTCCGTTATTCCTTGGTCATTTTCTCTTCAATTCAAAATCAGACAATAAACTAACTTACAGAGATAAATGCATAAAAATGAAATCATAGAGCATTGTAAGCATGGTCTGATAATATCTCTTGTAAAACGACAATAAGCATAAGTAAAATAATAATGATAATAAACTACACCAAACCTGCTAAAACACTCGTGGACCAAAAACACAACGTGGGCAAGTACATTTATGGATGTTATACAGGGAAATTACAAACATTAAATGGTACTCTCTAACTATGTGATCTACCAAATGTTTTCTGATCAAATATGTATTCTACCGAGTTGTTTGCATTCCAATCTAGTTAGGGTTTACTCCTGAATTACTTAAACCATGTTTTTGGTAGTTAAGGGTAGGTCCTATATTAGAATGTAAAAAAAAAAAAAATTGGTTTAGGTTTCAAAACTATTCGGTAGTGCACATACTGTAAAAGAACCCATTAACTAGTGCAAGATAAAGTAACAAAATCTAAATAGACTTGAAATTATATGCTTAGACAGAACAGCCTCATAATCTGAAAGTTGTGAGTTCAATCCCTATACAGAACCGTACATTATCTTTTCAATCTTACCCCATAATAAATTTTAATAAACAGTTTCTAAGAAATAAGTGATGTAAAAAGCTTGAATCTAAATAAATTTTATGATGGAATGAGGATTTCATTTCATTTCATTTCCAATTTCTACAGTACACTCTTTAACCCTTATCCTTGAGTGGCCTCTTGGCCTTGATAATGTGTTGATACCTATGAAAAAAAAAAAAAAAAAAAAAGAAAAAGTCCAATGTGAACAAGTTCTAATTGAATCGTCCCCCTAAGTAATCCAAGTTACAAAATTCCCACTGTTTACTATGCTAAAATCACAATGACTAATGTATACCTATTAACCCTTATCCTTGAGTGGCCTCTGGGCCTTGATAAGTGGTGACACCCATGTAAAAAAAAAAAAAAAAAAAAAATTAATATTAACCTAAATCGTTATTGCCTTTAAATAGAAAACGTAAGTACAGTAGAACCCCGGGATACGGTGGCCCTAGGATATGTTTTTTTTTTTTTTTTTTTTTTCAGGTTACGATGTGGAATATGTTTTTCCAGCACCTGGTTACGGTATTTGGCCCGCCTTACGGTGTTATTTATGTTATTTGATTATATACATGTGTATTATATACTGTACTGTATATTGTTACTAATTTTAACTGCCGTATCCCGGGGTTCTACTGTAAAATATTTTTCATTGCTTCTCTTGCTATAATTATCTCTGCTTTTCACCTACATTTCAGCTGACGTATCTTTTTGTAGCAACAGGAATGAGTAAAAAAAAAAAAAAAATCTTGTTCAGCTTTTGCTTTTCGTTTCATGTTTGTAATGACGATTATTTCAGTTTTTCTAATTTCGTAACTCCCGGCATTCGGACATAATTGAAAATATAAGGATCATATACTTCACAAGCACTCTATATCATTTTTAATGTCTACATTTGAGGTAAGAATGTAGAATCTGCTTTTACTACATTCTGAAAAATATACCATGTAATCTATATATCTATAAAAGCGAGAATGTGTGTGTGTGAGAGGACACTTCTCAACCTATATACTCAACGAATTACTGATCTACAAGACTTAAAATTTGATATGTTGAATATCGAGACACGTGAAAAACTTTTCATCCGTTTTCATCTGGAAAAAAGGGCCACTAGGTGGGGGGTCAAAATTAAAAAATTAGTACGTGGGAGTGATTGGATTTTTATCTGTTTGCTATCGTTAAGAATAAGTATGTTTGAAAACGCCTTTTAAAAATCGTGTCATGCTGGTCTAATGGTTATTGTACTTGACTCACTGTCTTTAGGTTTTGGTTTCGATTTCGATTTCAGCTTGAGTATTTTTTCTCTTTATTACTTACTAGAAGTGAACGGTTTAGAAAAGAAAAAAAACCCATAATATTTATGCATATTTTACGACCGGGCAACACCAGGAGGCCTGCTAGTTTATGATAAAATTAAATGTGTTTGTTTTTATATATGAAGCCTGGTAAATAAATTGCAATAAATCATAATTGTCTACTATACGTATGAGATTTGATTTAAATATAAAAACAAGACATTCCAATAATTGCCTGATGTGAATATCTTGTATTGCTAATATGATTTGGAGCATGAATGTTTTTTTGGGTCTCACTTAAAGATGATTCTCCAAAACCCCAAGTGCCAGTCCTGCAGACCTCTCATACCCTGATAGCTTTTGTTCTTTTTTGTGTTTGTGTATTTTTGTTTGTTTACTTGTTTTTTTTTTTTGTATTCACTGCTTTTGTTTTTTTCGTTTTCTTTTTTTTTTTCTTTTTTTTTTTTTTTTTACATTTTTTTATGATAGTATCTTAGATTTGGATAAAAAAAACAACAAAAAAAATTCTTTTATGAATTTTTTCAGCTAAAATGACATTAATTATTTTTTTTTTGTTGCTAAAACAAAAACAAAAAAAAAAAAAATTCAAAATTATTTCCCTTATTTGTTTATTGGTTAAACGATATGACAAGGGTATGGTCTAAAATTCATGTTTTCTTTTTTTTGATCAGAAACACAAATGAACCATGATACTTGACTTATGCCTTTAAAATCACTTTCGGATTCCAAACAGTCACAGAGGAAAACATGCCTGCCATTTTTCATTTCTTTTCCTGTTATTCATATAGTTAAAAAAAAAAAAAAAAGACTTTGTTTGAATGTTGTACATTTTTTTTTTTTTCCAATGGTTAGCTCCTGGGTCATGCGATAGTATTTGATCAGTATCCATTTGGTCACCTGTGTAAAAAAAAAAAAAAAAAAGTCAGATGTTGAAAGAACCTGAAACCCTAATGATTTCAGGATCAGATATTCGTCCACTGGAACAATGATGACCATCTGATCGCCCTAGAGTGATGATGGATGACTTGCACAATCCCTAACCACTCCTCTACTGAATCGGCACTGCTTAATTCCAGTGGAAAGAAGTCCAGGACGATTGGAAACAATACTAGGATAAACGGAGAGCACATACAGCACCTGGTATTACCAAATGGTCACATATTTTAGTACCGACCAGGCTTAATTCCGGTGATACAATGGGAACTAATGTGTCAACATGATTATGCTGTTATCTAAGACTCACAACTTCACTGCCGACATGACCTGAGCGATCCATTTTATAACAAGGCTTCAAAATCACTTTTAAATTTCACACGGCTGCGAAGTGAACAGATGTCGGCCATTTTTTTTTTCATTAATGACCGCTACCCTTTTACTTCGTGGTCGTTCAACAGTCGAAAGCTATTTGGAAGCCTATGATTCCTGGCTTAATAATTTAAGCTTTAAAGGAAAAAGTCAAGACATTATTAAAAAATTGTTGTTTTTTTTGACTGCACCCCTGTTGTATCATTCAAACAGTTTATTTTTAAGGGAAACTTTTTACTTTGAATTGGAGACATCTGTTATATTTGTTTAAAAAAAAAAAAAAAAAAATAGAAAGAAAACAAAACGCAAAAAAAAAAAAAAAAAGAAGACATCCATTTTAAAGAAATCGCACAACTTTTTGACTTTCTTTACTTGTATTTTCAAATCAGTTACATATTCACAAGTGACTTTTTTGGTGGATGTATACAACGCACCTCCTCTCTAAATTTTTGTTTTAATTCATTAAAAAAAAAAAAAAAAATTTCGATACTAAACTATAGATGAAGTATGAAATCTCCAAATTATAATTATAAAAACAAATCTGTTCAATTTTTAGAGATGAGCGTTCAGTTTTTTTTTTTATTCAAGTTTAATGTAAAATAATCCCAACCCCTCTACTTTATTTTCCGTTGATGTCCTCGCCAAAATATCTTGGAATTTCGAGCAGGAAGGATTAATTTATGTCAAATTAATATTAACAAACTGAATGCCCCTCTAAAAATTAAACTAAGTTTTCCAATTGTATACTTTTTAATATTCTGAGGATTTGATTTATTGAGTAATCTGAATACCCTCACCCTCCTCTCCTCCAAAAAATGACATTAAACATTTTGGAGGGTAGTAAAGAAGTCCTCAGATAAATTGAATGTATAGTCCAGGTCATTTTACGTTATAACTTGTATAGAAAACTGAACCCCTTTTCTCAATTAAAAATTGAACAAGTTGATTTTTTATAATCTGAAAATTTGGTTTGTTAATTAATAACAATTAAAAAAAATGGAATAACAAAATAGAGCGAGGAGCAAACGTGCTGCATACATCTGCCAACTTTTTTCAATTACTACATATTCACGTTAAACGTAAAAAAAAAAAAAAAAATTAAAAAAAATTGTGCATAGCTCACAAAAATTTTGTATTACAATTGAATTACCTCCCTTTAGAGTAATAGGTGATTATATGCATAATATTATTATTAGTAGTATTATTATTGTTTTTTTTTTTTTAATTTAATTTTAATTTTTTTTTTACAATATTATTTACAGTATGTAATGTGTGGGCAGTTTGGGTGTGCATGTATTGTGTATATTTCTTTCCTTATAATATTTCTTTTTCCTTTATTCATTTATACACATTTTATCCCCCCCCCGTCACTTCTAAGCCTTTTCAATTTCAGCAAATTTGTCAAGTATTTTCTTTTTCTTTTTTTTTTCTTTTTTTTTTTTTACAAGAATTAAGATTAGTAGAAAATAAATTCATCACCATTTTAAAAAATTTTGTTTTACCACAGAAGTCACCATTTAAGATTTATTCATCAGCAATACAATACAAAGTTGAAATGGAGAATTAGAAATAGATATATATATATATATGTACACATACGAACTGTGCCTAAAAAGTAATGAGACTGTGCATGAGCTATGGGCGAACGAGGTATATTGGGTTCTGTTAAAATCTGTCTAGGGAGTATATAAGTGCAATCCTAGCTTAAAAAAAGAAAATTTCTGCAACCCTTGCCTTTTATTTGCATGCTTATATTTACATTTCTCCCTTCTTCACTATGACAAATGTACCTTGCTAAAAACACCCTGAGCATCCGTCAGTTCTTAGCCGTACTGGAACAACCTTCTTATTCATTCGATCTTGTTCCATTTGACATTCTTTCATTCCCCCCCCCCCTCCCCAAGCTCAAGGGAATCATCAAGGTGACCCGTTTTGAAGACGTGAAGGCCTTGATGATGGAGCTCTGTAGCATCCCAGAGAAGAATGGGAAAAATTGCGTTAGACTGGAACAGTGATCACTTTTGATTTTAGACTTGAAATGTTTGTGACGTCAGTCCTAATAATTCTTAGAGACATATCGTATGCATATATGTATGTAAAAAAAAAAAAAAAAAAAAAAAAAAAAGGACAGTAATTTGAAATCTTTGTGAATAGATAAAAAGAAAAACTTATATAATGTGATAGGGGCATGCGTTTAAAAATGTTCTTCTCTTTTTGGATTTAGAAGCATAAATAAATAAGACCTGATGTTGCCTATAAAACTTTAAAAAAATTTCAAGCTTTTCTATTGAGAGTTAGTATTCTTTAAGAATGCATTCATGGGTGCTTACAAAGCTTTCCCCCACAAAAAAGGCAGGTGGTGGTGACAGTGAACTGGATTGACGACCTGAGTATGCTAAGTTTGAATCCAGCCACTTCCATTGAAGTACTTTCACTATGAATGTTAGCTAACTTCATGTAGTCCCCCTCTTGTAAGTATCTGTGTTGGATATTGAGCTGGGGCGACCCCAATAAAATTGGAGGTGTGCACACATGCACATTCAAGATGGGTTTTTATCTATATTCTTGTGTCCTATAAAAATGACCCGAATTGTAATTATCACCGAAAACAAAGAAAGGCTTATATTCCAGGTCGGAAAGTTATAATTGTGTAACGCAGGATAAAGAACAACAGTAAATATTTGCATTTCAGGAATGCCGATTGATGCCTTTATAAGATGCAGATAACATAAACGACCAGAGAGAGGAAAAGAGAGGTGAGCCGACAGTTGTCCAGCATGATTGACAGTTTCCGCTGTCGCCTGCCACACACACACACACACACATACACACACATTTACCCTTACAGCTAAACGCAGTTGTTTTGTTCTGTCTCTCTCGCTTGTCGATGAACAAAAGTTAATTGTAAATAAACTTATAGGTTGACAAAATTCGTTTGTGTTGCTTTTGAGAACAATGACAAAGAATTGTCAAAGTATGGAATTTCGCAAGCATTTGAAAATTGCAAACTAGAGAAGTAATTCCAGAAAGAATTGGGAGAAATAGATGTCAATGACAGAATCAAAACAGTTTAAAAAACGTTGTACTATGCTGATTCTTAGAAATTTACATGTTTTCCAAAAGAACATGAAACGGAACGAGCATGTTCCTTAGTTGGTTAGGTAGTGGAACAGATAAATTAAAATAAAGAAAAAAAACTCTAAAACGGTTTCCGCAAATTAAAAATATACAGATCGGTCGAAAGTTAAACTTCAATGCGTTTGGTGAGAGTTGTTGTTACTTTTAAACCTTTAATTTCTCGGTTGTTATCTATGGAACATAGAAGCTATAAGCCACATCTGACGGCTGCCATATTGAATCGTCATACGACAATGAGGCAGACATAGACACAATTTTATATTATAAAAAATAAAAACGTTAAAACGAAAACTCTGCAGAAAGGTAGAAGATTAAATTTCCTGTTGTATATTTTGTTTGTTTTAGATTTCTTGATTGTTAGCTATACCACATCTTTGCTGTGTCACAGTATAGTAAAAAACAAAACAAAACAAAAAAACTCAGCAATTTTCATCTATGAAGGATTATTATTAAAGAATTATTATTAATAGATTAAAAAAGAGAGTGAAAAGTAGACTTTCGGTTTATTTTCGGGTGCTTTCTTAATCTCGCATCCCTTACTTTATCCTTTAGTCCTCACATTTAGTCCATGAGCAATGTTTCTGACGAAGGGGGGAAATTACTGTTTTCTAGTTTGGAATCATTGGATAGTTTTTGACTTTAAAATAGTATTTTTTTTTTTAGCTTCTTACATCAAATGGTTTCATACCTTGTTTGGAGCAATTTTCTACAAAATTAAAAAGTTGCTGACGTAGTTATTATTATGATCGTTTGAAATTGGAAGCCTTTAAACTGTTGATTAAACCAAGTTTCAAGGCCAGCATCATAGTTGATTTGTGATTCTAAACCAAATGAAGAATCAATTTTTACACATGCCCTTGTCTTATAAAAGAGTGATTTAAAAATAAGTAAAATAAAGCACGAAAAACTAAAATTTTATTTTCATCCTCCCCCCCCTCCCCTGAAGAGATGTGAGGTCAGTAAGTACTAATATTGACAAAGCTAATAACATCGATTAATAATACTAACATAAATAACAAATATGTAGCTGTTGATATTAAGTAACTATTTTGTTGAGAGGAAGGAGTTTTATAATTAAGAGAAACCCTTTTTTCTTATCTTTTGGCGACCTTTTTTCTTAAGAGATGAAAGTGAACACAAGAAATGTCAAAACAAAGCATTTGATAAGATATATATTAATGTATGTTACAGAAGATTAGGTTAAATGAACACGAGACCATTGGTTTCAAGCTTGGAGTAGTTCCAGACCAAAATCCAATATTCCCCATGACTGGAGATAGCCAAAAACTATGCAAACCCAGCAAAATATTGGGTTTCAATCTAGGGCCACTCCAGACTTAAAACCAACACTACCAAGTGGAATAGACATTATTAATAAATATGTTCTTATTAAATGATTAAGCACTCTGTTCAATTTCTTTATACCAAACAATATATATATATATATGGGGCATTTTACAACAAAACAAAAATGTTTCAAAAAGCAAATATATAATAATTGTTACCAAAGGCAACATAAGTTATTCTTCTGACCAATTTTTCGTTTTGTTGTCTATACTGCAAAATGCACCATTAAAAATTAAAGAGTGTGCCTTAAGTGTTAAAATTAAATTTTTTTTTTTTTTTTTTTTTTTTTTGTAAGCGTTTCAGACGTTGACTCTTTAGAGTAATACTTATTGTTACTTTCCGAGAACACATGCCGTATTTATTGGCTATCACATAAGGAGTTCTGCGAGAAGTTCACTTGCAGTTTAATGCTTGGCCCTTGCAAGAAACAAGGGAAACAACTCTAAGACAATTCTGGAAGAAATTCTATGACAAACTTGAGGCGAAATTCAAAATCGAATGTTTCACTGATTACTTGGTGACTTACATTTTTCTAAAATACTCCCAGGAAAAGTTTGACGCTGGATTTAGTGATTATTAAGGATATGGCGGCAAAGGAAGACATCGGCAAGATAAAGTTGATTGATATGACAGGTCAAATTAAAGAGCCCCCCCCTCTCCTCCACTCATTACAAAACCTACAGCATTAACAGAGAACTTGCGAAATGTTTTCCAACAGTAAAGCATCAGTTCTAAATATTGACACGAATGAAATAAAAAAAATGTGAGTGATGATTGCCTTCCATGATTGCAATCACCCCCCCTTTTTTTTATTCGTATCACTATTTAGAATTGATGCTTCCCTGTTGATGTGCTGATTATGAATAGCCACCATATTGGCCGAACTAATTCTTACACAGTAAATAGATCATTTCTTCCCTAAATAAAACTATGAAGAGAGCTTTTTTGCAAGAACTTATGTGCAACACAATTCTACAGGAGTGTATCTCTGTTGACTACAACCTAGTCATCTTCAAATCTAATGTTAAAGACTTATTGCATCATCCTCTTCATTAATCAAATCCTGTTCTTTTCTCCCATTATATCCAATATTGTTTACATTCAATTGATAATTTTATTAACTCTTATCCTCAAGTGGCCTTTATGCTGTGATAAATGCTCATTATGTTAAAAATATTTGTCAGCTATTCAGTGCTTATCTATTTTTCTATTTCCTTGAGTAGAATTTTTGTTAAATCTAAGTGTTTTATCTATTTAAGATATCACAAAATTGCTTTCCTGCAGACAACAACATGGTCGTCTTCAAATCTAATGTGTTTGTCATAAACCGCCTTTGTAAGTAATAAAATTTTGTTCATTTCGTTCATCATTTTAAATCCTCTCATAATATTTTTCATCATATAACTAACAATCCATCCATCTCATTGACCGGTACTTTTCCATGGTTAACCTAAATTGAATATGGATGTCAAAAAGAAAAAAAAAAAAGAAGAAACCTTTATGTTGTATTTACTTGTCAGAAAAATAAAAACCGTTCACCGAAATTTATGTAAATACATCCAGTAGTTTTGTGCTCATAAAATCGACTCCAGTTTCACCTGGATGAGGAATATTGTCACCATTATCAGCATAATTGTGAAAGTCAAGGGAGATAATTCAAACTTTCGCAAGAGAAATCAATTTTAAGAGGTCAAGCACGAAAAAAGGAGGAGTTATCTTCCTTAAACATAACGATAATGGCAGTAATATTCCTTGTGTGGCTAAAAACCTTAATTTATCTTATAAAAACAAAACTACATCATGAATTTATGTAAATTTAAGTAAATGGTTTTATTTTCCCTGACAAATACATCATAAAGTATTTTTTTATAATACTTATACTCAATCTAGATTTAACCATTGACACACCCATTAATCCTTATGTAGCCTTTGGCCTTAATAAATAGTGACTTATTAGTAAAAAAAAAAAAATAATAAATAAATAAAAATCAGTGATTGTCCTCTTATAACTACTACTTAATATGTTTAAATACTGCTTATTTGTATAAACATTACCCTCTAATTCATATCGGTGACGGGAACAATTATTTGTAATATATATTGATATATCTTTATATATATATATATATATATATATAATGTATATTTTTACCTAAGTAAAGGTTGTTTGGAATGTTCAGAGTGTGGAATGTTTTGGTTCTTCTTCCAAATCTATATGAATAAATGTTTAACAATGCTTACATTAGGTATTATAGTGTTAAGCGTCAGAACTGAACGTCATCCATGATGAAAGAGATTGAAACCCCGTTTTTATTTTGAAATGACGTCAATGAAAAGTTCTAATGAAGGGAGATAACTTCCTGTAACTATTACATTTACGTTAATATGTAAGGATTAATTTTCTTTCAAACATAATCCCAATTATAAATAATTATTTTCTCTTGTTTCAGCTGTAAATTATTTTCTCTTGTTTCAGTGTAAAAAAAAAAAAAAGGCTTTTTTTTTGTTTATGATATACTTATAAGTAAATATTATTCTCCTCACAAATCCATATAAATAAATATTACGTCTCCTATATACAAAGAAATAATTTTTTTTCTAGCCTGATCTGATTGATAAAGATATTTTTAATCTTAAGGATTATTTGGAATGCCCAGAGTTGGGAATATGTTAATTCTTACTCTCTCAAATCCACATAAATGTTGGCTATATTTACTTTCAATGATCTGTATGATGTATTTTTTTTTTTACTTCATTCTGATCGATTTTATTTAAATGTAAGAATTATTTGGAATGCTAAGAGTTTGGAATGTGTCAATTTTTAGGAATATTCAAAAGATTAAAAATAAATAAATAAAAAAAAAGCCAAGAAAAATGCATTTTATTTAGTGTCCAAGAAATTATCACTTAAGTTTGGTCATTGTAGAATTTTGGGGGCTTTCGATAAATTGATATTTGTGTGTGAAAGATTCATTGAAAAATTTCCATCTTTAGCTAACTTTTACCGCTTTATAACAAGTAAAACTATATTTATGAAATCTCGTGGAAAACAAAAAATACATTACTTAGTATTTGCATGAAAGTAACTATGATTAATGTATATACTGTACTTATTAGAAACTATTTTTGAAACAAAATAATTCATTTTGAACTCCGGTTGAATATCCTTTATAACAACTTTTTTGAATCATGAAAAAAGATCACAGTTTAAAAGAAATGTGTATGAAAGGTTTCTTTTGTGTTATTCTAATTTCTTCAAATTTATAAAACACGTATCCAATTTAAAAATAAAACTCCTAGACTTATGTGAGATTCAAACTCTGGCATTAATATCGTAAAAACTGTCTTTGTGTTGTGTAATCTACTTATTTCTTTCTTCTCAACCAATTAGGTTTTTCTAATATATATGAATTAACTCCCACAAGATCATAACTTTCCAATACTATATAGTTTTGTTCACTAATAGACAATTTATTTTTATTTTGTATATAGTATTGATTGCTAATTATTTGGACAATTGTTTTCTTATTCTATAATATTTTATTACCAAATTTAATCCACTTGTGTTCCAAGTGGCAGCATACCTCATTTGGAGTAAAACAAAATATCTACTATTAAATAACTTTTTGTTTGAATTTACTTATTCATTCTAGAAAAGAAAAATGTCATGTAGTAAAGAGCTACTTGAGTCTAATCTTAATAAATTGATAAGTTTTGGAAGAAAAAGTCACAAATAATGTCTGGAATCATTTATTTTTGTTCATCTTCCCTTTTGCCATCTTGGTTTTTCTGCATTGCATAAAGCCTTAATAAAATACCCACATATTCTTTAAATCTAAAAAAAAAACAAAAAAAGTTTCCTTTTTTATTTGTCTGATTCTTGTGTGTTATCATTGCTTGTTTCATTTCCTGAAAGATCATTTTTTACTCATAAGATTTGAAAAAAGAAAAAAAAAGGGTTTTTAGAAAAAAGGCGGGTTTAAAGAAAAAAGTAGTTTTAGAAAACAGATGTTTGATAACTTTTGCTGAAAATGTTTTTCTTTCATTGTTTTTCCCCCTACATATATATTGTTGTTTTTTTTTGTGAAGTTTTATTTGAACCAATCTGAGGCCTTCGTTGCTGCGATTATTAAAAAGAAAATGGCTTGGAATAGAGACAAACCATTTGTCATTTTTATGTTTTTATCGATTCCTTTTTTTTGTACTTGTGATTAAAAAAAAAAAAAATCCTTGCATTATAAAAAAAATATTTAGCATTTTTTTTTCTTTTTAAGCAATATTATTTCATACTCTGTTTATTTTTCATTTTTTTTTCAATTCACTTATTTTTTTTAAACTTAAAGGAAAGAGAAAACATGATGTTTTTTCTTCTTTGGTACCACTCTCCCATGACTAAAGCACCTTTTTTTTTTTTTAAATAGTCCAATTTTCGTGTGGCTACTCCAATAGGTATAAATGCTTAAAATATCTGTATATTGCAATAACGGTTATTTTATTAATTTTTTTTTCCAAAATCTTATTTTAATTAAAATTCTTTTTCATTATATGAACGAATTTCTAGCCATGTTGGTTATCCGTGATTGAAAGTCACTGCAGTGGCATGAAAAGGTCACCATTTTAATGTTTGGCTACTTTGTTAACCTATATACTGTAATTAAAAAAAATATTCGATTGTAATAAATTATAGAATGATGAAACTGACATTGAAGCCGAGTTTCTATTTTTGGAGTTACGCCAGTGAAGAGTTCTAATAAAGGGGGATAATTTCTTGGAACTGTTGTACAGAAATAAAATTGAATAATTTGAATTCTAACAAACTTTTTGACAAAATAGGTTCATTAAGCCCCTGAATACTGTTTTTTACTACTGCAGTCTAATACCATCATGAACAATATGGCTAGAGACCGGTAAATTTATAATGTAATTAATATATATTTTTTTTACGATTTAAAATAGAAACTGATTGTTTGTTTGGATTATTTGGACTTTTATTTTCATTTTGGTTATTTTCACAACGTTTTAGACCATATAACCCCCACTTCCCCGACCTTCTTCAAGTACACTCTGAAACAAAACTTATTTGTTACGGAAATGAACTGAGATTTAAAGAATTTATGGCTATTAGATTGGAGAGCCCATACCAAATATGGAACTATTTGAAAATCGGATGCTTTTCTTTATGGCGGAGTTATATAATAAAGAAGTACCAAAACATTTTTTTTTTTTTTTTGGCGGAAGATTGTTCTTGCGTTGATATGACAAAAGCTTTAATTAATTTATTCTTTTTTTAAGTCTTAGAATCAAAGTATTTTTTCTTTTCTTTCTTTTAAGCAAATAATACTTGGTCAGCTTTTTAATATCTGTTGGTTGGGGGTTTGATCAAATTTGTTGGCTGGCTGGACTGGAACTAGAAGAAATCAAGTTCAATTTAATGGAAGCAAGCATTTAGATGTCGGTTCTTTGATACGGCATGGGTGCAGTAAAAAATTACCTTCTTGTGGTTTAGGAGCACAAATGAGCCATAAAATTTGACTTTTCCTTAAGTTTTAACCAGATATTTTCTATCACTCAAGACTTCAAGATCCTTCTGAATATTAAACGGCCATAAAGAACACGGATGGCAGCCATATTTATCCCATTATTATTAATAATAAAAAAAATAATGGCTGGCTACGTTTATTTCGTAACCCCTCGATACCCAAAATAAATTTTGAAGCTTTTAAATTGGTGATTAAAAATAAAGTTTATAGTCATAATAATATAAGTATTATCTCTCTATCTATGATTACTTCATTTAATCACAAAAATTAATATACCAAGATATAATTTTATGTGTAAATTTTTCAGTATTTACTTAAACAGTGCTCAATACATAGGTAGAGCTAGATAGTATGTTATGAAATTATATATATATATATGGCAATTAAGCTCCACAGAATATTCCGTATTTCATTCTCATGAGACAAATTCTCACAAGAATGAAATGCGTAATATTCTGTGTAGCTTAATTGCCATATATATTTCCATAACTTATTATCTATCTATCTATCTATATATATATATATATATATATATTAGTACTAAACCAAAGAGAAAGTAGTTATTTGTCGACTACGCCTTTACCGTGTCATTGAACTTTGATATTTTAATTTGTTTTCCATTTTATAAAGTCAGTCATAATTTCAGAATCGATTAAAGTCATTATTTCCTTTTCTTCATCTGTCACAAAAAAAAAAAAAAAAATTGAGGAGGAAGAAAAAATATGGCCGCCCAGCTTGGTGTGACTTTGAGATTTTTAGTAGTAGTAATAGTAGTAAGTAATAATAATAGTAATAATAATAATAGTCAAAATCACACCTTGGTTTTATTTTATGCTTTTTTTTTTTCTGTTTCCTTTTTCTTTTTTTTTTTTATATCCTGGAGAAAATAAATCTTTCTTCTTTTCAGGTAATATTAATGGAAGACTTGTGATACCATAATAAGCAAACATAGGTACCAAGCCAAATTCAGGAATAGCATTAACTGATTATTACTAGTGGCAGTAGCTGGGGCGGAGTTCTGGTATGGTCCAGGTATCCCATTAGACGCTTGATAGTAAGTTCCATTGTCTGAAAGAAGAAGAAAAAAAGCATAATTAAAAGAGAAATCATTGAATAAAAAGTCTATTCCAACACCTAAAAATAATGTACTCCTTTCTAATTTATATCTTAAGAAAAAAAACAGGTGCTTGTTCAGAATTTACCACATATATATTTATTTATTATAAAGATCTCTATGATGTATGTAGCCGTGATGAAAAAAAACCCACATCATATTCCAAAAATAATATAAATTGATCAAGTGGTTTTATTTTTATAAAGAAAATCATTTTTAAAACAAAGTTTTCCATGTTAAAAATATCTCTCTAAAATCTTGCAAGCTTGAATTATTTAGACTTATTTCTCTTGTTTTAAAAATGGCGGTGTGATATCGTCGCATTTCATTTGGTCACAAAAGTTGATTTTCTTTATAAAAATGAAACTACTTGACTAATTTACATGATTTTTGGCATACAGTTTTTTTTTTTTTTTTTTTTTTTTTTTGTCACGGGTACCTACATCATACAAATCAAAATTTCTTTTGAATATAGGGGAATTCTGATCCCCCCCCTTTTTTAAAAAAAATATTTAACTCTTTGCAGTGAGTACTCTAATATTTATATTAATATTATTAATAAATGCCGTCCATTCTTGCATGTGGGAATAGATCACATGATGACAGGCAATCACCTTATTGGCTGATTCCAACTCTGTAGTTCAGTAGTAAACGGGAAGTTGGACCAACTCTGAGCAACTTATTATGCTTGTACATCATCAATCTAAATACCCCCAGCCAACCCTACTAGCAGCAAAATCCTACCCTTTCAGGATGAAAACAAAACTGAAACAGTTTCTATCTTTGGAGTGACGTCAGTGAATAGTTGTAATAAAAGAAGATAATTTCTTAGATAACACAGTGACCTGTCTTAAATAGATGACTAAAGAGCGGATAACAAGGATCTTGCTGCCATGCCATCCTCGAACTTGTTGATAATTTTAGAGATATGCTCTGTCTGATACAAATCGCTGCTGACAGTAATACTCAGGTCACGTTCATAAGATTTCTTGATGGAAGTGTTGTGGAGGAAGCATGTGTGAATATTGTCTTTTTTTTTTTTTTCTAACAAAATGCTTGGTGATATACTTATTCACAGTCTGTATGGAAGTAACATCCATTTGTGTATTTAATGATAATATAAAATATCACTCGTGTTTCAGAATTTTAAAAATAAACAAAGATTAATAAATTGTTTGGACTATTGTTCTCATCTGGGATGTTATTCTCACAACGTTTCAGCTGATGTAACCTCTGACCTTTGTCAGGTGCATCTTGTCAAACTCTGGCATTGTAACAGAGGGCGCATGTGAGAAAATATTAGCAGCAGCCGGTAAAATTAGCAAGTGTGCGCATGCCTGCGTCACAAGAAAAGCAGAAAAAATATAGTACGTGATTGAGCAAAGGAAGCAATTGGACATCTTTTTGACTTGTGTGTGGCAAGAGAAAAAAAAATGCACCACATGGCGAGTAGGAGAAGAAAAACGTGTGTCGGGTGAGATGGACTTGTGATCCTGTGGTGGCAATGAGTGACTTTTAAGCTGGTGTCGAGATGGCAGGGTTTTGTTAATCTCATGGCAGACGAAATGAACAGTAAAAACAAAACTAAGAAACAGGCATTGTTTGGAAAGTAATGGTGATGCCTTTTGTTAAAACAACAACAAAGAAAGCTGAATCGGATTTTTGTTTGTTTCTTTTTTTTATTTATTCCTTTGTGGCGGTGTCAGACAGCGTGTGGGTCTGAGAGGTTTGAACTCTGACACAGTTTAAAAGTAACGGCAAGTTACAGAATCAGTATTGAATTTTGAACAGAATATTTTACTTAACCCACGGGGATAACCTTCTCATTCCATCAGCCATGACTGTGTAAAAATCTTAGACTCATGCTGCAATGGATATAAAAAAGTTCTAAATGATAGTTTTCTGAAAGTCGAAGGTTCAATCATCAGTACAGGCGATACTAAGAATATACTTACAAACTACTGAAAGTTTCTATCAGGTCATGGTTGATGGAATGAGAGCAAGCTACTTCTGTGGATTAAATAATTTTGTTCAAAATTTCGTACAAATTCACAAGGTCCTGGATATGACCTTAAACTATATCCGATGGTGAGGCCCCCAGCTTGTGGGCTTTGTGGAATGTAGAGCCACGCTTTAATTGCCATTGCTCCCAGGTCCACCCTGACCTGGAGTGATAGTACCTGTTAGGGTCCCAACTATGGGTTAATAGAAACCGACTTGAAAAAAAACATATTCTATCAAAAAATTTTTCTTCAAAATCACTGGATTCAGCACTAAATAATCCAAATAGGGTTGATGTGCCGTAAAACAAAACCAACCAACAAATTCGCAAGTTTAACAAGAAACAACTGAAGAATGTTAGAAGTTACATCCAAGATGAGAACTGTAGTCTGAATAATACAAATGTTTCAAGCTTTTGAGTGATTTTTTTTTTTATGCATCTAAAATGAAATGCATCTATTCAGCGTTCAGATTAAATGACGAAAATGCTATTTCAAAGTGGTAATTTTGTAGTTTCTTATCCAAAATGGTGGACGACTGTGATACCAGTTCATCATATTCTATCTTAAAGAATTATTTTATGTTATATTTCAGATCTATTTATAAAAAAAAAAAAAAAAAAAAAAAAAAACACTGATTTCATTTTCAGAATAAAATTGAAAACGAAAAATACTTTTTTAATAGTAAATTGTTTTTTATAAATAGATCCAAAATATAATGGAATATAACCCTTTAAAATATCAGGTAACTAACGTCGCAGTCGTCCGCTATTTTGAATGAGAAATTACAAAATTACCTTACAATTTAAGATGTTGCAAGCCTGTCTCTACTCTATCGTTATTTTCGTGGCAGGTGCTCGATTAAGCTTCAGTCTATGCCCCCCTCCCTCCCCATCCCTGTAAAACATTCAAGCCAAACACTCATCTAGCTACAACCACTATCACCAATCTCCCTTACTCTTGTGCTTAAAACTAAATGAAAATGCCATAAGAAAAGTTTAATCCCCAGAAGCGTCTGTGGAACACAATAACATTAAGTTGCTTCCCAGCAGACTATGAGATGGTCGTTTTCAAGTCTAATATAAACAAGTTCTAGCTGAGCCGTCCTCTTAATTTCTACCTATTTTCCACTATCACCGATTATTACGGTGTTGTCTCATCTGACAGTAACCTTGAATAGCCTCTGACAAGTGCTGACTCATATATTTAACTGGAATTCATTATTGAGACGGGTATTATTTATCAATTTATTGTGGACTATTATCCTCATCTTTTTTAGTTATTGTTTCATGACGTTTCGGTCAACTATTCCTATCAGATATAAACATGGATTTATAAGACCGAACATCCAACCTTGATTGCCCTTTGGCGCCTGTGGCGCAGTGGATAGAGACGTTGAATCTCTACGGTTCCAGGTGAGCATCGTCTGAAGATAGCGGTTTCAATCCTACCCAAAGCCAGCCAGAGGCTTACTTGGCCAAAAACGTGGTAAGACGACAACAACTACGGAAGGCAGTAATTGCTATGGCTGCAGTTAGGAGATTTAGAGTTCCTATCCCGTCGCGGTTACCACCTGACGAAGGCCAAAGGAATAGTTGACCGAAACGCTGTGAAACAACAACTAAGAAAGATTAGGATAATAGTCTGCAATAAATTAATAAGTGGTGACTTTATCTCTACTATTATATAAAAGGAACTATGTGTCCGAGTTCGTTTCCTATGGACTCGAAAACAGCTGGGCCGATTTTTATGAAATTTAGCACAAAGGTTCTTTATGTACCTAGCAGTGTTCTTAGATAGGTTTTTGCATCGGAATGCCTTTGATAAGTATCGATAATCCAAATAACCCAAAATGTACACTTAATAAAGTCTAACAGCACAAGTGCATTTGAAAAGCTTTATTACCACACAAGCCGAAAGACTCTCTATTAAAAATCAACAGTCTTTGATATAACGGGTGTGCGTTCAAAATGAATATTTCTGTTTATAGCACAATTGAAGCATAATACTTGACTTTTGCATTTTAAACTTTAATATATAATTTAAAAATTTTTTATAAAATCAACAGCAGGTTCTCTATAGTGCAATGTAGACTACAATATATTGCCAACTAAGTAACTAAGAAAGGCATGCGAGGTTTCCTCCTGGTGCGCCATGATGGGTCTCCAATTAGAGCAGGCAATCAATCGATTTGATTGAAAAATAGGCGATTTCATCAATTTCCATAATAAAAATATGGGAGTGTGAAACATTCGTTGATCATCATTTAATCCCAGGCAACGTCAGGTCACCCTGCTAGTTCTATATAAAAATAGAATGCAGGACAAACAAAACTAATAACATACCAGAGCCTCTTGTGAAGATGAAGATGCATTTGTGACATACAACTGTCCCTAATAACCCTAACACCTGTCCAATCATCCAGTCAAATCCTTCATTCCCTGGAAACAAAGTATTGTTGACAGAGATGAGCCCCTCCTCCCCTCCCCCGTTAATAGTACTGGAGACAGATAGGCGACACATTTTTGAGGAATACAAACCAGCGAAACTATGTTCAGGGTGAAGTGTTTGAGATTATTGACCACTGTTCGGCTTGGCTCGCTAGTAATAAAACCCAGGGTGCACCCATGCAGAAGGGGAGGGGGGAGCGGCATTTTCCTTTCCTGAGTCTATTATCACAGGAAATGGTATTCTCCTGTTTTTGCCACGAAATTATTCACACTGGTTGAACATCGACATTTTCCCCTGCCCTCCCTCACTGATTCTTTAACGGAACACCCTCTAGGCATAATGGCCACTCGAGTCTGAGAAAGAAAGAGAATGCATCATGGCTGAACTGAGAAAATTTGTTGCTCTCTGTGGAGGGGAGGAGTGTGTAGCTGGAGATTGGAATTGTCTGGTTGTGACATGAAGAGACAGACTGACTGCCTCTATCAGAATGAAGATGAGATTCTCTTATTTGTTGAAAAGGGGATAATGCTGGTGTCCAGTGAGAGAGTTGGCTTAGCAGCATTGTTTGACTCTTCTCTGATCCAAAGTAATAGTCAGGGTCCAGTCTGATAAAATAGAAAGTATTCACTTCATAATGGCTGCCATACTGGAAATTGCAATGATATTTTAGGCCGAATTTTCTTTTTTTTTTCTTCTTTTTTTGTTTGTTTTTAGAAATAATAATTTTTCAACAACAAATAATAAATAACAAAAGCATGCTACCCCCATGAAGTAAATAAAGGGTTGCGCTCTAAATTCCGTCCAAATTCCTGAGTTCGACAACATACACCTGAAGAAGGTTGGAGGGTATATCAACCAAAACGTTGTGAAAATAAACAATCCTCATCTCAAAAATTCAGAAACGTCATAACAAATAATAAAATCAAACATTTTTTTTATAATTAATTCCTGCTTCCTTTGTTTCAGCTCGTTTAACTCATTGGTCTAGTGGTCTCTATCTGTTCGCTGTTTTGATTCCTCATTGTAATGCTGATTTTTCAAGAACTGCAAGCTTGTGAAACTCTTTATGCTTACTGATTTCCTCTTGCGTATGACTTTATTTTTTTTTTTTTCAAGATTAATACCAACAGGCATTTCCTATCTTTGTGATAATCATTTTTCATTCTTGTTAGCTTATTACATCAAGTGGCTTAATGCCTTGTCTGGAGCGATTTTCACAAAAACAAAAACAAAAAAACCTATATAACTTTTAATGATCTTCCTTATTCACTTATATTGCTACACCAAAGTGACACTTACCCTAGGCGTATTGAACCGTCTTCCCCTGAAGGAGGAAGCTTCATGGAAATATCAAATTCGCAAATAGTCCCAATCATCAGGGGGGATAACAATGTTAGGTTTTTGAAATTATTGTAAGATATCAACGTCCTTCTATATACAGCGCCTGGTATTCCCAAATGGTCACCCATTTAATAGTGACCAGGTTCAACGTTGCTTAACTTTGGTGATCTAACAAGAACTGCTGTTTCAACGTGATTGTGTCGTATATAATAAAATAAGTGTTGCTATCTTTGATGTAAACACATTTTTTCTCTCCAAGCTTTTGTGCACCTGAAGAAGGTAGGAATTGTACCGAAACCGCATATGAACTGAAGAAAACCTATTTCATGTGTGGAGATTTTCCAGTCATTATTTATCTAATGCATAATGCTTAGAGAGTACAGGAAACTATACCTGATGAACTTTGGCTGATATTTTGCAATTGTCTTCCAGTGTGAATGATTATAGATCCTGGAAGAGGCGAGGGAACGAGGAAGATGAAAGACTTTTTGGCAAGCTCTCTTTCTTTCTCTTATATATATATATATATATATATATATATCTTATAGGCAGAGTTCATTGGCAGCATTTCTTTCTAACAATCTGTAAATGCCTGGAACTAAAAGCGAATTCCAATGTAACTATTGATTCCTTCCACAACACGAAGAATTCTAATGGTAACCTTGCAGGGGAAAAACCTTAAACCAAAGAAAAACAAATAAAAATTTTGTGAATATTATACTTATGTTCGTTTTCTGTATGTGTATGTCCGTATATACATTATATGAAAAAAGTCATAGTTCTCTAGCTAAGATATTGAAGTCACTGCTTTAAGCCATATAGCATGTGTGTGTCTATGTATACACATCTGTCTCTATCTATCTATATATCTATAAAAGTGAACGTGTTAGTGTATTTGTCTGTGTATCTGTCTGTCTGTGTGTCTACATTTCCCTACGCAATAACTCTGTCAATATTTTGTCTACAGACTCGAAATTTGACATACAGGGTACTGAGATTTGGGAAAATCTTTGTGATCGGTTTTCGGACAGAAATTTGGCGATTAACGGGTCAAAATTCAACGATTTGACCTTTGAGAACTCTACCAAACTCCTCCGACAATTTTGGGTCTAAACACTTGAAATTTTAGATATAGGTTTCTTGGACATGGATCTAACTTAATAACTTGATTTGAGCCTAAAACAATAAATGTTAAGGGGTCATAATAGGGGTCAAAGTTAAAAAAAAAAAATTGACCTCTGCGGTCTCTACCAAATTACTCAGACAATTTCTGGTCTAAACATTTGAAATTTGACAAAAAGAGTATTCAGAGATAGGGCAAGCTTTTTAATCGGTTTGGGTCGAAAATTTTTAGTTAGCAATATATAAATGTATGTATGTATGTTTGAATGTCTGCCTAAAACTTTTGAGAGGCGACGGATTTTACCAAGATCAGTATCGTTTTAAAATCCAACCTTTCAGACGACAAATATCAAAAAATTAGCTAAAAACATCAATATCTTCCCCTTCAACTGGGAATTTTTCTACGGGGGGGGGGGGGTCGCTTTTTTCGCCGATATTTTTAAGTCATCTCCTTTCGATTGTCTAACCTTAATTTTAAAAAAATGTCACTTCCGGTTTGGCGGTGGTCGTAACAGCATAAACGTTTTTTTTTTTTTTTCTTTTTTTTTTGCTCAACAGACACATCCAAACACCCGGGTAACGCCGGGCTGAAATGCTAGTATATATATATTTTAGACATTTTAGCCCGTTTATTTGAAATGAGTGTTTTATAACAAATTGATGGTTAAACATAGTTGAATTTATGCTCATTTTTGCATTAAATACTAATCCCTATTAACTCCCCCACTTTGCATTGAACAGATACCATAATACTTAATTAACTACACCTTATCATAACAAAGTTCCATACAAAATTTAATCGAGATCGAACCAGTAGTTTCTGAGAAAAAGTGGAATGGACGGACAAAGATATATATGTAAAAGTTCATGTCTACTCCAGAGAATCCTTATTGTGTTTATATAAGAATGCTCAACAAGAAACAGAGCTCTCTCTCCCTCTCCATATATATAAGATTTGTTGTTGGCGTTTTCTTTTAGCAATATTAACAACATCGAAACGCTGTTATTTTTTATTTTTTTCCGCTATCTTAGCGTTTTCTTTTTTCTTTTTTAAAGAACTATCAGTTTTTCTTGTTATTCATATATGTATGAATGAGTCACCTTTTATCTTTTGGGGGTACGTATTTATTTACTTTATTTATTAAATATTATGTATGCGTAGTAATCTCTTCTCTATATAAATAAAATGAACTCATTTTTTCCCGTCTGATTTTGACATTAATAGGATTAAAAATCAAGATATTTCATGCAAATATAATATGCACAAACGGCAGAACAATATCTGAGGTGTGTTATAGGCTTATTATTTCTCAAATTCCTCGATAATCTTAGATTTCTATACTTTTTCTGCTGAGAAGTCACGGCCAAAATCGGTTAAGATCAATGGAAGTGGTAAAATATTTTCTCTCTAATAAATTCCTCCTCCTCCTACCACCACTTAACACCGTTTGGGGATCGTTCACAAGGAACAGTTGAGAAGAGAACACCGGTTTGGCTTCGTAGTTCTTTCATGTGAAGTTATTTAAAATCACTAAACTAAGCTGCAGTGCTCTGTGGCGTAGTGGTTAGCGTGCTGGACAATTCACATTATATTTTCACGTTCGCGCCGACCTACCGTAGTCGTTTTTTTTTTTTTTTTTTTTTTTCCTAAACAACTGGAATGGACTTTTCTTGGTGGCCGAACTGTTAACGTTGCAGATGTTTTTTTTTTTTTTTTTTTTCACACTTTATTTTCCTACTTTTACTCATGACTCCGGGTTTGATCCTTCCTACTTACCTACCATAACATTTTTTAACCCCCCCCCGTCCCGGAAACAAACACTCGGGCAACGCCGGGTACCCCCGCTAGTATTTAATAATATATATGTATGTATGTTTTGGAAGAGAAAATTAATCATAGTGCTTTATTACAGAGGTAAGAGAATGAATATATTTATTAAATAAGATATTTACATTTTGGATGTTGTCATACCAGTGGTTTCCTTGTCAATTTATAATTTCTAATTAAATTTTAAGGCGAATTAGAGAGTCACTGATAAATTGTCATTCTTGATAAAGGAAACCGCTGGCATAACAGCATCTAAAATATATTTAGTAAATCATCCGTTTCTCTAGAACTTTTTAGCTTATTAGACCTACGAACTTAAAATTTGGTATGAATGTTCCCTTATTTGTCCCGTGGAGGTTGGGGAAGGTCATATTTTTCTATTTGCGTTCTGAAATTTTCATTGATAGAATTGAGTTTTCAATATGGTTTAACCATTTTCAAGAATCGATAGAAAATTTAAGTTCAGGTTAAAAGCTTGAATTGATAATGATATTGATGATGATCATCATCATAATAACGTCTGTTTTACATGCTGCTTTGTGTTGGGCAGCTTCAAGAAATTGACTTCCAAGCTAACCTATCTCTGTCACAAATCTTTCTTTATGCCCCACCCCCAAGTCTGCTTTTATCACTTCATTCCATGTTTTCATTGTCGTTTCCATGTTTATTGAACCTGCTGCTTCAACTGTTCTACAGCTACTAACTCAAAAACTCTCATCTATTTCGATAGAACCATCTATCAGCCAAGCCCCAACCTCTGTCCCATCGCTGCAATGTTGCATCTTTGTGTTTGTTTTACAAGTGCTATAATGGAATGTGCTCTGATGAACTAGTAGCACTTTTGCACCTCCCTCAATGAACATACTTCTGACTAACCCAACAAGCAGCAAAATCCCACCCTTTCTCTGTTGATATTCCTAGACGCTGGATAGCCTTCTACTCTAGTAGTTTATTACTTCAGACTGCTAGATTTTGGAATTCCCTCCCTGTTTCCAGAAGTTTAAATGTAATGCTGTTCAACTTCACACAGTTGCTTGTCAGACATGATCTCAAAGAGTAGCCCTTTATGCCCAAGTGGTTATATGCCTTGTTCAAGGTAAAAAAAAAAAGGTTTTCTATTCTGTACACGTCTCCATATACTGTCCAAATTCTTCTTCTTCTTCTAAGATCGTCAAAACTAAGCCTGTCTTTATGACTCGCATTACACATCTATCGTTATGAATTGAATTGCTGATAATTTTTATACGTTTTTAAGAATGAAAAATAAACATAAAAATAAAATGAACAAAACTTAACCCCATTATTATTTGGGTTCTTTGGACTACTATTCTCATCTTGAGTGTCATTTTCACAAAGTTTTGGTCGATGTAACCTCCAACCTTCTTTAGGTGTATCTTGTCGAACTCTGGAATCTGCATGGAATTTCTAACAGAACCCTTTATTTAATTGACTGGGATAGTAAGCTCTCATTCCGTCAGCCATGGCTTGATAGAAGTCCAAAGTAATTCGCATTTGTATTTAGAATGAGAGCATGCATTTAACCATTTTCTAAACTCTCTGACGCACCTAGCTTGCCTGAGAGATGGCCTCTGATTGGTCAAACCAGAAGGGAAGTTCATTGTTTGCACCAATTAGCACTGAGCTTACAAACCAAAAATAGTCAAAATCTCAAACTACGAAGTATTGCTGCTGCTGCTGCTGCTGCTCTACCCCCGTGGATTAAATACAGAGTTCTGTTCTGCCATTACTCCGGAATAGGAATTAGAAGCCATTTTTTTTTCACAATTCTGGACTCCTGCATCTAAGCTCTGAGGGCTTGAGCACTGTAGTCTCAATCCTGGTTCCACACCTCCTGAATTTTATAATAGCTTACACCTGTACATACTTGTGTACCCCTGACACTAAGAATTATGTGAGTTTTTTGTAACCTTTAAGATACGCAAAAAAAAAAAAAAAAAATATTGATTTTAGAAAAATGTTGAAAATTTCAAGCTTAAACTTAATAGTTCTCAAGAAGAAATCGAAATTTAGGGAATATTGCTTAATTCGTGTCTAATAACCATGGGTTTTATTCAATACAAATATATTTAAATATTCGGTATTTGTACAGTTTAATCAAGACATTAAAAAATTAAAATATCGAAAAAAAGCTTATATTGTACGTATCCGTTTTGAACTAAAGATCTCCGAAAATTTTTTTTCGCTCAATTTGATCGAGTAGTTTTTTATTTTTTTTATTTTTTTACAGCAGTAAAACACGTTTTTATGACAGCACGTTGAAGGTAGACATCTTTGAATTTAAAAAATTTTTGTTTGGATTTTTAGAACACGCCATGGGGAGATAACTAAATTTAAAGTGCCGACACTCCCTCCCCATCTTAAATCGAACCTTTTGCTCGGTATCATAACAAATTGTTTTTTCGCTGTAAACAAAACAAAACAAAACAAAAAACTTGATGAAATTAAGTGAATTTTTTTTTCGGAGAACTTCATTCCATAACGGATACGTACAATATAAACTTTTTTTTCGATATTTTCATTTTTTTTTGATGTCTTGATTAACAAGTACCAAATATTCAAATAGGAGGTGTTGCCTATATTTTGTCCTTTTAAAAAAACTTTTAAAAGACTAAAAAACAACATTTAATTATTGATGTCTTAGAACTATTGTATAAATATCATAAAAATTGGATTTTTATTACGAAAGGTTTTTGCCCCCTTTTAGATAAAAACTAAATTAAATTAAAAATGGCCCTCAGTAGTCGTAGCAAAATTCATTAAATCGGTTGGTTAATTTAGGTGTGAATCCTGTACATACAAATATAAAAACCACACACACACACACACACACACACACATACACATACATACACACACATGTATAAAAACATGATCAACTTTTCAGATCTTGCACACACACAAAAAAGACTCGATATCCTTTCAGATAGAGCCTCATAGCAATAATAATTTTGACTTAATTTAATATTTTCATTCTCCGAGTTCCCAATCGTTAAACATTTATTAATAAATCCACATCTTTTTTTCCTTTAAGGAATTATTAATACATTCTTGAAGATGGGAAATCCCGTGAAATTGCAGTAAAAGGTTAAATAAGGCAACATTATATATATATATATATATATATATATATATATAAGGGTTGGATCAAATACTGACTTTTAACAATTGAAATACAAATACTTTCGTTTAGGTTACCAGAAATACAAATACAAATACTTTTATTCCTAAGTCTAAAAATACAAATAAAAATACAATAGCTGATTTAAACAAAAACAAATATAAGTACTTTTTTTTCAAAGTAATAAAGAAATCTGAAAATATGCAAAAGAAAAAGAAATATTTCCTTCCAAATTTGACATCTACATTACATTCTATATCATGTCCTCATTGCATTTTATTATCATTAGAGCTCTGAAAGTTTCCTTCTCTCTCTCTCTCTCTCTCTCTCTCAAATATAAATACAAATACAAAATACTATTTTCCTGGATGCCATAATACAAATACAAATACAAATTACTTTTTCTTGTGATTTTAAAATACAAATACAATTACATTAAAATTGTATTTAAATACAATTAAAATACAAATACAATTGTATTTGATCCATTTGATCCAACCCTAATATATATATATATATATATATATATTATATAAATAATGGAATCTTACACACCTATCTGTAAGAATCCGTTTGAGATAGTTATTTACTTACCTTCTGGTCTGAAAAACAAGGTAGTAAGTAACAAGACACAAATAAAGATGGAGTATATTTTGAAAGGCGGAAAATAGGAAAGGATAAATTGGCCAACGGGATTTGATGTAAACAGTGAAGAAAGAAATAATCAAACGCCATGCAGCAAACAAAGGGAGAAAAGCAGTGAAGATAAAAGTAAGGGAGGTAATTGATGAAAAAAACAAAAAATAAAATAACCATAAAAAAAATTGTAATTTGTTTTAAAAATGCATAAAACATATCTTTTCATTTGTTTTCAAGCATGCACATACACATGCATTTTCAAAAGATTATGTACTGAAAGATTAGATATTTAGTTTCATCCAAATCAAGCGACATTGATTGTATATAGTCATTTTGTTTTGGGATAAAAATATAGATATCCTGAAAATATGCTAAGCTACGTTCAGTAATAAAATTTCATACACCACACACAAACTACATAAAATTTTATATGAGATATAATATTTTATTCATTGATTTTCTGTTAGTAAGTTATGAAATTATATCTGTCAATAAGCTACAAAGATTTTTTTATGTCCTATCTCGTTGAGGAATTGTCAACCTGACGAGTCCTTACAAAGATCAAATTCGGAAGATGTTATATAGCTGAATTGCCAGATATATTTTTATAACTTATATATGAAACCGAAAATAAATGTAAAGTTATATACGTTACAAGTTCAATAGTTTCAAATATTGCAAAAAAAAAAAAAAAAATGCAAAATACAGGAATGTTCTTTAAACCTAGGTTTTTAAAAGAAACCAAAAGGGAAAAACCAATTATTTGAAAAGCCTTGTTTTACATTATTTTAGAAAGAGAATCAATCATTTATGCAATCTGAAAAAAATAAGAAATGTATTTGTAACGGGGTGGGGGGAGTAAAACGTATTTGCAGTGGTAAATCTCCAAAATATATTATGAGATGTCAGAGAGTATCTTCCATTTATATATATATATATATATATATATATATATATATATATATATATATATATATATATAATTAATGTCAAGATTTGACAGTATATATTTAAACATAGCCCTTAAAATGATCGCCGTATTTTGAGTATTACATAAACTTAAATATTATATCAACGCAAAATAATTATTGATAGGAATTGAATGTAGAAAAAAAAAAATATTTTGTTGAAGTTTGCAGTTAGGATTTTTTTTTTGTTCCATGTCTGTAAATAATTGATATCCATTTATATGATATGTAATTTCTTTATATAAAACATCGGTATAAATTCACTCTCTCTTACACACACACACACGCATGTATATATATATATATATATATATATATATATATATATATATATATATATATATATATGCTGAGAGAATATGTGTAAAATGTGAATGACTGGCCAGATATACGTAAAATAAAACTCATGTTTGTAGTTTATTTTTCGTCTTTATTTATCAGAATACGTCGTTAGAATAAAGTGGATTTTTTTAAAAAATGTAAAAAAATACCAACAATAGATATGGAAAGAAACATAGGGGAAAGAAAGTATAAAATGGAATGCAAATAACAGAAAGAACCAGTACACGGACATCTAAGAGTTAGACGTGTTTTGTTGAACTCTCTCAACGTGCTAGTCTAAGCTTGATCAACACCAAATTACCCAACATGACGAACTTGGAAATATTAACCCTTTTTCTCCTGCTCAATTCTATAGTTTTGAGTTTATTATGCATATTTTTATTTGTTTTCTGTTTTCTACTTTCCTTCACGCTATTGACTTTTCCATGTACTTTCTTCTCGTAACATTTTTTTTTTAAAGGAAGATTTCTTCAAGAAACTTTCATCTTCATCATCATGTTTGGCTAAACATTCCCTTTACATGTCGGCATACATTGGACAGTTTTCTGAAATTCACTTTCAAAGTATCCTACCGTTGACCACAAAGTCTTTTGATAAATAAAGAGAAAATAATAGCCACACACATGAATTTGAATACTTTCTTTTGTCATCCAATCAAATTTAAACAAAGTATTTCCCGAAAACAATGAAGAATAGACAAAAACATTGAATAAATTTGAAGTAGAAAAATGGTGAAGTAATTATGTTTTCTTCAAAGGTGATCTTCAAACGATGGAAGAAACGAATGGGCTGCATGCAGCAATAAAAGGAAAAAGTGCTGATCAGGTGTGAAAGAATTGATAATCTGGCAGGATTTGATGTTTTTTTAGTTTCCTGCAAACTTCAACAAAATAAAATGCGCACACACTTTTTTTTTTTTTTTTTTACTGGGATTTGAGCATCACAAGAATCGCTAAAATGCCTTAAACTGACATCCAAAATCTTATATTAGCGAAATATATGCATATATAATAAGGTGATTTTCAACTGGGTTTGAATCCTTCAACCTGCAGTAATTATCTCCCACACTGAAGATTACGTAAGTATACATAACTAGTGTCTGTAGGCAAAAATATTTAAAATAAAAAAATATTGTCCGTCAGTGTGTATAATATAAATAAAATTAAGGTTTCAGAACCTTAAATCATTTGATGCTAATATAAAACAATACTATTATTATTATACAATTCGTGCTTTAACCATCAGTGTTTAAGCTCAATAGATATTAATTTATAATTTCAGAGCATTTATATTATATCATAGAAGAAAAAAAGGCAGATATGATTGCTGGAATCATCTCTCTCACAATATTATACATCCATTGAATGATTCGATGTGCCATATACCCGGTTCAAAACCGAGTTATGGCATATGGAATCATTCAGTATTACAATAAACCCATATGATATGCAATTATTTGCTTAATTGTCTTTATTCTTTTAAAAAGTTTTTTACAAGGATTGCAATGTCAAAGTTTAATCATACATCTAACAAATATTGATACAGCGGATCACAGATTATTGAGTGAATGCTGATTATTATTGTGAATGCTGATTATTATTGTGAATGCTGAAATGTCACATTTTTATTTAGATATTTTTCTAAAATTTATGAAAGTTTATATTTTTCATAAATTTCAAAATTATAGAGGATAAAAAATAATTTATCGTTTATTTGAATAATGATAGTGCATATTTTACATCCGGGCAATACCAGATCAATCTTTGTATATTTTTCTAATATATTTTTTTTGTCAGTTTTCTGCATTTTAGACATTATTTTCATGATTGCAACCCCAGCAAAATTCGACCCATGTTGCAAAAGAAATGTACTTATAACTTTCTTTTGAATATCATGAAAATAATTTTTTTTTTTTAAAATATACATATATCTGAAAAGGGGGAAAAAAGTCATTTCTTTGTCTGAAGTATTAAAAAAACAAACAAAAAAGAAACTAATTAATGCATTTGGAATTTCATTAATAAAGAATGTTTGAATTAAATGTTATCTGAAAAAAAAAAAAGAAAAGAATTTCATTCTTTTTAGTAGCAGATCAATATTACAACAAATGTATTGGTTATATATTTTGAATTTAATTAATGATCTATGGAAATTCGAATAATTTTAAATTTGATCCGAGCTTTGACAATCACTGATTTAAATATGCCAAAGACACCACTTACGCTTTTTAAATGACAACATTATAAGACCAAAGTCAGAATTTTAAAAGATAACCTTTTTCTTCACTTTTTTCTTCTACAAAAGTATGTAAAATATATTGTGTGGTTAAAAAATAAACTGTTAACTATTTTGTACTTTTCAACTATTTTTTTTACTTGAAGTCGTCACATTGCAGTGAAAACTCACTTCTTCAAATTCCCCACCTTCTCTGAAAACAACCATTTTTATCCATGTCGAAACCATCTCATTTGCATATGAATAACAAGATTTCACATTATTTTTCAAGACTAACTAGTATATAGTTAAAGTTGGCCGCCATTGTTTTTCGTTTTTTTTTTTTTTTTTTTTTTTTTGTAACCCGACCTTACATGCTGCACAAAATCAAATGTTTATACCAATTTTTAACTATTTTCTACGAGCAGCGACCAGGAATTTTATCACATATTGTATTTTATAGAAATGACCTATATTTGCCTCTTTGGTTTTGTAACTTCAAACTAGAAAAGCGTAAGAGGTTTTTTTTTGTGTCATATGTTAAACCAGCGGTTATTAAATCCGCTTTTTTTTTGTTTCATTTAGAAAAGATTTTAATTTAACATTTTAATTTCGCTTTTGTATCTTATGTTTTTCTTTCTATTAAGTGACTCATAAAATTAGAATCAGAACTAAAACACGTTTTATTGCCATTCTAGTTTGATGTACATATTCCTATTCAGTCATGTATTAAAAAAAAAAACAAAACATTATTGAATGTTATAAAATGGTTCCAACCCCAAATATACATAGTTTGTATTTTTAACTTTGTACTAAAAACAGAGTAAGACATATGTTTGTCATGATGAAGATTAAGCAACATTTGTTCTTTGATTAGTTCTCGTGAAACTTGTAAAATATAAAATTAAAAACGAATCAAATTCAAGACATTAAGCGTTATAATTTTTCTGACTTCTGACTTCGGTTTTGCACTTTTTATTTTTTTTTATAGTAAAAATAAAAATGATAAACATTAGTCCTTGACCTAACACTTGTTCCAGGTATTTTTTTTTTAAAGGATTTTCTTATTGGAAAACTAGAACAAGCGCCAATTAAAACAAAAATTATGACTTTCTTTTATCATATAGTACTAAAATTGTAAGAGATATCTTTGTTATAATTAACATTATACACTATTTGATTTTTTTATGACTTCCTGTGGTATATTTTTATTGCTAAGTCATAAGTCAGAAAATTTTAAACGATTATTCTTTGATCCTAATTATGACGAAGAAATTTCTTAGGCTTTTGTAGAACTCTCTTTGTTATAATTTAGAGATCAAGTGTCAGGTTTTGTTTGATTCTCTAAATTTAATACAAAAAAAACAACAAATTGTTTGTTCGTTACATTATTTAGAATTCACACTTTTTGTAAAAGCGAGTTAATATTATGCTGTGCGGTCTCTTAGAAATGCCGAATGATAATCGGTTTTAATTACCTGTGAGGTTGCAAAACAAGCAATGGTGACGTACAAAGACAACGATTTCGGTTCGTTTGGTTCAGTGATGACGGATGTGATTGTGACCAATTAATAGTATTCATGAATAAGGATGAATTGGGAGGCAAAAGTTGCTGATTTTAAAATCAGCTGATTACTCTAAGTTATGTTATTAGTTAAGGGAGAGCATCTGCACTCTCGGAGGAGGAGGAGGAGGAGGAGGAGGAGGAGGAGGAGGAGGAGGATTTGATTAATTCTTTAGAATTTTTAAAAACTTGACTAATTATCTTGACAGTTTCTTTTTTAGGCCTGATGAAATAGGTTTTACAGTGTCGATGTTAGGGGCTAATGCAGCCATACTCAATCCTAGTTTCTTCATAGCTTATGATGATCCTGAACCAGCTGTAGAAAGGACCATGTATGCTGGGCAAGAAAGACACCTGAACATGTTCCATTTAAGAAGTATCCCCTGCATCCTGGGAGTAACATGAAAAGACGGGATGATCAACATGGAGGTTTTGCTTCAGCAAGTCTGCCCAGCATGTTCGTACTGCTCAGACAGTTTAGTTGGGCCACATCCACTATAGGTCAGTTAGCTGTACTCCCAAAGTTCTTTTGTATGGAGAGCTGACCTTTTGGAAGGTGATCAACATGATCGTTACAACTGCAGTACAACAATATCCTGAAGCATGATATGAAAGCTGTGATCATCAAGACAGATTCCCAGGAAAGCATGGCAGCCAACCTATCCAGATGAAGAGGAACACGGACCAAACACCTCAAGTCAGAGAGGAGAAGCTGACACAAGCCGCTACAAAGAGGTGAGCCTGTAGAAAGCAAAGATGATCAGTTCCAGAACATACATGACTTTTGTTGGAGAGACTCACTTCCACATTGGTTTCAACAGCCAAGACCTTGATACTGCAGCCAAACAGACAACCGGGAAGCTGCTCACAGTCAACCCAAGACCAACGGAAGCCGGCACACACACACACACACACACACACACACACACACACACACACACACACACACACACTGTTCGAGTCTGGCTATGCTACAATGTTAGAATGTAATTATTAAATTGGCTACACTACTATTACACTATCGTGAAGGCTCACATAATATCTACTACTGTAGGAGGGGCAGTTGATCAAGGTATATTTTGCTTAACATACTGGCATATCAAGATTTTGTTCATGACATCCCAATTCATCATTGGACATGAATGATTGAAGTAAGTCAACAGAAATTTTACAACATTCATTGAAAATTAAAAAAAAAAAAAATAATACAATTAAACTATATATTTTTTTTTACCAGAACAATATTTAAATTGCCTAAATATGTCGATAGATAAAAGTTAAATATTATTAAAAATACATTCTAAAATATTAAAATAAGAATAAAAAAAATAACAAACAACTTTTGAAAAGAATAATATTTGGATAATGTGACAAGAAAAAAAAAAGAATGTCCTGTAAATATTTGTATACTATCAAGTGTAGTAAAAACTATTCCGCTTGAAGAGATACTTGCACGTCAGTTGAATAATTTCAACTCAAAAACAGATTCTTTCACCTCACTTGTTTTCAAGACCCCCCTCCCACCCCGTATCAAAAACTTGAAATCGTTTTTGTGCAAACCCAAGTCATTTATTTTTGCATTGAAATTATTCGGCTAATGTGCTACCATCTTTTCAAGCTGAACATTTCAACATCACTTGACATTATAGAGACATTTACACTAAAAAAAAAATTATTCTGACACTATTTTTTGAAAAATTGCAAGATCAAAATAGCTTTGGACAAATTTTTTTTTTATTTGAAAAATATTGGTTTGGTAACAAAATTTCCGCCACTTGTTTATTTTTTAAATATGTAATATATATATATATATATATATTAGTTATTTTCAAGAATTCTATTTTGGAATCAATTTAGAATCGATTTTTGTACTTGTTCGTGTTAATCGAAGTTAATTTTTGACATTTTCAGAATATTAAAATGTAATAGAAAAAGCGAACATTTTTGACGTTTTTTTTTTTTATTTCTATTATCGAAGTATTAAAATCTTGTTGAACTTTGAGATTAGGTTGTTTTGTTTTACGGCATATCAACTTTTTTGGAAAAAGCTTTTATGCTTTAAGTTCTTTATATCTTTAAATATTTATCTATGATGTTTAGTTTGGTTGTTTTGCAGAGGAAAATTGTTTTCAGCTTTGAAAAACGTGAAGTTTTTTCAAGAAAAAGAAAACAAACAAAAAAAAAACATTAACCTCAATATTTAGTGCATTTGGGTTAGGAAACCAGTATCTTCAGGCAGCCTGATCTAGTAGCTCCTGATGGTAATAAGTTGTAAAAAAAAAAAAAGAAGGAAAACTACACCTTTCAAATTTAAGTAATAAAAAAAATGGCGGCAGCTTTGTTGCCAACCTAATATTTTTATCATAAAGCATGCATCCATTTTGGAATGTATTTGTACTTTTCATTTGATTAACATTTATATCGTATCCACATATTGCAGCAATTCTTTATAATTGAACATTACATATATATATATATATATATATATATATATATATATATATATATAAAATCAAGTGCATTTGTGATTTAAAAGTCACGTGATTGGCAAATTTAGTGTATTTCTGTAATTGCACAAATATTCCCCCCCTTTTTTTTTTTCTTTTAAAAGATATTCTATGTGAACAATCTTTTCCTACTTTCCAGATGATTATGATGGAGATTTTCACTTCTGATCGTTCCAAGGATTGAACTCGTAACCCTTAGCTAACACATAATTGCTGAATTATCCCCATCCCACCTGCTAATTAAAAATGACCCCACGATTCTCTATAACAGCTAATAACTTGTGCATTGGAGAAAACGGTTTTGCCCTTGTTTCAATGACAACTTAAACCTGAATAGTGGATTATGTTATTCTCGCTACTACTGCAAGAAAATGGGACACAAAATTAAGAAAATGGGACTTGAAAAGCCAACACCCTAAGAACACCCTGACTTGCAAAAAATGCTTGGACAGCTTCATCAGTATTCTTTGGTAGGGGCGCCTCAGGTGATTAACAACTAATTAACCCTTTAACTAAATAAATAACCCCTTCTCAACCTGGATCTCCTAGAACTGTACAGGATATGATACTATATACCTCAGCCAACAGAGAACAAGCCATCTCAACAAGGCCCTAGACTTGGAGGCCTTGGAACTGAGAAAAACCCTCCAGCTCAAATAGTAGAAGAGCGTAGAAGATTTCTAGTTTATCAGGTATACAGAGCCATCTTGGTTATTTGTAGGTGAAGCTGTAAAACCAAAAAGATGCTCTTTTCTCTGAGCCTTTTTTTTTTTTCTTCTGAAAAGTGACCAAGAGCAATCACAGCATTGTTGAAACACAGAAGTATGAGAGATATTCATGATACGAACATTATCTGAGAACATAATAACAGATCATATTAATGGCTACCAATAATTAGTTCTTATCTCCACGACCGAGACATGTCCCAGAAATTTCTTTCCATTTCCCATTTTTCTTCCAGACCTGATACATGTGCGCTTAACACAATCCTGTCTAGGCTTTTTTGGGATCAAAGGCCTTTGACAGTGGCAAAGCAAGCATGCTAATATACTGCATCTATATAGTTTATATCTATAATACCTATTCCTTTTACAGACACCGTAAAAAGCAAACGCAAACGGCCGCAGCCGAAATTAACACGTCTACTCAAATTCTCATTACAGATATAACAACTTCTCTTCACTTGGAATGTTCTCGGACTTTGAAGTTTCGTGTTCTGCAAAGTCTTTATATTTCATTGTCTTAACAAAGTTGTCAATAAGATTGATATGTGCACAGTTCATACACGAACTCCATCACTAACAAAATAGGCACACTAATATATACGTAGGTAAATGTACAAATCTTTAATTTTTGCTGCCTTAACAAGTTGTCAGTTAAAATTACTTACTTTCGTATGAATTGCTTTTGTCATTTTTTTTAAAAATTATTTTTATGTTTAAAAAATTTTTTTTTTTTATATATTGCCTTTCCTTCTGAAGTGAGATAGAATAATTCAGCAATATTTGTTAGCGAAGGATAGTAAGTTGAATCCTTGTGAGAAGTAGCTTTAATGATCTGCATCGTATTCAGCTGAAAAATAGAAAAGTATTGTTAACACTTATTTTATTCAGGGGAGGAAGGTTGGTGATATTCGCTTTGCGACCACTGATTGTGAAGGGGAGTATATGTGAAAAAATAGTGAATCCATCTTGGTTTTCTGGTCAGAAAGATCTTTTTTTTTTTTAATTATATGCAAAAGAAAAAAACCCGTGATGTCTTTGCTTTCATGACCTACATCCAATGACGTCATGCGGTCCTAACTTTACCTACCTTCGTCAGCAGTCTGCACCAGCAAAGTTCTGCTGGAGGCTTTGTCCCCGAAATTATTCAAAGCGACCACGCGGACTTCGTATCTCGTCCCCGGATCCAAATAAGCCAGAAGCATCCAACTCCTTGTCCACTCGTATTTCGTTTGGATCCATTCTCTATCGCCTTCAAACCCAACAGGAAGTCAGTTTATCGCAATCGTGGCAAGGATCAGACCGGACCGTTCCCGACGACGATGGCGATCACGGAGGTGGGAAAAAACATGATAGCGGTATCGGTGACGATGGTTGTGGTGGTCATGTCAGTGAGACAGTGATGATCGTGACAGTAGTGGTGGCAGTAGCAGAAGTAATAGTAGTAGTAGGAGTAGTGATGAGAAAAGGAAGGGGAGGAAGAGGAGGAGAAAAATAGAACATTAGAGAGAGTTTATATTTTTTGTTAAAAACACTTTTAAAGCTTTTTGTCCATTATTATTATTATTATTATTATTATTATTATTATTATTATTATTATTATTATTATAGCAACTAAAGGTTTGTTTATCTATAAGTAATTTTACTATAAAAAAAATAAAATGTTAGATAAGAGTAATAATATAAACCATTCTGGTAATAGAAAGGATTGGTTGAATACTGTTCTGAAAAAAACATTCTTGCTCATCAATGATCACTTAATTTGTCGTGGATACATCCATACATACTTTACTCGTTGGTTGACCTTCAATGGAAATAATCGTTTTCACTTAGCGTCGAAACATTACTCTTCTATGATAAATAGAGTCCTCTTAGGTTACCAAGAAGCATGGAAAAAGATGTAAACAAATAAAAGTACATATACTTTTTCCTACTGTCAGTAATGAGTTTTTGTGCAGGTTGTATACTATTGACCACAGTTGGAAATGACCTACCGTTCGAGTTTTGAACCTCGGCATGGATACATATACTGAGTCTAACCACACTGAAGAGTCGTGCTATGGCAAAAAATGTGGGGTTCTATATATATATATATATATATATATATATATATATATTGTGTGTTTGTGTGTGTGTGTATATATATATATATATATATATATATATATATATATATATATATGATGGACTCTCCTGTTGATTTCGATATATGAGCTTCTGCCACAATAACTAAGTTGCTTGGAGATCCACACAGATGATTTGCTTATAGTGGTAAAGGCTTTGTGTAGAACCAACCACACTTTTTGGAATTACTGGTAACTTATGTCGGTGCAGAGGACTGCTACAGGACAGAGTAGACCACAGGTTTTTACGTCAGAGTTACCTTCTCCTAGATGCATGTCTTAACGAAGACTAGGGGTGCATCTCTCCAAGTGAATTAATGCACCACCAGATACCAACCTGGAAATTTCTACGACTCGGCACGGTACATACAGCTCCTAGCCTTCCCAAATGGCCACCATCTGGTACTAGCCAGGATTGCTTAACTTCGGTGATCTGGCGAAAACCAACGTGTCAACGTGATTGTGCCGTATGTATACATATGTAAATATATACAATTAAACTGTGGATATTTAGAATGTAAGAAACCAATACAATGCAGACAAAAATGTTTTAAAAAATAAATATTTATTTAAAATCAATTAACTTTCGGCAATAACTTAGAAACAGTTTCTGTTTTTTCTTTTCCTTCCTCGTGGCATGGTGCCACTGGAAAATTAAGGTCCGTCGTACGATCTTGCTTGTTTTATTTTTTATCTATTTTTTTATCCTCATGCAGACTTGATGCCATCACATGAGAGAGATAGTTATATACAGAGTGGTGGTGAATCCTGTTAATTTTAAAATGTATAATTAAACTTGCTTGAAGAGATTTGATTCAGCAAGGCTTGCCAAGCCGATTTCTGCTCTCTATCTGCAGAACCACAACAAACACAGAGGAGAGACTGTATATTATTTGTTTATAAATAAGCGGTTAGAGCACTGTAAAAATAGTGGACAAATGTTTGTTTAAATAGACGTTTGGCGAGATAATTGGTAGAACTGCTGACTGTCAACGCGATGGTTCTAGGTTCAATCCTCGGCTTGGAAAAGGTGCTAGTCTAGTGGCACTGATGAGTTGTAATACAACGAAACAGGACTGTATGTCGATGACTACAAATATATATGGATACATATACTGAGTCTAACCACACTGAAGAGTCATGCTACGGCAAAACATGTAGGTTTCTATACATATTGTGTGTGTATCTATATATATATATATATATCGATATATATATCGTCTTAATAAAACTCATCAAGATGGCTAAATAAGGCTAATACTATCAGTTGCTTGGTCTGAAAGTTGGACTAAAACCACTTTATTTTCTATTTAACGTCTTTATCCCGTAGGTCACTAATAATTAAATAAGATTCTTTTGTGTTCATCTTCCTTCTCAGTGGAACAAACGATGCAATATTACTTTAATTCATAAACTTTTAATATTTCCCTACAGAGTGTTTTACTTTTGAAGGAAGCAATTCATTTATTTCATTTATTTAGTAAAATATGTTTCATCTTAATAAGACACATCAGTGTGGCTAGATAGAGCGGTACCACTGCCTGCTGAGTTTGAACACTGGATTAAGGTCACCTTTGACTTCCGTTCAACGTTTTTGCTCCCGTCAGCCACTGACATAACCTTACGAAATGGGAGGGCAGTATACATATTTTAGATTCTACACACACACACACACACACACACACACACACACACACACACACACACACACACACACACACAGAGCATGTATCATAAATTAGTTGCAAAAAAACAAAAGCAAAAATCAAAACAATGTGCGCAGCTGTAGTTTTTACAAGAGTTAATATAAAGTATTTGATTTAAAACCTATACATAATTGTCTTTTGGGTATACCAGGGTTACATCGATCTTAATACCCTGATTCTGGGATAGAAACCTGCTTATATTTGCAGACCAACTCTTCAGCACCATTCAATAGGCGAGGGTTCCAAGAAAAAGAGGGAAAAACACAAATCACCGATTCAAGACTTCAGAACTCAGCAGTGTGACTAGACATAGCGAGCACATCACCTCTAAGTTCCCAAACCCGCTTTTTTAAATGTTTTCATACTTTCAATGAACAGCTACTATATTTTGATCTCGGTTGAAAGGCGTATAGATGGAATTTTTTTGAAAGTCTCGTATCATCAGACGTATAGAATTTTGTTTATAAACGGTGAAATTTCATCAGAGCCCGTTCACTTGAGATTCAACCCAAATTACATGACTGATTTGTTTTTCGAGACATTCGTATTCTCGATTGGTAGAAATAAAAATTGATTAAAAAAAAGGAGATAAATAAATGGAGTCTCTTTCTCTTTTCTTTTTTAAAAAAATATTTTTCTTAAAGTCTGTTAAGGGGACACGAGTGAAAGTTGCGAGGTGAGTAAGTGTGAATTGTACACAAATAAACGCGAACTCTCGACTTGAGTATCATTTCTGCTACCATGTTGTAGAAGAATTGAAAACAGGAGATTAATAGCTGATTGGTTATTGATACTTGAGACATTTTGAAATCACTTTGCTTTACTGGAATACACAAAAAAAGCATATATATATATATATATATATATATATATATTATATATATATATATATATATATATATTATTCGCCTCCGTTCAGTCTCGAAAGACGAAGGATACCCCACCCCCAGTAGGGGCAGCTGCACATATAATTGTGAGGCAAGGGTTGCGCAATCTCCAGCAACACCTCTTCTGAATCAGCACTGAGTCCAGGACGACTGGAATCAATGCCGAGATAAGTGGAGAGCTCATGCAGCACCTGGAAGTCCCAAATGGTCACCCATTTAGTACTGACCAAGTTCAACGTTGCTTAACTTCAGTGATCCGGCGGGAACTGGTAAATCAACGTGATGAATATATATATATATGTGTGTGTGCGTGCACATATTCTGCATGATTGCATTGCTGCGGGGTTCCTAGATTGTATTGCTGCGGGGTTCCAAGTAAACTCCCGTGCTTATGAAATAGGGTTCAATAACAAGTAGAACTGTGTTATTGTATAATTTTCCTTATTTATATAAACATTGGCTACATATGTGCATAAATGCTTCAGCTGCAAATTTTGTTATCAAATCTAATGTTATCGGGCATCTAGTCTCAATTGGTTTCAAATGCAAATGTACCGAGTTCTTTTGCTTAAACTATTTTATGGGAATTAGGGGAGGAAAGAATTTCTGATTGGAGCTGGATTTCGAAAGAATTCGCAACTGAAACATATATGCTCATACGTAGGCAATATTTTTTATAAATATATAAAAATATACAATATATATCATAAATTAAAAGAAAAACGAAAAAAAATAAAAATAAAAATAAAACAGCAACGATCTCAATCGTAGGTTCTACAAGAGCTAATATAAAGTATTTATTAAAAACTATAGATTATCTGTTATAGAGGAATACAAAGAGCAGATACCACATGTCTTGAACTGGTGAATTGTGGGTTTTTTCCTTATTTATTTATTTTTTTTCGAAGTCTTCGACTACTAAATATGGATGACGGTCCAGTCTCACAACATAAAAGTGTTTCTACACCAGAAAACAACACATCTGGACTATTAACACCCTGGTATAATATGCCTTGTTTGAAGTTAATAAAAGTAAAAAATATACATGTATTGTTAAAATATAATTAGCCACTCACATGTGTTTCGTCGTCTACGACTCGTCAGAGTGACTGAATCTATTTATTTAAAAAAAAAATAGTTATAAAGCCCCTTTAAGAAATTGAAGTTAAGCCCTCTTTAGAGAATTAAGAGAAAGGAGCCAACTTTAACACTAATGCAACATTCCAGCTTACGATCATTGAATACTCTCTGACTGTTTACTATGTATACATGCAGATTTGGCATTTATAGGTAGTTAATTTCTCCTCAATTCTTGTCTCAATTGCTGGTGGCCTTGAGGATGAATGCTAACCTACAAAGTCAAGGTTGACTTTGTAACTGGGTTGAAATCTCCCGACCAGCAGTAATTATCACTTCCTACACTGATGATTGTGTAAGTATGAAACACTAGTGTCTGCAGGTGTGAAATAATTGTTAATATTTATTTTAGTTTCTTATTTGATGTTTGGTTTCAGTTCACTATTACGCTGAATTCTATTTATGCATAGTTTCTATATTCTACATAATTCTGTAGACTTTAGCACACCAAAACACACACACACACACACACACACACACACACACACACACACACACACACACACACACACACACACACGAGTTTATGCTGTGAAACCTTATTGTGTATATGTAATAGTACCTAACAAAAAATAGAGCTATATTCTTATAGCCATTCTGACCTGCAAAAATTTTGCCTTAATGATGGTATAGCCGAAACATATTTGCAAATATGCAGCCAAAAGGTTTCGTAAAACTAAAAATTATAACTAATATATATATACATATATATATAGAAGAGTAATATTTGATTGTTATCTCTGACACTCTGAAAATGATCTGTTTTACAAGAATGTTTTTAACATACAGTAAAAAAAACTTTTTTTTTTCGTTTCTCTAATTTTAGTCATTTGAATGGACAATTGGTGGAGTAAAGAAATAATTTAAAATTAGAAGATCAGGAATAAAAAATAAATTAAAAAAATTGTAAAAAAACGAGAAAGAAGAGAAAAAAAGGATACACCTATTTTTTGTGTTTACCTTTAATTTAATTTATCTTTCATATATTTAAAAAAAAAGGAGGCAGTATTATCAAGATGACTAGAACATCTTATATGTGTGAAAGATTTTAATACAAAAACATCTTTGACATACATATCAGTCACAGAACGAAAACGTCATATTCCGAAAATCACAAACTGATCAAGTAGTTTCCTTTCTATATAGAAATTAATTTTTTTTATGATTCTTAGCAAATAATAGCCATTCCAAGGCTGATTTTGATCTCAGTAGTTCGAATTGAGTCGACTCCCTTTATTTATTAAATACAGCAAAGCGAGACACACCATCATGACTTCCTCATGAAATTTGATCTTGATACTGAAAAACAAAAACAACAATAACAAAAATACTACTTGATCGCCTTATGATTTTTGGAATATGACATTAATTTTAATGCTGTTTTTCTCTTTTCTTTTTCTTGCCTTTTTTTTCTCCTATTCCCAGAAATCCTTTCACAGACATAAAAATATTTTTAGTCATCTTCTAAGCATTTATGAATAAAGATTGATTTAATATCAGTTATATGTATTTAAGAAACAAAATAGAAATGTACATTATAATTTTTTAAAACAATTTATGAATACATAATTAAAACAATTTTATATATATTTTAACATTTTGATAAGATATCAATATCCAATACCATTTACATTGTGTGCACATTTTGAATCTTTATATAAAAGCTTATTTCGAGTTTTCTGTATTTGTGTGTGTGTATATATATATATATGATAAGATACTACATCCACGTATGCTTTTATTATAATTTAAAATTTATTTTTGGCTAAAAATGATGAATTTGTTTATATTTGACAAATAAAGATTTAAAACCTGACTAATTATAAGCGTAATTATAATTGAAATGTTAATATTTTGAGCAGTTCGCTGCTCTTTATCAAAAGATTATTATATGATCACACACACACACACACACACACACACACACGCACACACGCACACACGCACACACACACGCACACAGCTTCTATTGCCGGGTTTGAATCTATCGACCGGTGTTAATTGTGATGCCTTGCACTGATGATTCCCCAAAAGGTGAAACATAAGTGTCTGTAGGTATTTAATAATTATTATAGTAAATAATTATGTCAGACCCTTTAAGAAACTCGTTTCTTATTGTTGAACACTTTCAGTTGAATTAAAAGTCGGTCAATTTAGCTCTTATGGCAGACCATCATATAATGATTAGATCACTTTGACAGGCGTTAAAAAAACATTTACAAATAAAATGTTTAAATTTCAACAGTGTTTCTCGTGGCTAATGAAGCCAGAGATGGCTTCTGTTGCCGGGCTCGAATCCATCGACCGGTGCTAATCATGACGCCCTGCACTGATGATTCCTGAAAGGATGAAATACTAGTGTCTGTAGGTATTTAATAATTATTATAGTATATATAGTATGTTGTTTTTTTCTCGCTCTAGAATTGATATAAAAAGCCTACTTTTTCTATTGTTAATTATTTACTTCCCCACAAAAGCAAAATGTGACACAAGGTCGTTTATAATGTGGGGGGAAAACCAGCTCCACAAAAATGGCCACTATGGAAGTAGGCAAAAATAAAAATTGCCTCGGTGCAGAAGAGTTTCTCCTACATTGACCAAGGACAAATTAACTGAAATGTAGCATCAGAACAGATACTACACTGTGATCTTTGCCCGAAGGCCAGATCTTACTTTTTGTATTAGTAGTTAATTGCTTCGCACCGAGAGCAGTATGTGACACAAGGTCGTCTTTAATGTGGAAGTAAACAGCCCCCCAAAAAGAGGTGCGCTGGAAGTAGGCAAAAATAATAAATATCTTAGTATAGAAGGGACTACCTTACATTAACCAACCCAAGTGTAGCATCCGAACAGACACTACACTGCGATCCCAGCCCAAAGACCAGAAACTTTTTCTATCTAAAAATTATTAAAGCAAATTTCTTAATATACTCAGCCATTGATATGCAAGCAACTGCGTGAAAGTTAAGTAATTTGCATACTCCTTTAAAATATAAGCGTTAATTAATTACTTATTCATTTTTTTATGGTTTGATTTGATGTTTGGTCTCATTTCACTATTATGCTGAATTCAATTTATGCATAGTTTTTACATTCCACATAATTGTGTAGACGTTAAGATGAAAACTTTCTAGCACACCTAAATATGACTTTGTCGGTGTGTGTGCGAAAGATCTCTACCAAACTCCTCTCTGAATATTTGGTTTACAGATTTGAAATTTGATATATAGGGTAATTAGACCTGTAGCACACTTTTGATTTGGTTTTTAGCTGGCAAAAATTACTGCTAAGGGTTCAAGATTGAAAACAAAGCAGTTTACCTTGGTAGAGAAAGTTGAATAAAACATTACTCCTGCTGTTACTTTTGCATGTGCGCAAAATTAAGCATTCATAGTTGAAAGTCGCTTACTTTTTAACCTTCTATATCCATCTGTCCGTAGCTCAGTGATAAACGTTCTTGTTTCGATTCTAGTAGATGGTACCCAAGACAAGTTAGCAAAGTTGCGTAAAAGGAGAAAAAGGGGAGATAAATCAGTCTGTATTCAAGATTTAATTCGTTAACGTTCATTTTAGAAGAAATTAAGAGAGCTTTGGAGAAATGACAAACTTATCTCCCTTCTACATTGAAGACACAAAATGGGTTCAGCTTAACCTAGAATTGGATATACATTAAAAAAAAAAAAAATTTTTTTTTTCAATTAAAATTCTACTCAATAATTTTCCGTATTTTTTTTTGTGTAGATATCTACTTTTGTCTGATAGGTAAGTAGACCAAACAGTTTTCCTGTTAATTTATTTTTAATTGCTATCTTTATTTTTAATTGCTATATTTCACTTGTATATATCTTAAAACAAAAACCACAAAGAATCTTATTGTTTGACTGAATGTAAAAGGTTATTTTTCAAGATGTACTTACAAAAGATTTATTTACAGTATTTTCAGGGGTATAGGTTGTGTAAGAAGAATGAGACCGTTGTTGTCTTTTTGATTTATCATATTTTATTTTGATATTTCGAGCAATCCTCCGCTCTTTATATATATATATATATATATATATATATATATATAAAGCGATTTCGTTTCCTTGTTTTCAGAAAGAGCAGAGAACTGCTCGAAATGTCAGAATAAAATATAATAGATTCAAAGAAACAACACAAATATTGTGCTCCATACGCTACCTATAACTCTGAAAGTACTTTTCTAGAAGCATACGTGGAATAAGAAACATACATATATATTAGTGTTAGGACGATTAATCGGAATCGGATAAATTAAACTTTTTAGGGGAATCAGTATCGGAAAAACTTGTAACTATTTCCCGATGCCAAAAACGATTCTTTTAATTGCCTTTTTTTTTTTATGTGATTTTGTTAAAAAAAGATCTTCCATGAAATAATAAATATTTATTGATTTTAAACTATCAGTAAAACTAAAACCTATGCATCACCCTCAACAAGTAACATATATTTTTATAGTAATCGGGGGAAAAATAACACCACTATACTTAAATATTAAGAGATTTATAAAGAAAGAGAAAGAGAAATATTGCAATCGTCCCATCACTAATATATATATATATATATATATATATATATATATATATATAAACATTGATCTTTGATAGCTATTATTACAAACTTTGGACTATTTCGCAAAGTCTGATATCTTAATATGTATTTAATTATAAAAAAATTCAATAAACTTAGTTATTTTCATCGATTGGCTTATAGTTATTTACGTGATGTCTACATATTATAGTCTGAAAAAAGCTTTTATAGCTTTTTCTATTTTTGTTCAATTTGCAATAATATAGCGAACTTTATTCATTTAAAATTTTTTTTTTGTAATTTTTTTCTTCTGAAATAGATTCCGTTAAGTTCAATTCAACCAGAATCGAAAATTGTATTTAAATGTTTTTCATTTTTTTTTATTCACTAGACATTGCTTCCTGTCATTTAAGTGTTGATCTCTATTTTTAGTTTTAATGTTGATTTTTTTTTTTTTTTTGGTTACATTAAGAATAAACAAAGAAATAGAAAAGAAAGAGTGAAAGAAAGAAAAAGAATGAGGTTTGTGTATTTTTACCTAGTTTTCGGTATTCAAGAGAATATCCAATATATTTGCTGTTGGGTGAAATCCAGGAAATGTTCATGATAGTCGAACCGACGCTCACAATCTGCGGCCATGGTTTGGTTGGCGCTGTAGTTTAAGACAAAACCATTATCTCAAAAATTTCGATATCGAACAACTCAAAAGGTAACATATGCTCCGTCGTATGTGAACGTACATGTGAGTGGAAGCGTGTGGGTTGTACTGTTGAGATGGGTGCATTTTTTTTTTCTGACTGTATGGTTGAGTGGAATATTGAAAACGTGTCGTAAAATTGATAAAAAAATTTGTTTTCTTGAAAAAAAAAAAAAAAAAAAAAAAAAGAATATTTTTCTGCCTTTTGCTCCCTTGGGTCGCTAGATATCCTGCATGTTCATGCCTCTGCCAGATTTGATCAATTCGGAAAGAAGTTTAATAATTTTACACAGTGACCTTTCACCCTAAATGCTGTGCCACCCAACCATGAATCTCTATCTCTACCATTATATAAAAGGAACTGTGTCTAAGTTCGTTTCCTATGGACTCGGAAACAGCTGAGCCGATACGAAGGTACTTTATGTGTCTGGCAGTTTTCTTAAATGGGTTTTGTATTGGAATGTATTGATAATCGAAATAATCTGATGAAATAAGAAACAGGCGATTTTGACCAAAGTTAACACCTTACACAGCCTAACATCACAAATGCATTTAAGAAGTTTTATTACAACACAACCCGAAAAGCCCGACATATAAAATCAATAGTGGGTTCTTTGATATGACAGGTGTGCGTTCGAAATTAATGTTTCTGTTTAGAGCACAATTGGAGTATGATACTTGACTTTTGTATTTTAAACTTTAATTCAAGCCATTACATATTAAAAATAATTTTATAAAATCAACAGTAGATTCTCTACAGTGCAATGTAGACTACAATGTATTGTGGACGAATTCACAACAGGGAAGCATGTGAAGCTTCCTGTGCACTACGATGAGTCCCAAACTAGAGAATACAATCAATCGATTTGATTGAAAAATGGGCGATTTCACCGATTTCGATGACAATAAAAATATGGGAGTGTAAAACATTCGTTGATCATCATTTTATCTCAGGCAATGTCAGGTCTGCCTGCTAGTTGCGAATAAAATTTAAAAAAATCCTTTCTGCAATGCATCCATGTTTGGTGCAAATATATTTCAGTTTATGCCTGACTTGTTCACCAAGTTTTTCATGAATGTCCAACAGTCTTTGTTTTTATTACCGTTCAGTAATGTGCATACTTAGTTACAACGTGCAAAAGCTTCAGTTGCTTTGACAGATCTTTTCAGTTTTGATATTGTTTCTAACAGACATTGTTTTTGAGAAAATCCACAGATAAAAATCTGAGTGAGGGAGGTCAAAGTCAAGTGAGTGTAAAGCCCATTCAAGATCACGCCTTCTACTGATGTGACTATCATCAAAGTGCCCCCGCATATGACTGAACTACAATCAAACAAAGACTGTTGGACATTAATGGCTGAATCTTGGTGGACAAGCATTCAGTGAAGAATTCCACAGGTGGCAATTTTTTAGGAAGAGGGGAGTCATTTTATATTTGAAAGTAACACTGAAACTAAAAAAAAAAATACATAAAATGAATGATTTTACCGCATATCTAAGCTTAATATTATTCTGTTAACAATAAATTAAATAAAAAATATAAAATCAATTTCATGAGATAAGATTGAAATTAAACTTATATAATATTTTTGTCAAATAATATTGAAATTAAATTTAAAAATTTAAGTTTATTACTATCATCTCTTACTTAATGAAAACTATTCTGTTTTAAATATTACATCAGCTTATAGTGAAATTAAAAAAATTTACAAACTCAACTAATTTAAAACCCCACTGAAATTAAAATATAAACATCACATAATTTTTCAACTGACGCTTAAATTTACAACCTTTATTAATTTATGAACGCACTATAATGTAATCAAAAACCTATGTGTTCATTTATACAATTATTTACATTAAATCAACAATCTTAATTAAAAAAAAACAAACAAAGAAAAACTAACATCGCAATTAGATTAACAACTTTACTTATAAATTTTATCAACCGTAATTAATTTTAACAACTGTGAAATTAAATAAAACTAAAAAATAATAATAAAATTTTATTTATTAGTATCATTTATTATTTTTAGTATTCATATTTAAAATCTATCTGGGGAAAAGCCCTCCACCCTCTCCTGCTTCCAACTATTCTGGCAGTCGGTTATCTTTTGTCGGCTCCCCCTTTGTTTTTCCTCACGACCAGATATGCTTGAAATATCCTATATATTTGTTAGCACCGATGCAAAGACTTCATGTCTGGCTGTGTCCATGCTGAGAACGAAGTTGTTGAACTTTATTAAGAATTATATTTCACTGGACAGAGAAATGGTGAAGGTTCCGATCGATGAGGGACACGCGGATATTACACGTTTAGAATTCTCCGAGGATTCAGACAAACTAAATTGGTTATTTCCTCAAAGTTTCTATTGATTGAAACTTCAATGTATAGCATTTATATATATATATATATATATATATATATAATGTGTGTGTGTGTGCATGTATATTTTTGTATGCACTTATTTGTTTAGCTAAGTGTACTTTAGCAAGGTCAATATATGGAAAATACCCCCTCTACCTCCCCCAAAAATTGTAACAAAAGGTTTCTCAACTAATTCTAGGTTTTAATGTACTTTTTAACATACTAAAAGTTTATCAAAGTATGACCCCCGGAAAAGTGTTTTTTTTCAAGATGGCCGCCAAAACCTTTAAACAATCATAACTCTATAACTATTAACTCAAATTTGATGATCTTAATGTCTATTCCTACATTTTTTGGGGCAAAGAACACATTAAGACAACTAGGAATATCATTGGCAGGGGATGATACATATCTTGCATCAGGGGAGCCAGCACTCTGGGAAATCACCAGGCAAGTTCTTACCAATGATCAATATGTACGCTGGAGAAAATCATGCATTGTGTTGACATTCGACTTTGTTTGCAACTTTGCCATGAAACACAATCTGCCCACCATTGTAACTTTTAACCAGCCTTTGGATTGGAAGGCTTCTGAAATCATCTTTGATGCACTACAAAGTAGTCACCCTAAAGACATTATTCTGATGTTGGGATGTTTCCATACACTCATGAATTGTTGGGGGGGGGGGTCATAGGAACTCATAAAAAGGACAGGTCTCGAAAACATACTTGAGACTGTTTAAGGAGAAAATTCGCTGATACACATGTTAACAGGAAAAGCTGTCCAGAAAGCTTTGCGGGTCCAGCTTCTTGTTGACAAGTGCCTACATAGCCAGGTTGTGATTGAAATGGCGAAAGATGATCCTCAGATTCAGGCATTGCTGAATCAGGCAGAGGAATTGTACTCCTCCCTTTTATTGGAGAGATGATGATAGAAGATGCTGCTTGTTCTAACGTTTTGATAGAACTTGAGACAGTAATCGAGAAGAAGAAATCTAAACTTGCTCAGACCTCAAAAGACAAGCCAGTTGTAGCTGAATTATCAGCGAATGGTTGGCATAACAAAGATGTTTATCGAAAGTTTCTTGATAGTTTTCATGTTGTTTGAAGGAGCGATCATTGTTGGGTAGGACTATATAGTGATCTTGTCACAGAGCAAACGTTGACGAGGTCTCTAAAGAGCATTAGTGGTCTAACCCATGGCAGTGTGGTGACCGAGGAGATGTGTAATCTTTGGATTTTATCTGCACGTGTAACATCTGAGTACAATGTAAGATTTTACCGATCTAACCTATAATATAAGTCTACAACACAAAAATTCAACTGAGGCACGCATCAAAAAAGATGTATCTGATCTTGTGAAAACTCAAATAAAGATTGCAGCCTTTTCACCCTTCACATCTGATACAAATCTGAAAAACATTGTCAACGGAATAGTGGCCGCACCAGATGTGAATGTACATGCCTTTGAATCAGTTGGGAACAAAATCATCGAAGATATGATTGGAAAGCCAGCATTTAATTACAAATTTAAGTGGAAAGACAGAGCCCAAACTCTTGGAAATTTCTCTGCTGTGAAGATTGCTCCTGATCGTACCATTGATCCTTCCCTTCTGTTCCAGCGTTTTCTTGTGTCAAGATCAGAAGATCTTTCCCTTGAAGAGTTTTTGACATATGAGCTAAGCCCATATCCTCCAGCCTTTTTTGAGACCAGGAACATTCTTCAAAAAGCAGATAAACCTTTGCTTGGTCAAACAATTCGAGACCATGTTGCAGCCTTTTCAAGTGAGGCTGTGATTAACTCTAAACACAAAACAGATTGTTACATGCTTGATGGAGGTTCTTTGTTCCATCATTTACTATGGAAGAAAGGCAACTCATATTATACAATAGCTGAGTCTTATGCAGACTCCACTGTGAGAAACTATGGACAAGCAACAAAGGTGTTCGATGGATATGGTGAAGACCCCTCTGTAAAAGACAACACACATCTGAGATGGGGGGGGCCTCTGCATCTTATAATTAGTTTCACAGCAGAAACAAAGTTTTCAGGCAAAAAGGAGGATTTTCTATCTCATGACAAAAACAAGACAGACCTGATTTCTGTTATCAGCACAGCACTAACTAAAAGGGGATGCCATGCCATTCAGTCACCAGATGATGCAGATGTTGATATCGTTAAAGCAACTGTTGAACTATCACATCTTTACACCACAACGTTGGTTGGTCATGATACAGATTTGCTGATCATCCTTCTTGATTATACCGGAACAGACAATAAGACCATTTACTTCCGTTCTCATGCAAGCAAACAAGCAAGTGAACACAAAGTATATAACATTAACTTGTAAAAACCTCTAGAGGATGATGTATGCACTAGTCTACTCAGGCTGTGGTTCCACTTCAAGGATTTTCGGCATTGGAAAAAAGTCAGTCTTCCAGAAACTAGTAAAATCTGATTCTGTCATGAAGTCCTGTGCCAGTACATTCACCCTTCAAAACAAATCTCAAGAGGAGATATCAGATCTTGACAAAGGACTGATGGTTGATTGCTTTGGAGGCAAGTCTAATGATACACTATCATCACTGCACAATTTCGACAAGAAAATGGCAACTGCTGAAGCATTTGTCACTCCTGAAAGGCTTCCCTCAACATCATCAGCAACAAGTTCCCATAGGCAACGTGTGCACTTCCAAATTATGATATGGATGGGAAAGGCAAGTGAAATGAATCCAATTACATGAGAATGGAAAGTCAAGAATGGTCAGTTAGTTCCAGTTATGACCCAAAACAATGCTGCATCTGACAAACTCTTGAAAATTAGCCATTGCAGCTGTTCAGAGGGATGCAGATTATCTCGATGCAGCTGCAGATGTTATGGACTCCCTTGCACCGGTGTATATGGCCCTTGCCAGAGTGAAAACTGTAACAATCTAAACAACACTCGAGAGGTTGATACTGAGGAGGAGAAGGGTCGCACTCCAAATTGACACCCTTAAACTTGTTCTATGCGGATAAAAGTATTATTAAATAATATAACCAAGTACTTGAAATATAAGGTACTGTTAAGTGTAATTAGGATTTGAAGATTATATAAACATGAGTACTGTAAGGTAACAACCCTATAAATGTAAGGTAACAACCCTATAAAAGACGCTCATAATTAGTTGGCTATCATTATACCTCTAAGAATAAATTCTTTTAACTATTGCTTGTTGTAAGTGTTTGTGTATAAGGTGATAGTGAACATCTGAAGGTCAAGAATCGAATTTCATAATGATTTAACAACTCAATGATATTCTTAGTTGTCTTAATGTGTTCTTTGCTCCTAAAATATAGGTATAGACACCAAGATCATCAAATTTGAGTTGATAGTTTTAGGGTTATGATTGTTTAAAGGTTTTGGCAGTCATCTTGGACGCCATCTTGTAAAAAAAATCACTTACTTTGGTAAACTTTTAGTATGTTAAAAAATACATTAAAACTTACCAGAATCAGTTGAGAAACCGTTTGTTACAATTTTTTTTTTGTTTGGGGTGGGTGGGTGGGAGAATGTGGTTAAACTGCATTTTGCCTTTATTTTTTTGTTATATATATATATTTCTTGGATTATATATAAACAAATATATTTTTAAGGTATAAATCCAAATTGTTTAATACTATAAGCTCAATGAAGTTATGTTTGAAACTTAAGAGCATATATACTGGTTAGTTGTATTCCAATTTTTGATCTTTGAAATGCAACAAACCTATATATATATATATATATATATTATATATATATTATGCAGTCATTCTTTTCGTATAGATCATCTATTTTGTTTTTAACCCACATTTAATATGGAAGTCTGAATACTTGACTGTGAAACAAAGAGAAAAAAATAAAATATGATAATAAAAAAAAAAGATCGATATTGCAGATGCATGTAAAAAAAAAAGAACTAGACTAAAAGAATTAACTGGGGGACATCTGAATCCCAGTTTGCAATTTGTTTGTAGGCAAAAAATGCAATCCGCGGATTGGATTCCACTCATAACAGAATGATTTATCGGAAGTTTCACATTGCAGTTGGAAAAACAAAATACCATTCCAAAATTATTATAAATTTTTTTTTGATCATGTGAAGAAAATAATGAAAGGTTAATTACTTTAGAATAATAATAATAATGATAATAATAATAAAAACTGTATTTTTAACCATCAAATATATATATATATATATTTTTTTTTTTACAAACCCTCACACTAAAGTTGCAATATTTCAAGTTATATATTGCATTTAGATTAATATACTAATTGGCTCTACTTCTCATCATATTCGGTTTAACATCCGTTTTACGTGCTGTTATGCATTAGATGGCTTTTAGAAATTGACTTTCAAACAAACTTATCTCTGGGCAAGTCTTCATTTTTTCATTGTTTCTCTAAACTCAATTCTTATTACTTCCTCCCATGTTTTTCTTGACCCTCCCATGTGAACTGGACCTGCGAGCTTAACTATCCTACATTTACTGACCCCCCATACCATCGAACTCTTGTTCTCCACAAATCTCCCTATATTGTCCAGATTTCATCTTTCTTTGAGGTCATCAGAACTAAGTCACTATCGTGTCTTCATTACACATTACTGATGCAAGAATATTGGAATTATTTATAGGTTGGAGAGTTCTACGTCAAGGGAGATTACCTCTAACAATTTATTAACTTATTACTACGGTTGTGACAAGAGAATATTCTTTTCATTCTTTTGACTCTCAAGTATATACCCAACACAGTAAGACACAGTCAATCAACTGAGAATCACATCAGTCTATATAAAAACATATAAAATATTAGCGGATATATACTCAAGAGTCAAAACAATGAAAAGAATATGCTGTTGTCCCAGCCCTACTTATTACACTCTTAGTACATAGCTATTGATACATAAATAAAGGAAGCTTTGGTGCTGAGATGTGTAAAAAACAGTTATATATATATATATATATATATATATATATAATTGATGCATGTCAATTTTAATCAGTTTAAAAAAAAACTTATTCGTCATTTATTCATCTATTTTTCTCATGCGGTTTATTTTAATTCGGAGGTTGTCCAATCGTAATCAAGTGACATGGTTCTTTGGGCAAACGAATTAGAAAGGATAAAAATCTCTGCATAAGAAAAAAGACTAAACTAAACTCTGCAAATAAAAAAAAAATCTCTAAATTTAAAGCAGGGTATAACAACGAGGCCAGTCACATCTGCCAGTATTAGCACATTGTGACCCAAATGAAAACTAATAAAAACAAATGTGCGAAAATTAATATCAGTTCTGTTTATTTTCATGCATGGAGTATTGTTGCCACATCCGAGTCCAAGTCTCTCTCTCACTCTCGAGGTCCAAAAACTAGTCTCCAACCTAATAAATCATGCATTATTAACCAAACTCCCTGTCCCATCATAACACTGTTGCATTCCTATGCATGTTTTACAAGCACTTTACTGGAGTGTGTTCTGATGAACTCTTATCACTTGTGCCCCATCAACACAAATACCACCGACTAATTCAACAAGCAGCAAAAATACTACCTCTTCACTGTAGAGGTTACTAAATGTCGGAAACTCTTAACTCTAATAGTTTCTTCCCTTGAACTGCTAGACTTTGGAATTCACTCCTGGTCTCCTGCTTCCTTGACTATACTTACATGCATATAATGTGAGCAGACATATTGCTGTTCAACTCTCTATATAGTGTCCTTCTAGGCAAATAGTAACCTCTTACGTTCAAGTGGCAATATACCTTGTTTGGGGTGAACAAGAGTAAAAAAAAAAAAAAATAAATAAAAAATAAAACTTGGTTGTTTCCCTTTAAGGGAATTCCAGTAATTTGTTTCAAATGAAAGTATAATCGCTCTTTTTCTTCTTACTACTACTACTACTACTACTACTACTACTACTACTGCGTGTGTGTCCTAATCATGTGTCCTTAACAAAGGAGAAAAAACCTTCTCCCTGTGCCGCACTTCCAAAGGAGAAATACATTTTAAAACGGATTTCGGTGAGTACACTTAATTTAATCATTGTCAAGCGAATTTGTATGGTGCCCTTGAGTTAAATAGTAGATTACCTGGAACTTGGGTTTACTTTCGTCAGCCTCATAACCCTCGCTACTTTTATTTCGTCCGTTAGTCCTCACATTCCATGAGCAATGTTTCTGACAAATGGGGGAAACTTACTGCTTTTTGAATTGGACTCTTATTCCTTTAACACTTATCATCGAATAGGTTTTGTTTTTTTTTTACCTTAAAGTGGAATTTTTTAGCTTTTTATATCAAGTGGCTTTATGCTTTGCCTGGAACGATTTCCATGAAATAAAAGTTTAACAATTCTTGATGTAACATTAAAAAAGTAATTGCAAGTTTTTAGCAGCTATTTTTGTTGGTCTGTCACGCTTATTATTATTATTATTATTATTATTATTTAAATAAATCTTAATATTTTAAAAAATTTATTTTTTAATCTATTTTTTATTCAATTCCCCCCCCCCCCCGAACAAGGCACAGTGCCACTTTGAAGTAAGGGGCAACTATCGGGGACATAATTTGTGGGGGCATTATGAAGGGAGATGAGTAGAAAGATGTTTGTTCACATTACATTTGAACTTCTGCATATCAGTACAGTTGGGAAAGCAGAATCCCGGAATGAATGGGGAAGAAACTATTGGAGTAAAAGGCTTTCTTATACCTAGAGATCTCTACTGTAAAGAGGTGGGACTTAGTTGCTTGTCGGGTTTGTCAAGGGTAGTCATATCGAGAAGTTACAAGTGCTTGCAGTTCGTCAGAGCATTCACCATTAAAGTATTTGTAGAACAGGCAGAGGGATGCAACATTTCGTCGATGGGACAGAGGTTGAAGCCTAGATGACAGTTCAGGACCTATCAGGTTGGCGACTCTCTTTTGTACCCTGTCCAGGAGTGAGAGACAAGCAGCAGATTCACCAGCCCAAATGTGACCACAGTACTCCATACATGGGCGAATGGTGGCCTTATAGAGGTATAGGATACTTTCATGCATAAGTAATTTTCAAGCAAAAATTTGGTATGTATACTGAGACAATAGTACCGAATTTTTGTTTAAAATATGGGTTGGATTGACTAAAGTGTTTTGAAATTATTAAAACAATGTGATTTTCTTTAGTTTCTAAAGCTTAAGTCTAACATTTAAAGTAAATTCGGTTTCTTTATCGTTTTTTGTTATCGATAGCTTTCTTTTTACAAAATAAATATTTGATTCTGATTTTCAGTTTTTTTATCGTTGCAGCATGTTCATGAGAATAAAATGTAATTCGAGTTAATTCCTTCCAAACTATACTTTGTCCGGGTAGGCATTATTTAAAATTACTAATATCTAAAAAAAAAAAAAAGAGATATAACTCTGCATTCGTCCATACATAGTTACTTCCCTTTAATTAAAACAAAATTTTATTTAGAAAATAAATTATCTAGTTAAAAACAAATTACAAGTAAATACACTACCGGGCAATGCCGGTGGGAATAGCTAGTTTAAAATAGAATTTTCATCATTGAATGAGAATCTTGGATGGAGGTATCTTGAATGGACGTATGTTAAGGATAACAGCTCTTGTTAATTATTATCGAACGTATTACGATTTCTCTGCAATGAAACGAACATCTATTATGGGTTGTTTTTCGCAAACATTTGTCTCCATAATTGATTTACCAATTAATTGATTCTTTTTTTTTACGGCTAAATCAGTTATCGGTTAAATCACTAATAAAAGAAGGAAGCAATTTTGATTTGGGAAATGACTTTCTTTTGAGGAACTTTTCTTTGTTTTTCTATCTTATTCAATTTATTTGGTTGCTTAGGTAAACATTTATCACGTTTGGTGTGTATATATATATATATATATATATATATATATATATATATATATATATATATGTAAGAGGGAGAAGTCGAGAGAGTGGAAGAGTAAAATAATTAAAAAGAAATTAAGAGTGCAAGGAAGATAAATCTACGAAAAGACCGATTATATTGAAGATAGAGCATCAACACACACACACACACACACACACACACACACACACACACACACACACACACACACACACACACACACACACACACACACACACATATGAGAGAGAATGTATTTAGTTCTCTCATACTGCAAGAATTGTGACACCATGGTCGGAAAGTGGGATTGAGAAATCAGCGACCCCGACGAAGGGCACTCTGGTCTGAAAAAAATGCCTGGGCAGTCCTCTCGGCATTCCCCGATAAGGGCGCTCCAGGCGATTGGCAATAAACTAACCCCTTCTCAAAGAGAGAAGGCAATGTTTGGGAGGTCGGGCCTCCTAGAACTGCACACGACCAGTAATATACTGCAATCAACAGGGATCACGTATTACAAGAATGGTCTAGTCTCAGTTGGTTTTGGGAGTTGAGGGTAAAAATAAGAGAAATCCATATATATATATATATATATATATATATATATATATATATATATATATATAGAGAGAGAGAGAGAGAATAGAGGCATGAACCTAGGTATATACAAGCAATTGAGGATATTTTTGATTTTCAATTTACTTGGATTGCTTAGGTAACATTTATTGAGTTTAATAATAAAAAAAAGAGATGGAAAGTAAAAGGAGAGAGAGAGAATAAAAAAGGAGGGGGTGCGTAAGGGAAAATATAGTGAAAGAAAAGAAAGGCAAAAAAAAAAAAAATGAATGGTCTTAGATATGCATAAAGAAACCAAAGTAAATGTTTGTACAGACTAAAAAAAAAAAAAAAAAAAAAAAAGAGATTGCTATATAAAAAAAACCTTACTTAGTTATTTAAATATAAATGGATAGTTAAATAGGTAGATAGAGATAAACATATTGAAATAGAGAGATGCGGACAGGTAGTTATGAAGATATTGAGATTGATACGTTCATTTTACGGACAGGAGCATATTCGAGAGAGAGAGAGAGAGAGAGATTGGGATATAAAAATGAAAGAAATCTAAAGAAACTGTTGCTCTTTTTTCTTTCTGTTCAATCATGGAAGCAGTGACGAGCCAATGAAATCCTTCTGTAAGCGATCTCATCACATAAGAGAGAAAACAAGAATCCTCTCCAGTAAAAGGAGCACTCAACTATTTTTTTTTTTTAATGGCTTCGCACAATTACATGGTTTGAACTTATAATCAACCCTATTAGAGTCATTACGCGAGATTGTTTGCCGGTTTGTTTTATTGATTTGCCTGCAACCAGTTTACCAAATTTATTAATTGATTAATCGGTCACTGATCGACCTCAACCAGTTAGAAGATTGATTTTTTTCTTCTTCTTCGTAAAAAAAAGCAAATAAACAAACAAAAAAAATGAAGAAAAAGATAAAATCTAAGCTTTCATATTATTTTTCTCTAGTGCTTATTGAGTTTTTCCCCTGTGAAAAGAACTTTTTTCCTCTATAAAACTTTCAAATAAAAAAAAAAAAACCCTCCAAAAACATAGGTTAAACATTTGAACAATTATCAGCAATTATCTTCTTGGCTTGGAGTTTCTACGTAAGTGAGGTTTTCTTTTCTTTTTGTGTTCTTTTTTTGTTTGTTTGCTAGATGCTTCAGATGCGTCCAGGCAATTCTAAATGATGTTCTTTCTGTCGGCCACACTAAAGTTTGAAATAACGTTTTCGTCAGACTGTCACGTGTTAGTGAGAAATAGTCTCCTTTTATATGGGCATAAGATATTAATGGACCGAGAAATAGGTAGGTAGATATGAACCTAAAAAGATGCGAAGAGACTGAGGTAGATGCTTAGACAGATGTCACTAGACCGAGGTAGATGCGTAGACAGGCGTCACTAGACCGAGGTAGATGCGTAGACAGGCGTCACTAGACCGAGGTAGATGCGTAGACAGGCGTCACTAGACCGAGGTAGATGCGTAGACAGGCGTCACTAGACCGAGGTAGATGCGTAGACAGGCGTCACTAGACCGAGGTAGATGCGTAGACAGGCGTCACTAGACCGAGGTAGATGCGTAGACAGGCGTCACTAGACCGAGGTAGATGCGTAGACAGGCGTCACTAGACCGAGGTAGATGCGTAGACAGGCGTCACTAGACCGAGGTAGATGCGTAGACAGACGTCACTAGACCGAGGTAGATGCGTAGACAGACGTCACTAGACCGAGGTAGATGCGTAGACAGACGTCACTAGACCGAGGTAGATGCGTAGACAGACGTCACTAGACCGAGGTAGATGCGTAGACAAACGTCACTAGACCGAGGTAGATGCGTAGACAGATGTCACTAGACCGAGGTAGATGCGTAGACAGACGTCACTAGACCGAGGTAGATGCGTAGACAAACGTCACTAGACCGAGGTAGATGCGTAGACAGACGTCACTAGACCGAGATAGATGCGTAGACAGACGTCACTAGACCGAGATAGATACGTAGACAGACGTCAACAGATCGAGGTATTCAATTTGATTATATATATATATTTCAATTTGATATATATACGTTGCCAGGGATTGAATGATGATTAACGAATGTTTCACACACCCATATTTTTATTGTCATCAACATCGGTGAAATCACCCATTTTTCAATTAAATCGCTATAATTGTGTACCCATTGCGGTGCACCGGGAGGAAGCTTCACATGTCTCCTCACAGTGACTTAGTCTACACTACAATGTAATCTACATTGAACTGTAGAGAACCTACTGTTTGATTGAAATTGTTTTTTTTTTTATATATAATAGCTTGAATTATTTTTTTTTTTTATATATAATAGCTTGAATTATTATTTATTTTTTTTATATATATTAGCTTGAATTATTATTTATTTTTTTTATATATAATAGCTTGAATTATTTTTTTTATATATAATAGCTTGAATTATTTTTTTTTTATATATATAATAGCTTGAATTATTATTTATTTTTTTTATATATAATAGCTTGAATTATTATTTATTTTTTTTATATATAATAGCTTGAATTATTATTTATTTTTTTTATATATAATAGCTTGAATTATTTTTTATTTTTTTTATATATAATAGCTTGAATTATTATTTATTTTTTTTATATATAATAGCTTGAATTATTTTTTTTTATATATAATAGCTTGAATTATTTTTTTTTATATATAATAGCTTGAATTTTTTTTTTATATATATAATAGCTTGAATTAAAAATAAAAATGCAAAAGTTAAGTATCATACTTCAATTGTACTTTAAACAGAAACATTCATTTCGAATGCGCCCCTGTCATATCAAAGAACCAACTATTGCTTTTATATGCCTGGTATTTCGGCTTGTGTGGTAATAAAACTTTTCAAATGCAATTGTCATCTTAGGCTTTATAAGGTGTTGATTTTGGTAAAACTCGCCTGTTCCTTCTTTCATTGTATTCTTTCGATTATCAATACTTATCGAAGACATTCCAATAAAAAACCTATCTAAAAACACTGCCAGATACATAAAGTACATTTGTGTGAGTTTTCATAAAACTCGGCTCAGCCGTTTTCAAGTACATAGGGAACGAACTCACACACAAAGTTTCTTTTATATAATAGTGTATATATATATATATATGTGTGTGTGTCATAAGGTCTACGTTTGCGTTGAACATGAATCAACGGCAAAAACTTTTTACTCAAAATATTTCTAAGTAAAAAATTGAAAATTATAGAAATAAAAAAAAAAAAGATTAGAATAAAAATTGATTATATGGGCTCAGGGCTGGGAGTAGGACAGCAGAGGCTTTCACTTATTCCCAGGTAACACCGTGTGTGCCAGTTAGTATTACAATAAATGTTAAACCATGACACTAGATTGCAATAAAGAAAACAACCTTCAAATAAAAATAATGCATGATAAAAAAAAAAAAAAATGGTACATGATTATTTTTGTCATTTTACAGTATTTTTCAATTCATCCGGAAGTATTTTTTTGGTTAGTCTCATTTGGAAACTAATATGAAACAAAGACGTTGTTTTAAACAAGTAGTGAGATTGTGTTCAAAATATCAACCACACGTCTTGAAAGTAGGTAGATAGGAAGAAGAACGGGAATGAAATTTAGGTTCTTATCCGAAGTTCAACCTAAAAAAAAAAAAGAAGTAAAAACAAAAATACCGAAAAATCTTTATGATGTACGTACCCGTCACGGAATGAAAATGTCTTATTCCAAAAATTACGTATTTTTTTTTTTTTTTTTAGATAGCAATATTATTTATTCATATATTTTTGTTACGATTTTTAGCGATTAATAGTATATTATAGCCATTACAAGGATGATTTTAAATTTTCTACAGTTTGAATGGAGTTGTCTACCTTTATTAAATATCGTGGATCAAAAATACCGTTCTTACTTCCTTATAAAATTAGTTAAAAGAACAAAAACAAAACTACTTGATCAATTTACGTGATTTTTGGAACATGACATTTTTGTTCCGTGACGGGTATGTACACAAAGATTTTTCTGCATTAAAATTTTTTTTTTCATTTAGCCTGAATTCTGGATTTTGTTATCGTGGAGTATTGGTATAGTATATTTAGTTGGATTGGACACATGTAGTTTCTGTGTCATACTTATGTTATCAGGTTACGATTTCGTAAGTCCTGTAAGGAATTACGTCTAAAAATTGCAAAAAAGCTTTTTTTCTTCATTTAAGTGAAACTTGTTTCTTTGGATGGCTCGTTTTAAACTTTGACTGAAGGACCGGAAGGACATTACTCTTTAATGTTGTCAATGGGAATATAAGCATCACTTTTGGTCAGAGAAATACAGCAGAAGCTCAAAGATAAAGAAAATGCCATGACCAGTAAAAACTTCCAAGGCTTTTAAGAATTTGGTCTGTTAGGTAACTACTAGACAAACCTTGAAATAGAAATTATAATGTCTACTTTGAAACAGATGGAACTGCTAAAAGAATTGTCAATCATTATTCATTGGAATTTTTGATTCTCAAACCCTTTTTTCCAATCTGTGGGGAGGGGGGGGGGAACCAAACTTCCAAAAACAAATTTTCCTGAAGAATTGAAACCACTGCATGGCCAAAAATCAAAATGCAACAATTATCTTTTTGAAAATTAATCACGAACTTCAAATTGTAATGGAATACAAACAAACAATAATTTATAAAAATAAAAAATAAATAAATAATAAAAAAAAACAAAATAAAAAAACAAATTCGTTTCTGAAAGAAGATTCCTATTAATGCTGCATACCATGAAGGAAAGTATCAAGAGAATTTGGCATATTCCTACACACACATACATACACACACAGACGTATAAATAATATTGTTAAATATATATTTGTGAAGAATAAGGTTTATTGTTTTTATTATATATAAATATATTAAAATATGATATATATTAAAAATCTTTTGATTGTATGCATTTTCAACTTTTTCTTCATCGAGCCTCGACTTCATTTGGAATGTCCTTTTAACCTATGCATTTTTCGTATTATTCACTTTTATACAAATATGCCTTCTCCCATATTTTTGTAGTTTTCAATTTATGTGCTAACCAGCAAAATTATAGCTTGCCTATGAATATTATTTTGCTAATTGCTTTTCTCTGAGGATAGAAGCCATTATTGGAAACTCCATGGAATAAGGAAAATTTTAGGTTTTCAACTTGTATTCGTTGTCGAATAATAAATTGTCAAATTCTGATTTATTGATTTTGTCAAATGTATCTATCTATCTATCTATCTATCTATCTATCTATCTAAATAATGTTGGTCAAGCAGTTTGTTCCTTGCTAATGGAGTCAAATAAGAGATGGCTTCATGGCCGGGTACGAATCTCCTGACCGGTGGTAATCACGACATCCTGAACTAATAATTCCCGAAAGGATGAAACATGTTTGTAGGTACTAAAAATAACTATAATAACAATGTCTGCTCCTTTAAGCACTTGGTTCTTATTGTTGAGCACGTTGAAATAGAATGTCGGTCACTTAAGTCTACGTGAACAGATCGTGATGTTAAAATCGCATGATCACTCTTGGCCTTCTCAAATGACATTTACGATGTATATAAATGCTAATCTCAACTATATTCTCGTGGTAGTTAACGTTGGCCGAGCGGTTTGTTCCTTGCTAATGGAGTCAGAGATGGCTTTGTGGTCGCGTTTGAATTTCCCGACCGGTGGTAATCGTGACTCTCTACACTGATGATTCGCGAAAGGATGGAATAGTGGTGTCTGTAGGTATTAAAAATAATAATAATAATAATGACTTTATATATATATATATATATATATATATATATATATATATATATATACGCATATCCTTTCAATTTTCAGAAGCAATGGATATCTTATGTAAGGGTAACCGTGTGAGTAGGCGATTGTGAAGTAAGGGTTGCTAACCTCTAACTGCATCTCCTCTGAAGCAGTTTTGTGTTAGTTACAGAACAAAGGCTTGAGAGTTTACTCTATCCTACTATTTAATTAAAGAATAGAAGACAGACATTTTGATTCATACTTTTCCCTAAGGTATCAATGAAAATGATGCAGTAGTGCCGACATGCTGAGCCAAGAGTTTGCACTTGTTACCACTACAACATGCCGTTTCCATATATACATAAGAATACTGTTTATTATTTAATTACTATATATAATATATATAGGGCAGAGAATGTGTTAAAAAGAAATCTGTAAAGTTCTCGATCACAAAAGTGAGAGCTAAAATACAGATTATTTAAAAAAAACTTATGTATTTCAGAGACGTACCATGGTTTCATTGAAGTGGATTGATCTCTTACCATTTAAAAGGCCGTTAAAAACCAACCAAATAATCAGTAACTCACAAAATAAAAACAAATCGATTTTTCACTGTGTGATTCGTTTATGATTTGAATAGATTTTTAACTGCCCTTTAAATGGTGAAAGGTCGATTCACGTCAATGAAACTATGCTACGTCTCTGAAATATGTAACATATAGCTTTTAAATAAATAATTTGCCTTTCTCTCTCTTTATATATATATATATATATATATATATATATATATATATATATATATATATATAAAATCAAGTGCATTTGTGATTTAAAAGTCACGTGATTGGCAAATTTAGTGTATTTCTGTAATTGCACAAATATTCCCTTTTTTTTTTCTTTTAAAATAAATAATTTGCCTTTCTCTCTCTTTATATATATATATATATATATATATATATATATATATATATATATAGCTTAATCGCAAGAGGAAAAGAGAGAATTCGATTCCACAAGAGGAGACTTATCCAGATTATGCCAAGCTCAACAATTATTATTGGAGCTTATACAATAGGATAACAAGGGTATGAAATGAAGTCACAAAACTATATATTGGTAGATATAGAATGGATCATTTATTGAATAATGGAATACAAGCAAAATTTGGGGATAGAAGGGACTCTTTATGCCAGGGCATTTCGAAGCCTAATGCTTCTCATCAGAAGAGTAGAGAAGGTGCTAGGTAGCATGGAGGAGACGCGGCGTCTAGTGTAGGGTTCATTAGGGGCGAAAAAGATTAAGAGGAATTATAGAATGTTGGGGGAAGCTTTATTGAATTCTAAATAAATAAAGGAGAAGCTTGTTATATATAGTATGATATATAAAATTGTATATGGTATTTAACATAGTGTTGAGTTTAAGGATTAAATTGGGGTATACTGTGGCTGCGTGGTGATTTATTTTAACGGTTTGTGGGGTGTCTATTATCTATGGAGTGGTATTTTTGACAGGTGCAACCTAAACTGCAAATAGCAGCTATAAAATCGCCTATATATATATATATATATATATATATATATATATATATATATATATATATATATATGAGTTTCTAAAAGTAGGCATACAATAGTGTCATATTAGTGAAAATGGTGATATATGGAAGTGCAAGTAGGGACATATCTTAAAATAAGAATTCATGTACTTTTGGTTTCCTATCGCTTCAAATACATTTACCACTTTTTCAGTTAAATTGGCAAGCAGTTCGAGTACCTAAGTGATTAGAGCCTTTTATTACACGTGTTTCGTATTACACGTTTATGCAACATTCGTTTGCTTGTGTAATAAATGGATTGAATAATATGATTATTGAAATGGATCAAATCCGATGATATGAAATTTAAAATGGAGGCAGAGAGACCTAGAGGCTCGAAGTTTCGCCCGTCTTATGTGGGCGTGGGCGTTCTCAAGCGGGATGGCCAACGACGAGAGGGTCGAATGTTTAGGGCTATATATATATATATATATATATATATATATATATATATATATATATATATATATATATTAATAGGCGGGGAGGGAGTCTTTATGTAAATTAAATATTTATATACATATTTACAGTTTATGGTTGTTAAGAAATTGAATAATATGTACGTATTTTCTTTTTTATCACTGTGTACAGACATAATTTATAAAAATTATATCTGGATTTTAATCTTTGTAAAGAGGGCATAAATTTGGTGCTAAACTGTTCTGTTTGAGGAAATTAATTTTACTTACCATTGGGTCAGGTATTCACCTAGTATATGCATATTTGTTATATATAATGACTCGTGTTTCATTTCACGCACGCATACACACACCCATATGTATATAATGACTCATATTTTATTGCCCACACACACACACTCTAATATATATATATATATATATATATATATATATATATATATATATATATATATATATATATATATATATATATATATATATCTGTGTGTGTGATGTGCTGAAAGTCTTCAAGAAGTAGCATTAGTTTTTAAACAAGTTTCTCTCTGCATTCGAATAATAACTTGAAAGAGAAGTCCTGACGCCATGTTGCACTAAAGTCTCTGCTTTCTTAAGAAGGCTTTGAAAAGAACGGAATCAATTCAGCCTCTGCTTTTTCTTCGAAACGTCAAGGAATTTACCAAATTCAAAAGATCCCTTGGCACTTGATGCAGAAGAAATAGGAATTCCAAATTCAGTAAAGGCTAGAATAACAACAACAACAAAATAAAAACACTACGACAAAAACTAAAAATACCCCTCCCTCCCTTTTCCTGACATTCCCGCCAACTCCCCGGTCACGTATTGTGCTTCTAATGCTTGGCTCATATTGAGCGTTTGTCCCTTTTTTATGGATTGGCGGGTGAATGCGAATCGTATGATCATTGCCGACGCTGCCGACTATGAAATTTGCTAACATTGGGTTCAAATCTAATTGGGTCTGCGGCGTTCATTTATGGTGAATATTAGATTTCAACCTGTTTATTTTGATTGGTCCGTATTATGTTCTTGAATCGTTTCTAATTAACATATCAAAAACAAAAACACCAGGGAGGTGGTGAAGGGAATAATGACGAGGACTGACAATCATTTTTATCTCGGTACAAAGTGTAGTATCTGTTCTGATACTGCACTCCAAATTTTTTGTCCTCTATCAGTGATGGAGAAGTTCTAGATTGCAGGCAATTTTTATTTTTTGTCCCAATCAAGAATCCCCCTTTTTCAGGAAACTTGAGTGTCCTCCACATTAAAAATCAACCTTGCATCTTACTCTGTTCTCATGGGGAAGAAAGTAAAGCTGGATATATACAGGGTGCACCCCCCCCAAAAAAAAATGGGCCCCGTGTACACTTTATTAATTAGAGTAGGGGCCCGTTTTTTGCGGTCATCCTGTATATATCTCCACACACCAGAGTGTTTGATTATTCTAAAAGAGCGTAATCTTTGTACCATGTAACCCCCCTTCTCTCTCTCTCTCTCTCTCTCTCTATATATATATATATATATATATATATATATATATATATATATATATAATAATTCTTACTTATTCTTATACTAAACTATTCTAAGTTGAATCATAAGTAGGGCTACGGCAAGAGAATATTCTTTTCATTATTTTGATTCTCGAGTATATATCCGTTAATATCTTATATGTTTTTAAATAGTGATGTGGTTCTCGATTGATTAAGTGTGTCGGATACATACTCGAGAGTCAAAACTATGATAAGAATATTCTCTTGCCATAGCCCTAATCATAAGTTATAGCACTCTCCCTTCTCTCTATTTCATCTAAACCTTCCCCCTCTCTCCCCAGTAGTTTTAGTATTTCAGCACACATATCATAGTTTCAACTAGATTTGAACCCGAATGGCTGTCAGCGTTGATAATCATTATACCATTCACATACCCCCCCTTTCTTATGTACCTTTTTCAGAATATGTTCCAACATAGATCTTTTCTTATTTTGGTCTGGCTGAGAATAAGGCACCCTATTGGATGTCAGATGTTCACTTGCGATCTCATAAATTCCAACCGAGATTCTAACCGTTCCTTGAGATGCAATTGTTTGTATTTCTCTTGTACTTGGTTCACAGGGTAAATTTGCCAGGTATTTAATTTTTTTTTCATGAGTCCAGTTACTCCTATAATTACTGGAATGATGGCGATCTTCCTAAGATAAAACGGATTTTAAAGACATTTGAGATATCTTTTTTGTTGTATGTGATGGAGACTTTATTTGTGATGGAGGTTGCACAGGTATCCATGTTATCTTGGTTGCTGATGTTGCGAATTGGCTTGTGGCAAAAACATTAATAAAGCAATGCATTTGAGAAAACAAAACAATCAATATCCAATATTTCCGATATTTTTTGTTATTTACAATATTTACATGTTTAAAACTGTTGTCCTCATCTTTGTTGTGTTCATGGCGTTTTGGTCGTTCTACTCTTCAGCCTTCTTCGGGTGTTCTATTTTTTGGAGGGGATTTCAGTTGGTAATATAAAAACTTATAACTTTTATTCTATAAAATCTAATTCAATCAAGTATGTCATATGATCGATTTGATAAAGTTATAGGTTTAGAGATATTCTAGATTGAATTCTATCCGGAGGTTAAGACAAAAAACAAAAACAAAAAAAAAAACAACAACAAAAATAAAACATAATGTGCATACATATATTTCAAAATGTTATTGATTTATAAAATGGTATAATATTAAATTTAATATATTATTTAATCTAAGCTCTATTTTGATATTATAAATATTGAGTTTTATTTTTGCTTTTGAAAACTGATATAAACTGTAGATAAAATTTGCTTTCTGTATATTACCTCATTATATATATATATATATATATATATGCGTTCTATAGTAAAAGATACACTATTGATGTATATATTCAGTACAGTTTATATATATATATATATATATATATATATATATATACCATGTTAAAGATATTTAACAGTTATAGCTTACGAATTTAACGAGGTTTCTTAAAAGAAAAGCAAGATATCTTTTATTCATGTAAACAAATTTACATGGTTGCGACACTATATATGTTAATGTTTCCGACAAATTGTCGGCTAAAACTAGAAGTCCTCGTCAGGTGACTTAATAAATGGTTGCTTTCCACAGAAGAAACCAGTTCTCAACATATATATATATATATATATATATATATATATATATATATATATATATATATATATATATATATATATATATATAACAAATGAGGGACAGAATTTGAATTCTACAATCCAACGTGAAGGCCACACTATGAGACATTGTAAAATGCATAATGTTCGACTTCATATTAACCTTATTCACTATGACGAACCTCTTGTTTTAGAAGTGTATAATACATAATTAATCTGTTGATTTCTCTTCAAAGGCGAAACAGCTGTAAAATATACGATTACAAGAGGATATGACAAAAAAAAAACAGAAGTTGGAATGTTCATTATATATATATATATATATATATATATATATATATATATATATATATTCATATAACCTTTTATAAGTTGATATATATATTTAGTATAAATTTACAGTATTTACTCAAGCAGTGCTCAATATGTGAATAGAGCTAGGTAGTAATATATATATGTGTGTGTGTGTGTGTGTGTGTGTGTGTGAATTAAGCCACACAGAATTTTCCACATTTCACCCCTGAAGGAAGCCTTATTTTAGCATGACGAGTGCTTATGCGGGTGTAATGCTGAAAATACGGTGTAGCTTAATTGTCATATAAATTTTTTCATAACTGAATACTGCCATATCGCTCTCTCTTTTTAATATATATATATATATTCCAGAGGCTCAGATGCATTCGTTTGACATATTATTTAATTGCTAATATGACGAATCTTACATTTTCATTGAATGGTAGACCATTCAACGAAACACGTGTAAGATGCATCATGCCATCAATGATATAATATGCATGGTAAATAAATATATCAGTGCCTTTAGAATGTTTATTAAATATATATATGTTCTGAAAGTGCAAATCCATTTCATAGAGCTTAATTAATCGTGGCAATTTTGAAATAACTGTATTGAATATATATCTACACCATCGAACGCACATTATATATATATATATATATATATATATATATATTTATATATATATATAAATTAGTGGACCCCCGATATACGAGTTACCCGTGTTACGGGAAATTCGAGATACGAGATGGCTTCAGAGCAAAAATCCTCCCCTACATACGAGCGAAAATCCAAGTTTCCAGATACAATTCCTAGGTGGTCGAGTGTGTCGTGTTTCTGTACGTCTTCTTAATGGCGCCATTTTAATTCGAGATACGAACTTCATCCGGGAACGAATTAATCTCGCATGTCGGGTGTCCACTATATATATATATATATATATATATATATATATATATATATATATATATATGACTTTGGATTAAAATGGTTTGAAATTTTCAAGCGAAACTTGAAGTAGGCTGGTGAATAGACGGTCCAGAATGCCGTGAACTTAACAAGCAAAATAATGACAACTATTTTAAATATGGAAATAATGTAAATAGCAAAGAATTAGTGTTGTGAATATTTTTCGTGAGCTTTTTTGTTTTTTGTTTGTTTAAAATATATACCAGACAATGTCTGTTTATATTTCTCATATAGTGATGTCTTTTTTTGCACTATTTAGATGTTTCAAACTCTTCTCTTCTTGGTCGTCATAGTCATGACGTTTCAACCGCTGCACTCTCTGGCTTTCGTCAGGTGTTATTGCTTAAACGTATGGCTTAGTAGATTGAAGTGTTTGCCTGAAAAGTTTTTCAGAGTTAAGATATAGGTTTTAAGTTTGATCACTGCTCTCGGTTTCTTTGACATGAATAGGGACTCATCACAACCGATACAACATACCCGAAAGCTTGCATATCGAATTAGAATCGAAGGGTTTCAGTTTAAAATTCCACTGCTTAGCAACTGAAGAAGGCGTGTACAGCGACTGAAACGTTTTAAATACGACAAAAAGGATGTGGACAATGAGTAGAAACATTCTAATATGTGACTGACAGTTTGAAATAAATACATTTTTTTTGTTAGTTTGGAAGTTTTGGTATGGAGCCAGAAGAAGAAGAATAAAAACGCAAAAAGAGAATAAAAGAATTAGAATCATGCAAAGGATGTAAACATAGAAAAAACACACACAATTTGCAACTACGGTTCTTGAAATAATGCCAGAAAAGAACCAAGTCTTGTTAAAATTGGTAAAGTTAAACAGAAGCATTACTTTAATAATCAAACATGGTAACTCTGTCATTTTTTCCTCCTCATTGATTCATCCATCCACGAAAATCAGGTGCACCCTCGCTTACCATTTAGCAATTCTTCGGATGCAAAAAGTGATCGATACATCAGTGAACTTCTTCTCTTCCTCCTCCTTCACCACCATAAGCATAATTTTAGATGCTAGCATATGTCGGACAGCTTTTAGAAATTTACTTCCAAATTAAACTTGCATAAAAATGTTAATTATCTTATAAGAGGTTAATGTAGTTTGCTTTAAGCATTATTTAGCATGTATATAAAGGAAACTTACAGAAGGCAATTCAATGCAGAGGTCTAACGGATTGGAAATTTAAGACATATAACGGTGGAATAAGCTATGCAGATTCAACTTTATATATATATATATATGTGGATATATATATATATATATATATGTGCATTTTTTTCTTATATTTTATACATGCATTGCGTTCTTACTTGCCTCAGCATAGTCAGACGGAATTTCCGTGTTGTATAATGTTTCAGGAAATTTTTTCTTCATCAGATATGTGTTCGACTTCAAAAGAATATTTCAAGTAATACCCCCCCCCCTCCAAACGGTATTCAAGTCCAATGTAAACAAGTTCTTTCTGGGCCCTCTCCTAAAATAACCAAATTATACCAAATTCCCATTACTAACGATTACCATGCTGTTATCTCGATGATGACTACTGTGCACTTATTAACCCTTCCTGTTGAGTGACTTTCGGGCCTTGATAAGTAGTGACCCTCCCCTTGTAAAAAAAAATACTACAATATAAAAAAAAAAAATGAAACAAAAACGCTTACAAATTATAAATAATTAAATCGCATACTCTATAAACACCTTCCCAGAAGAGAAACGCTGTAAAAACTGTTTGAATTGATGAAAAAAAAAAAAAAAAAAAAGGGGAGATAATTTGATTCGAGATGACCCTGTAAGGGCTGAAAAGTCGCTAAATGTTAACCAACGAAGAAAAAATATTAAAACTAATCTACATCCTGCCAGGTCTCTCAAATCCATTCTCATTAATTCCTTTCGTGTATTCCTTAGTCTTTACCTATCAGCAATCCCTGCTACTCCAACTGTTCTACACCTACTAATCAATGCACTCTCATCTATTCTTTCAACGTGACCAAACCAACGAAGTCTCCTGTTTTGTATACATCTCTTTGTACTGTTCAGATTTAATCTTCTTCTGAACTTAAAGTCTTTATTCATAGCTTAATCTCTTTCTTCATTCTGAAGTGGACTGAGAAAGCATGGTTAAGCGATTCGGGCAGTAGTGTTTTAATCAGTGCGGTTTTGGGTTCAATCTCATTTCACTGCATCTTTGGCAAATGTTTGGAAAAAAATCTATAAAAAGGTCTATAAACTGTTTACATAAGGAATTGTTTTTAAGACCCCATGAATATTTTTTTCTTTCTTTAACAAAAACAAAGAAAAAGGAAAATGACTCCCTTTTGGCTTGTAGCTTTATTTACGAAATATATGCCTTCCAAATAAATTAAGTCCAGAAACACTATATTCTGTTTAACTCGTAGATGTGACCCTGCCACCATTACTCCGGGTCAAAGTGGGATTGGGAGTAGTGACAAAGCATATTATATTAAAGTACTTGTATAACATAAAGCCACAATGTTGCATCCCTGTGCCTGTTTTATGAATACTTTAATGGAATGTGCTCTGACGAACTCATTGCACTTGTATTTGTCGACGTACATACCCCCCGACAAACCCATTTTGCAGCAACATCCCACCACTTCACTGTAGAGGTCCCTAGACGTCGGAAATCCTACTCTAATATCTGCTTCCCTCAGACTGCTAGACTTTGGGATTCCCTCCCTATTTTCTGCGTCCCTGACTGTAATAACATACAAAAGTTTAAATGTGATGTGACCAAACATCTCACATCTCAGCTCCTTTTATAGTGACTCTGTAGACATGGTATCAAACAGTAGCCTCTTACGTCCAAGTGGTAGTAGGCGTTGTTTGGGGTGAACAAGTTAAAAAAAAATAGGTGGGGGAGGTGTGATATTGCTCTCCTTAAAGCTGGAAAAAAGTGTCCCCATTACCAAATATGCTTTAAGGTCAAATTCAAGACCATATCTTTTCTATGAGTAAAGTTTTACTGGTGGTGACAGAATGTGAGCCTAGATTTACAGATTGATTGTCGATGAGGCTTGCTAGGTTCATTTTGGCACTGAAATTGATTTCAGCTTTATTCATTTTTTATTGAAAGTGAAAGTAGACTCTTTTTATTATAAACTAAAGTTAAAAAATGTCGAAGCGTCAGAAGAACGGGGAACAATGAATATCAAACGGAATGTTTTCGTGCATGCTCTGAAGTGGATGAAGATGTTGGTGGCGAAAAGGGACATTTGAGGGTGTGTGATTGTGGGTAGGGGTGGGGGAAGGAGACGTCCTTATTATTCCGCTCATTATTGGTGGCCATCGTAATTATAGTTTTTTTTTTTTCCGGATGCTGATTCGCAGCTCAGCACAATTCATTTGTTGGACTTCATCAGCCTCATTGTCATTTTCTCCATCCAGAAACATAATTATATTTGTTCCATTGGCACCCTGGGCCATTTTTACTTTGTCCCCCCCTCTCCTCCCGCCTTCTCTTTCAACTCCTTCTTCTTCTCTTTGTACCATCATCCTTTTCGTCTTCTTTCTCGAATAATAATAGTAGTAATAGTAGTAGTAGTAGTAGTAGTAGTAATTCTTGAGGTGCGACAATTCAATTTGCCATGTCATGGACGGAGCCGCCTAGAAAGACGCTTGAATACCTCTATAATAAAAATATACGTCCATTTATGTTTCTGCTTTTTTGAGATGACGATTGATAATTCATATTATTTGATAATTCATATTATTTGATAATTCATATTATCTGGATTATTCGTATTATTTTATAATTCGTATTATTTGATAATTCGTATTATTTGGATTATTCATATTATTTGGATTATTCATATTATTTGATAATTCGTATTATTTGATAATTCGTATTATTTGATAATTCGTATTATTTTATAATTCGTATTATTTGATAATTCGTATTATTCGGACTAACGGCCTCTTCACGTGTATCTTGTTAAACTCGGAGATATGTACAGAATTTTGAACGAGGGTAGCATGCTCGCATTCCGTCAGTCATGATTGGATAGAAGTTCTAAGTAATTCTCAGTTGTATTTTTGAGTGTCACCGGCACTTAGGCTCGAACCTTCATCCCTCAGAAGAACGTAACGTACAACTGAATTTACCAAGTACTTTATTCACTGACGAATAGAACTTCTTATGACGACGCTTCGATCATTCAACTCGCACATTTACTGACACAAATAGACAAGTATTCTGTCAGTTCTGATGTTACACTTCACTCTTTATCTCCTCGGTCAGTGAAATCCTTCTAGACTGAGGAAATTTTTAGTTTTGTCCCAATCTAGACCGTCTATTTAAGGGGTGAGGAGCGGAGCTGGATTTTCTACACATTAGGAACCAAAATACTTCCGTAGTTTACGAATTGTGCTGAAATAATATCCTTATTTAGAAACCCATTCTTAGCATAGGGAGGCAGGGTTGGATTGTGTTAACTATACTGTTCTTTTACCTAAAAAAAAATTGGATTTAACTTAAAAATTCTATCTAAAAAATAATATCGTGGTTCGTAAACTGTACAAGTATTAAAACTCTGTTTGAGGAAGGGAAGTGAATAAGCGTAGACTGACGGACGGAGGTTCTATAGAGATGCCTGGACGCATCCATTCAATCTATACGTCTATCGATGAAAGTGGTATTTCAAAGTGTGACAGACAGACAGACTTGGCCTCTTATGAAGATACATAGATACATCTAAAATAAGATGCATGTATACAATCTGCACATTTCGCGTGACCGACAGGCTGACCAAAGAATCCAGCCTCCCATAGAGATGTGAAGAGAGGGAGGAGGCTTATAGTAATAATAAGACATGATCGCCTTTTCTTCTTATTTTTCTTTTCTTAATGCCTGACACCTTCTTGGAGTGCAGGTCACGGCCGGGTAGATAGCTGGTGTGGGGTGGTGGGAAGAATCGAAGAAAATGGGACATAATGACGATATAGGAAAGTTAATGATAAAAAGATGCTGGCCTATAGAAAATTTGTCCGATGGAAAAGAATTGGGTTTGATTAGACAAGAAGGATAGCAAGAAAATAAACAAAAAGATTTTAGAAGAATATGAAGGGGAGAAAAATATGACATCTGGAGAGTACGAGAGAGGCTTTGAATGAATCAAGAACGAGAGAGAGTCAGAGAGACTTTGAATCAGGAAAGGAAGGGCAACTCGGAATGAATCGAGACAGAGAGATACTTCAAATGCAGAGAGAGAGAGAGAGAGAGAGAGAGAGAGAGAGAGAGAGAGAGAGAGAGAGAGAGAGAGAGAGAGAGAGAGAGACTTTGAATGAATCGGAGATAAGAAAAGAGAGAATTGAAATAGATCGAAAGGAAACAGAGAGGAGGAATTCATAGTTCTTTTATCTGAACTTTTCTTTTTATATATTTCGATCAATTCCAAGTACTTCGCTTCTCTCTCTCTCTCTCTCCTTCTCTCCTCACCTTTCTCTCTCTATTAATTTCAAGTCTCCTCCTCCTTTTCTCTATCATTTGGTAGATACATCCTCATGTTTTAATGAGGTTTTTATTTTTTTTTGTCGGTCGCACTTAATTTTTTTGTTCAAACAGGAGTCGATTGTGACTTCCTTATACATTGAAAATTTTGGTTGAGGTGACTTAATAAGTGATGAAGTACATTTTAAAATTAGATTTTGGTCTGTCAGACTTCAGTTTAAAATATTATTTCCTTCGGTCTGTCGCACCCCACTCTGAAAGGACATTTTCTTTGATCGGTATCGTTTTAGTTTGTAATCACATTTTTTTTCCCGTCTCGTATTGAAATAACATTTTCAAATTAATCTGCAAACAAGTGAATGTTAATTAGAATTAAATTTTAAGACTATAATTTTTCTTTTTAATTTAAAATCGACGAGAGTGGAAAACATTGTCTTCTTAAAAATAATTACGTTTATGGTTCCGAATTATTTTATAGATCATTATGCGGAAAGGATATCGTTGTACTATTTAAATAGTATTCTAATTACATTCTTACGATGTCTTCTGCTTTTTTTTTTACATAGGCATCACCAATTATCAAGGCCAAGAGGCTACTAGAGGATAAGGGTTAAAGAGTGTACAGTAGAAATTGGACAATATAGTAACCGTTAGTAATGGAGATTCGGTAAATTTGTTAACTTATATGGAACGGCTCATCAAAAACTTATTTACGTTAGACTTGAAGACAACCATATTGTAGTCAGCTGGAAAGCAGAAAAACGGAAGACAATTCCATACGCGTGCAGTTCTAAGAAAGAAGCTTTGCTCATGGAATCTATGCTTAGGTTTAGGCACAGATAAAGAGTGGGTGAAACTAGTGATAGTGTTTTCTGCTAGACGGGTGTTTCTTGTGAAAGTTTGGCGAGGGGGGACCATAGAATGAAGCTCAGCCGAGCACCTGCCATGAAAATAACGATACATCAGAGACAAACTTGCAACATCTCTTCTGTGAGAAAGAGGTTGAAGGGAAGAGAAAAGGACATCCCCCACAAGGATACAAAGTCTATTTTGAACTCTATCAAGGGAGGATAAGTCCTTTCTAGCAGCTCCTGCCCATATATGGTAACAGTACTCCATCCTTGGACGTACCTGGCTCTTATATAGATAGAGAATTGCATCAGCAGTGAGATATCTACTGGATCGATAGAAGGATCCCACCATTTTTCCAGCGGCCTTGACAACGGATTTAATGTATGTTCCATTTAAGATCAGGAGTAAAGGTCAAGCCCAGAAGCTTGTTAAAACATGAGGCCTCCCCAAGACGAGAGTCATTCATTTCAATTGATGCCAGATGGGGATCAGAGCGTTGATGATGTAAAGATAGAAGCTTGGTTTTAGATGCATTAAAAGTAACAAGCCACCTCTTTCCCCATTGTACCACTTGCTTAAGATCAGAGGATTGGTCGTTTACGGTCTTACATGTGCTACCATAGATAATAGTGTCATCAGCATAGATGTCTACGAATGATGTAAGGATGTGATTTGAAAGATCATTAATATAGATCAGGAAGAGAATTGGGCCCAGGATGGACCCCTGAGGGACTCCAGCATTAATACTAAGAGCTTCTGATTTCTGCCCATCAACCATTACTCTTATGAACCTATCAGAGAGAAATGATTTAATAATTTAGAAGACATTTCTAGCTATACCGTAGCTGGAGATCTTGTGAAGTAAACCTTTATGCCATACTCTATCAAAGGCCTTTGATATGTCAAGAGCAATTACCCTAGAAAGGTAGCCTCCGTCGAGAGATTCGCTAATCCTATGAGATATAACTGTAAGCACATCTGCTGTAGATCTAGCAGAACAGAAACCATATTGCATGTCACTAAGAAGGTTATTTTTGCTAAGATGGTTGATTATTTCTCTATTTAACACAGATTCCAGCAACTTACTCATGACGCACAGGAGACTTATTGGCCTGTACTGTGGGGGAGATGAGCGATCACCTGAATTCTTAAATACAGGGCATACTGATGAGATTTTCCAGGGTGATGGGAAGCAATTCTCCTTAAGACAACGTTTAAACAGTTTTGTTAAGGATGGGCACTAGTTCTGGTTGAAGTCTTTTGAGTACTATAATTGGAATACCGTCAGGGCCGGTTGCTTTACTGGAATCAAGGTTTTTGATTAGCTTGGCAACATCACATACAGATATTTGTATATCACATAGCATGTTTTCTGATACAGGAGGAAATATTGAAGGTTGCCAGCCTTGGTCGCAAAGGTTAGAATTAGCTGCAAAGTTCTTGGCAAAGAGTTTGGCTTTGTCTGATGCTGACGAGATTACCTCAGGTCCATTTATGAGAGTTGGGATAGAGCACACGCTTCTGTTCAGGATTCTGTTTGCTATTTGCCAAAACTGGTGGGAACCAAGCTGCTGCTCAGCTACTTTGGACTTGACGGACTGAGAATACAACTCTCTTGTGTACTTTATTACTTTTTTACAGTGGTTGCTGGAAATTCTGAAAGCGGCTTTAGTCTCAGTACATCTATTACATTGGAAGCAATGGAAAAAGTGACTTCTATGCGCAATGGCAGCTCCACATTCTGGAGAGAACCACGGCTGGCTGTTAGGTTTTTGCTGGAACTTTTTCGAGGGTATGAAACGGTCTATACCTACAATTAACCATTCTGTCAGGTCTGATACTATAGAGGACACATCCTTTTTAAACATGGAACGCAGAGGTAGATCTGATATAAATGTGCAGAAGCTATCCCAGTCAGCCATAGAGTATCGATATACTGTACGATGGAGAGGTACATCTGGGGACTTATTACATTTCATTTTTATTTATTAGATTTATTAGAATATTAAAAAAACATAGTTCTAAATTTGCACTTATTTGCGGTTTACTTTAAAATACTTTAACAAACGGTTTTCGTTAGTTTATGTCTTGTTAGTATTTTTCAGATTATAGTTCTTATCGTGAGTGTTATTTCCACAAAGTTTTGTTGACCTTCCTCAGGTGTATCTTATCGAAATCAGGAATCTTTTTGTTGAGCTCGTGAATGTGAACAAAATTCTGAACGAAACTCTTTATTAAATCCACGGGAGTACCGTGCTCCTTGTTCGTCATCCATGACTGGATAGAAGTCCTAAGTAATTCACAAATGTTTTTTTTTTTTTTTTTTTTTATTACATTTTCACCCCAAACAAGGCACATTGCCACTTTGGTGTAGGGGGCTACTATCAGGGGAAACAACTACTGGGGTACTATGTAGGGACTTGGGCAGTAAGATGTTGGTTCACGTTGCACTTGAACTTCTGCATGTCAGTACAGTTGGGGAAGCAGTGACCTGGAATGGAATTCCAAAGTCTAGCGGTTCTGGGGAAAAACTACTGGAGTAGAAAGATCTTTTACATCTAGGGATCTCTACAGTGTGGGGGTGGGATTTTGCAGCTTGTCTGGTCTGTCGAGGGTGTTCACGTCGTGGGGGCACAAGTGCTTGCAGTTCATCAGAGCATTCACCATTAAAATACTTGTAGAACAGGCAGAGGGATGCAACGTTTCGTCGATGGGACAGAGGCTGAAGCTTAGATGTCAGTTTAGGGCCTATCAGATTTGCGACTCTCTGTTGAACCCTGTCAAGGAGCGAGAGACTAGTAGCCGATGCACCAGCCCAAATATGACAGCAATACTCCATACATGGGCGAATGGTTGCCTTATAGAGGTACAGGATACTTTCGGGTGTTAGTAGTTTTCTAGCACGGTAGAGAGAGCCCACCTTCCTTGCAGCAGCCCTGGCAATGCCCTCGATGTAATTGTTCCAACTCATGTTTCCTGTGAACGTTAGGCCAAGGAGCTTGAAAGACGTACTCTCAGATAAAGAGTCGTTGGCCATTGCTATAGGTGATAGAGGTTTCTTTTAATTATTGAATGAAACTAGTTTAGTCTTGGCGGCATTGAACTTGACCATCCATTTTTGTCCCCATTCCGCTACTGATTGGAGGTCATCCTATAGTATTTCCGCCATTACTTTAGATATATGTTCATTTTTTTTCCTGTCGTGCCTGTTATAGAGTGTGATGTCATCAGCATATATACCCATCTGAGAGGCAATTTTGCCGGGAGGTCATTTATGAATATCAGGAACAGTAGAGATCCAAGGATAGATCCCTGGGGCACTCCCGCATTTATATCATATTGTTTAGATGTACGACCGTCGAGGACAACCTGGATTTTTCTCTTATCTAAGAAGGATTTAATTATGTTAAGTATTCTACCAGTGATACCGCATGATCTAATCTTCCTGAGGAGACCCTCATGCCATACCCTGTCAAAAGCCTTAGATATATCTAGAGCTACCGCTCTGCCCTCTCCCGCTTTGTCCAGTGAATGGTATATGTGTTCAGAGATTACAGTGAGGATGTCTGCTGTGGAACGGGCTTGTCTAAATCCATATTGTTGGTCGGTCAGAAGTTTAGCATCTGTAAGGTGCTGGACTAGAGCATGGTTAATTAAGGTCTCAAATATTTTGGCAAAAAGTGGGAGGAGGCTAATAGGGCAATAATTTAATGGGTCAGTTCTTTCGCCAGAATTCTTGAATACTGGTACTACAGTAGCAGTTTTCCAACAGCCCGGAAAGCAAGATTCATTAAGGCATTTGTTGTAGAGTTTGGAGAGAACTGAAGCTACTTCGGCTGAGCACTTTCTTAATAGCACAGCTGGGATGAGATCGGGTCCACATGCTTTTGAAGTGTCAAGGTTTTTTATGATAGCATGCACCTGAGCAGGGGTGATTTTCAGATCGTCTAGCATGGCGTCTGTCCGCATAGGAAATTGAGGTAGGGGGTGGTTGGAAGGATCCAGTGTGGAGTTTGAGGCAAACCGACTGGCAAGCATGTTAGCCTTTTCGGTTGCTGAGCAAACAACCTCGTGATTGTTGGTTAGTGGGGGAATTGTTGATTGCCCATTATTTACTACACTGTTGTAGATTTTCCAGAAGTCACGAGTTCCTAGTTTTTGTGCTTCGATGCGTTTTTTAGTGGTTTCCGTAACGTTTCAGCGTCAAATGCTGCGAATGATTAAATTCACTTGAGTATGTATACATACTAGTAATTATTAATTAATGCGCACAAAGAAAGCAAGGGCAGAGAGTGGATTTGAGACCATTTCTCAATTGTGTAGGTTTTAGCGTCACGAATTCATCTTGCAAATTGGTCATCAGCACAAAAAAAAAAAATGGCATTGATGTTTAAACCATTGCTTCTCCACACTTAACTGACCATGTGTTGCAAATACAGATGCTACACTAATTTTCCGATACCCTTGGGGTCCTGGATATGACCTTAAACTATATCCAGTGGTGAGGCCCCAGCTTGCGGGCTTTGTGGAGTGTGGAGCCACCCTTTAATTACCATTGCTCCCAGGTCCACTCTGACCCGGAGTGGTAGTACCTGTTAGGGTCCCAACTATGGGTTAAATCGAAAATGATTTGAAAACAACAAATATATTCTATTAAAATTTTTTCTTCAATCTTTGGATTCGGCATTAAATAACCCGAAAAGGGTTGATATGCCATAAAACAAAAACAACCAACCAACCGATACCCTTGGTTCCACAACCTTGCTAAGATTAACCGTTTACCCTGGAAATCTGATTTCATGATAATTATTCAGCAACATGCATAATAACCCACTACCATGTCTCTAAAACACCAAGGACAGTTAAAAAAAATTAATAGACGTTAAATTTTTTCTTTGATGTAAATCAGTGTTTCTGTTTTTGAATTTTTGAGACAAGGATTGACTATTCGTATTATTTAGATTCTTTGGACTACTGACAATATACACCTGAAGAAGGTCATAGGTTACATCGATCGAGCGTTGTGGAAATAACACTTGGAATGAGAACAGTAGTGTGAAGAATCCAAATAATATAAACTGGTGTTCATATTTAATATCACGGCTGCCAATGTATTTGCATGTGAAGCCATCATTAGGGTTAAATTTAAGCAAAAGAATATATAATCTCAAAATTAAACGAAAACTACTACCAGTAGGTGCAGTGTAAACAAATAATTTGATGATGCGCTACATAGAGAGCCATCTGTTGATAGTCTAGTAAACTAGTCTGATTGCAATGGAATTATCAAGTTCCCTCCCATGATTCGTCGAAGTTTAAGTTGTCAAAACTCGGTGACGAATATCTAGACATTTTTTTTTTTTTTTAACATATCCTGAATCTACGTTAATAGTTAAAAATACTGCTACTACTCGTAAGTAGAAACTAATGTTTTTAATTATGTTATACTTAGGCCTTTCTATATGCTGTCAGCTGTAAATAAATGTGTAGCTTGTACTTAGTTTCTTCTATTATTCGTTATGATGATAATTATGTTTGGGACCTCAACTAAATATAGAATTGTGAAGTAAAAATAACCTTGTATTCCAACATGATAGTGGTGACGGTGGTGGTGGGAGATGTTTGTTAAAAATTTGAAATAATGATTAAAGATGATTTTTTAATTGAACCCAAAAAATTTAAATATTTTATTCATTAATTTTCTTTATTATTGTTATTCTTTTCCTCGTCAGAATTTCATATTTTCTGCTTCAACCATTTTTATTTTTTCTCTCTTACTTTCTGTACTTCATCCACAGAAGAGTGCATAACCGAGTCTCCATGATGGATGGAAAATTAAGAAGGAAAAAAGAATGACAGAGTTTACCAAAGAAATTGAAAGACAATACAGGCTTAAGATTAATTAAAGCAGATACGAAGAAGAATCGGATTATATTTAAATACAGAAATAAATAAGCATAAAACATCTACTAATAAATCGGTTTTTGTTTCTTTACGAAACCATCATCTTCAATGAGGAAACTGTAATTTTGGAAATGTAATTTTTATCAAGTTGGATATTGCAAGGGTGATGATAAAAAATAGTGTAATATTGCATCGTTTTGGTCCATTGAAATTAAATCAATACAAATATTGATTTTTACCCCTAGATATTTGAGTGCTTAAAACGACGATTTTTATCTTTCTCTTTCTCTCGTGTTCGTACAGATAAATTAAGAATTCTTTATTTAAAACTAAATGGTGTTGCCCAGGAGCATGAACAACAAGATAAGAGTAATAATACATTATTAATAATAATGTATCGGTTTTGAGTACTATTGAAATATCAAATAATTTCAGAAAAATATTGGAATCAATTTTCATTTTGGAACATATATATATATTTCTCAAGATGAAAATAAACATAGTTCGACCGGAATTCTAAAATATATATATATATATATATATATATATATATATATATATATTGGGAAAAACTGCAATATTTACTGATCCAGCAAAAAAATGTAAAAAATCCTGAATCCATGGATTTTTCATTATTATAATTCCTTGTTTGAATTTGATGGATTTATAAATATTGTAATTTATTCAATTTTTTCATCTATTTTTCTTATTCCTTTAATTGCTCTATCTAGTATATTGAGCTTGGATTATCTTTAATTCTCTCTTTCTCTCTATGTATACACACACACACACATTAAAGAACAGTTAATCAACGTTTGTTTTCCTAAGCCTTTTTACTATATATTTGAATCACATAAAATAGATGTTAAAATATTCCTCAGGATTGTGATTATCAGTTGTCATTTGTAAGTAGCTAAAATGACTTATCTCTTAATACCGTTTTCCCCTTCTCTTAATGTATGTTATGACCCCGTGCTTTTATTCTATACCGAGTTTACGTACTCGTTTTTGGTGACCCAAATAATTTAATTTCAGTCTAAAGAGTCACTTTTTTCTGATATATAAACAAACACACAATGAAATATACATAAGAATTGTATCAAACAAACAATAAAATGGTATTTATCTACGTGTTATTTTGGAGAGTGCTTAATGTTTTAAATGAAAATATATGTAATAAAGCTGGTACAATAAGAACGAAACTACAACAAAAGTAACATTTAGCGATGTAATGGAATTGCAAGTTCTATTTCTATTAAAGTCTCAGTCTCTCTCTCCGCTTCTCTCTTTCCTCCTTTCCCAATCTTTCTTTCCCCTCCACACAGCCGATTACTTTCTCTGGATATACACATCCACTTTTTTATATAGATTCATCGTGACGCACGGGAATTAACTCTTCAAAATAATTAGAATTACTCCTTTTTAGTAGCTGCCAGTTTAGGATCAAAAAATAAATTTCAGGCAATGCTGTTCAAGAATATACCAACTTTGTGGGTCTTTGTTTTGTAATTTGGACGTTTAGCTGGACACACATGCACATACCAGGAGAGAACGTGAATGCCTACTAGATACTATCCTCGAGTGTCTAACATCTCTCTATACAGGGGTTTGTCAGAACACCTGGCATGAAAATACTTTTCCCTAGAAGTAAACCCTGACCAAATATTCAAAATCACATGGTATTCGCTGCCCAAATAAGATCTCCTTTCTATGGCTAACCCACATGAGCTTTTACAAGGAATTGTGAACCTTCTCCAAGTGATGTTACCTCAAGTAATAGCACGAAGTTGGATACTCCACCAGACTAGATAAATTCTTGTCCTGGAATCCAGTAAGACCAAGAAATCAAAATGAAAGATATACTACAACATATGTTATATGGTTAATTGGGGAGAGGAATATTATGTTCTCAATTTCTTTACTAACTCAGTTTTTGAGAGATAAAGAACTTTAATGGAGCATTCGAATATGTATGTATCTCATCTAGAGTTCAAGTGTTAACCCCAAGTAGTGGGCCCTTTGATTTCTGAGAACTTCGACTGAAGTAAAATAAAACAAGAAAGTCCAAAAGAATGATCTAAAAACGAATGTGATAGGAGCAACTGGCCTAATAAAAAAGCATCTTCAGAAATTCTTAAAAGCAATCGAAGACCGAGCTGTAATGAAATATAGATAGCAGGCATAAAGGGGACAGCGTCTATTCTTAAAAGCGCCCTCGGATATAAATTGAAAGCGTAATGGAATCAAGTGTTATTCCAGGAGGAGTTAGCTCCCTTGATCTCTTAAAACTAACCGAAGTAAAAAAAAAAAAAACAAACAAAAAGACAACTGCTTTTTATATAATAAAAGATGTCTGTACGTATTCGATGATCGATGCCTCTCTCGAAAGACAAAGGATACCCCTGTAGGAGCAGCTGCGTGTGTAATTGTGTGACAAGGGTTCGCAATCCCCAACCACACCTCCCCTGAATCGGCACTGCTTGAGTGGCAAGGAGAAGTCCAGGACGACTGGAAACAATATCGAGATAAACGGAGAGTATATACAGCACCTGGAAGTCTCAAATGGTCACCCATCTGGTACTGGCCAGGCTCATCGTTGCTTAACTTTGGTGATCTGACGGGAACTGATGTGTCAAACGAGATTATGCATGTGTACATATTATATCTCCGCATTATTCCCAATTTGGGATTTGACCTTGCTGCAATGCTAGGTCAAATGTTTATGATTTGCTCTATGCTTGTTTCACTAGAGACCGCTTCTCTTGCAAGCATCTTTTTCAGAGAGTTAGTCATCATTATGAATTGCTAGATGGCAGGTGCCATATGCGCTATATATATATATATATATATATATATATATATATATATATATATATATATATAGTGTGTGTGTTTTGCCTTGTAACACAGCAATGTACACTATTTTACATACCAACACTTTACTTATATCCAACGTGATATCAAATACTTATTTCTTTTGAAAATTGAAAATTAAAAGCTTTTTAGAAAACAAAATCTAAAGTAAGCAAAAAAAAAAAAAAAAAAAAAAAAAATAGCAATGAAATTGAGGCGGAGATAAAAAACAAAACAAAACAAGAAAACCAGAATAAGAAAAAAAAAGATTTTTGTACTTACGATAAGCATGCACTGTTTTCACATCTACAACACTGTGAGGGCCTTTTCCAGCACCTGAACGGGCCCAAACGTAGAATCTAAAGTAGTGATCCCTTTTGAGGCCTGTGATTCTGGCTCCAAGTGTTGTTGGACTGTTAATGTGGGGTTTCAAGAGTTCAATGGGACCAACCGATTTGTGGGAAACGACTGAAAAAAAAATAAAGAAAGAAAATAAAAACGACGGATAAGAATATTGGTCACCAACAAACATGGACAAATTGTTTTCAATGATGACCTCGTTTCAAATGGACAGTACTTTTCGCAATCCACACCAATCATTCTTAACATTTGATAGAAAATTGAATATTTCAGATGTTTTTAGATGGATGGTGGTGATTGAGGAGTCCCTTAACCCTCTGTAGTCGTGAGAGCACTGCATTATTTCTTGCATCACCCCCACAAGACACCCCTTTATAATTGGATGGGTTCAATAGTCTTTTTAATTTCATTTGTTTACCTTTATAAAATAGATGAAAATTTTGAACAAAGAAAAAGAAGGTAATCATGGTGAATACTTACCATGCTGAAATACTAACGTTATCATTTAGAAATCCATTCTTAACATGTGGAGGGTGGATGCAGTGTAACTATTTATATGTTCATCTTGCAAATCAATAAGCAGAAGATATCATAATAATTGAAAGTAAATTTAAAATCGTAATAAAAATAGCAGGTTCCGTATTTTGCAAAGTACGTTAAAAAAGAATTGAAAAGAAATAAGTTCGGATAGAAATCTGTCAGCAGTCTATAATTTAATGTGAGAACTTGAAAGTCAAATAAATAATCGGCGACGTAAGCATATGTATAAATTATAAATATAGAGACTTTCGCTACCCTCTCAGTGGGATTACGTGTTTCACAAAGATGAAAATAAGAATTATTAAACAGGGATGCAATGTATGTATTGTGGGCTAGGAATACGCTCTAGTTAGAACTGTAATTGGTGAGCGTAAAAGTTGTCTATAGGAAATGTTAACTTAATATCCTATAATGTCGATAGCTGCAGAAGCAAAATCGTTTTCAGTTAATTAATAAGGAGATAAACAGACACACCGCCCACTAACACATGCAAAAGTAGACACATATCTGATAAAACTGTTCAGAATAAAAATAAACTATTAATGAACAATAAGGTTGGTTGGGTTCCTTAACCCACGGAGGTTGTGGGGTTGATGTGTTATTTCATACAACATGTCTTGGGCAAGAATAGTCTGGTGATGTCCATCCGTCTGCAGGCTTTTAAGTGAAGATTGATTATGTGTATTATTTGGATCATTCGGATTAGTAATAAACCATAAAACTACACATCTAAAACAATAATAGGTTAAAGGCTACCTAACTGATTTAAATACTAGAATTAAACCTACGAGCCCGTAGCACAACTGAGTGCTAAGTATAATCAGTTCTAAGTGACAGTCTTCTAGAGGTTGAAGGTTCAGTCCTCAGTACAAGCAATACTAAGAATATAATTAAGAATTATTTAATGCCTACCCGGTCATGGTTGAGAGAACGAGAACAACCTACGATTGTGGATTAAATAGAAGATCTTGTTCAAAATTCTATACCGATTCTCGAGTTCAACAAAATCGGCTTAAGGGTCAGAGGTTACATCGATTGAAACATGAGAATGGTATAGAGAATGAGAACAGCAGCTCAAATAATCCAAATTATGGGCCTCCTGCATACTGGAACATTATTTTTCCTGGTCTAAAATGGAAATATCGAAGATTTTTTAACTTATTTATTTGTGGGCACATGAAGTGGCCACCACACACACACACACAAAAAAAATCTATAAAGAGAATGTTGAATTGTGTTGGTGCATATTGTTACCAACTGAAGGAACTTCATTAGAGACATTTGTCAGGATTATATCCTTAGGAATTCCCGGCATATCGGAGACCCAGGGCACACGGTGGAAATCAACGAATCTCTGTTTAGCAGAAGAAAGTATAACATAGGGAGACTCGTCGAACCGCTCTGCATCTTCGGAGGATATGACACATTCAACAAGGAGGGTTTCTTGGTGGCTGAACTAAATCGCAACAACAACAAAAAAAAAAACCTGTCAACATTTTAACCCCTGCACCCCAGAATCTCACATCGTCAATATCTGCAACACAGAGATGAAACTTTCAGGTCATGAATGCATAAGTTCAGTCATCATAACAATGCAATTTCCAATACTCTCTAATCCATTCAGTCAGAATAAAAAATAAATAGGAAGCATAACTTTTGAACAATCCTCATATAATAAAAATTAGTTAATCAATGTTTGTTTTCCTAAAGCTTTTTCGTATATAGTTTAACTAGCCTGGGTGCCCGGCGTTGCCCGGGTGTTTGGGGGTGTGTGTTGAGCAAAAAAAAAGAAAGAACCCGTGAACTAATTCTCTGTGTACATGCATAGTAAACCAGGAACGGTGATGTCTTACTTGCAGAACGCATGGAAATTCAGTGGGATGAAAGACATATTTAATCAACAAATATGTTTTGATAAAGTTGGTACTTTTCTGGATAGCGCAAAATTATTAGATTTTATTAGAGTAAAACGAATAACATCCAGCAAATATGAGTTTATCAACATTTCAACGAAAATAGTGTCCATTGTATTTTAAATATAAAACCGATCAAAATGAGATAAACAATGAAGTAATAATAAATATTCAGTAAGTAATATTGTGCTACATAGTTCAAGGCAAATAATAAAATCACATTTTAAGAGACAATTTTTGATTTACTCTTTCAGTCCAGCACCTCTTGGCAAACAATGTTCTATTTTTTGCCCTGTTTCTTTCGAATGTTCCTTTATTGCATAAAGATTCACTGACTTATTTCTTTAGTGAAAACCCACTGCACATTGAAATTAAAAGTTCCTTTCTCATAGCATTACAACAATGATTATATATTATTATGATATGTGAAAATGAGATTACATCAAAGGGAGGTCACTCTCATATTCTTGGTCAGTCGCCAGATTGGCCTTTTTAAAACCAAATTTCACCAATTTGACTTTTTTTCTTTTTTAAGTAGTTTAGCCTTCGAAAATTGTATTTGGCCTTTTCTAAAGTGTATGAAGTAAGAAAGGAACAAGTAAAATATTATAAAGGAGTCACCACTTATCAAGACCCAGAGGCCACTCGAGGATAAGGGTCAATGACTGTACCATAGTCAATGGGACAATATGGCTCTTATACGGGTAGAGAATTGCATCAACATTGAGATATCTACTGGAGTGGTAGAATGATCCCAGCGACCTTGGCAACGGATTTGATGTACGTGTTCCATCTCAAATCAGGAGTAAAGGTCAGCCCCAGAAGTTTGTCAAAAAATGGAGTCACATCAAGACGAGAGCCATTCATTTCAATTGATGCCAGATGGGGATCAGAGCGTTGATGGTGTAAAGATAGAAGCTTGGTTTTAGATGCTTTTGAATTAACTAGCCACCTCTTTCCCCATTGTACCACGTGCTCAAGATCAGAGGAGAGAGAATCAGAAAGAACTTGGTCATTTATGTTTTTTTTTTCTAGATGGTAGTGTCATCAGCATAAATATCTATGAATGATCTTAAGTCATTGATGTGGATCAGGGAGAGAGTTGTATTTAGGACCTCTGAGAGACTCCAGTATTAATACTGTGAACTTCTGATTTCTGCTCATCAACTACTACTCTTATGAACCTATCAGAGACAAATGATCTGGAAGGTTGGAACGTAGATCCCTGATGTTGGAGAAGGAGACATGATAGTGGGGGTCTACATTAGCAGTTGGAGTTCTGAGTTCAATTGTGTATTTTTTCTGGAGACTTTTCATGATGGAGTTTTGGAATTTGTGGAACAGGTCGACAGACTTGGTTAGAGCAGGGCAGAGAGGGAAAGTAAGGAAGAAAAAGAAATGAAGAAATATTTTTTAGCTTATTTTCTTTCATTACCAATGCTAACATCCTCATTTACACTGATTGAAATAAAGATGTCTCTCTTTGAGGACCCTTGATTGGATGAGCTTCTGCGATTGACCTTCACTTCAGACTTGAAATGGAAGGTTTACATCAAACCTGTTGCGAAGGTTACAGGAAAATTAACAGCAACGTGAATGAAACAGATCCATAAATAGATTGGTAAATATATATATTTTAATTTAAAATAACTGTTATCGCTTTTTCCTGTGTGAATATTAATGATGGAGGCGATTCCAATATTTTTCCCGGTTCCATAGTAAATTCCCAATTCCGATACAATTACCGATTCTGATTCTTTATAAATCTCTAAATATTGTATTATAGAGTTATTCTTCGCGATTACTGTAAAAACATATGTTAAATGTCCGGAGATTTTCTTAAACGTAAAAATAAACACTTGTGGGGGGGGGGATGATCTATAGACTTTAATTTTACTAGTTGTTTAAAATCAATAAATCTTTATTATTTTATTATTATTACGAGCAGTGGAAAGTTTCACTTTAAACAAAATCAAATAAAAAAAAAAAATCGTTTTTGGCATCAGAAAATAAATACAAGTTTTTCTGATTCCGATACCATCCAAAGTTCCAATTTTCCTGATCCTGATTAATCGTCCCAACACTAACGGATATGTGTCAAAAAAAAAACACGACCAAGAGGAATGTATCTGAAAATCATTGTTAAACCTGAACTCGAAAGAACAGCATACATGCTCCCATTCTTTTGGGTATACCATGCTTGCGCAGCATGAAATCAAACTGAGAAAGAGTGAGATATCTTACCTGATTGATATCCAATATCGTAGCCTAGGAGTTTCCCGTTTGGTTCTGTCGGTTGTGACCATTTTAAGAGAACAAATGTGGCACCATACGACTCAACTCGTAAGTCTTTCACAGGTCCTGGTTCTGAAAAACAACAAGAAAACAAGGTTTTTTTTTTTTTCAAAATAAAATTCCATCACAGAAAATTTGAAGACCTGCGTCTTGTGTAGTAGTAGTAGTAGTAGTAGTAGTAGTAGTAATAATAATAATAATAAAAACAGGAAATTATAAGAAAGACACTTACTATACCATTTCAGTAGAGATACAAAATGGTGGTCCTGCACTCATCATCTCAGAGTTTTGTCAAATGAACCATTTTGCTGGATCATCCGATTTCATTTTAATAATAATAATTCATAGTCTTTCTCTACCGTCTCGCTACTTTCATGACAGGTGCTCGACTGAGCTTCATTTTATGGTCCCTTCTCCTCCCCGTCCTATTAAACTTGGCTAGTTACAAGAACTGCCAATAAATTCCATTTCTTTCTTTGTGTACCTGGAACTTTACTTACTTGGGCTGAGTATCAATTAAAATATATATTAAAAAACTCCCAAAACTCTCGTGATTTTGTCCAGACATGTCGGAATATCAATGCTACTCCTCATAAACAATAAAAAATAAAAACACTTTATGTACATCGCATCTATTTACTTATCATCTTACTTGCTGTTATGTTCACAGCGTTTTTACCTTTTTCAGGTGACTTTTATTATAGATGGCAACCTTCTGATAATTTCGGACTGAACCATTGTTCACTCTCATGTCGTTAATTTAGTACGACTAGCAAGCTATATTATTTACTTGTTAAGCTAGAGGAGGTGTTTAGCAAAAAAATTGCCGGGTTAGTAAAAAAAAACAAAAAAAAAAAAACATGATTTTAGTAAAACTTGTTAGAAAGAATTTTTTTTTTATTAATAATAAAATAATAAAATTATTTATTTTAGTAACATGTATTACAAAGTGATTCTTTCCCAACACCAACACACACACACACGCACACGCACACACACACACACAAATGGAATTGTTAGCAAAATTCACATTTTTTTTTTCTGCAATGAAACTGAGTATAGTATAATAAACTGAATTCAGCAGTAAAAGATGGTACAATTAATTAAAGCAATTGTATAGTCTCGGTGTCAGACAGATACAAAATCTCCATTAGCAATAGATATGAACGCTAGTTGTGTAGTATAGGAAAACCGAAAAAATAAAATCTACCAATGGAATCGTTAATAAAATTCACAATCCTTTCTGCAATCCAACCATATTTACTAGAAATAAACTTCTGTCTATGCCTGACTTGTCCACCGCAATTTAAATTATCAATATTCAACAGTCTTTGTTTTATCACTCTTCAATGATATGCTCCAAATATGCTCTTGTGTGCTGGACAATGTTAAAAGCTCCTTATTGGTTATTAAGAATGTCTGCTTGCCTATCTCTGGCTGCTCAACTGGCACTTTAAATTGTGGGGAAAAATTTGGGTCAACATCTTCGAGGGGGAGTGGTGGTCCAGAAAGCATAGCTGGTTATGCCCTTGTTGCAAGCACACTTGTCAATGGCTCTGACACACACCTCTCTCAGAACTGCATTGATTTTGGTTATACTGGCTCTCTTCAGTTCAGAAATAATCTGGGGATTGTTTTGATAGCGATTGTCAAGACTATTTAAGGATACCTCTAAAAATAAAAATCTGGGGGCCTAAATTCAGTGAGTGAAGCCTATTCAGGATCAAATCTCTTACTGATCAAACGATCTGCAAAGTGCCTCTGCATTAATTTCAACCAGTAATTCAGATTGTGACAAGCATTTACATAGTTTTGAAACAACAATCCTTTATCTTCCTCAAAATTCTTAATGTCTACTAAGTGCCGTTATCCATTTAATTAAGATTAAAAAAATACTTTTGTAACAAATTGCCTAACCAGGTTAAAGTAATTCTGTTTCAGAAATAATAAAAATGAAAAGTTGAAGTAAATTTCGGAGATTACTCTTATGAAATATTTAAGAAAATTTGATCCATATATTCGTTTTATAAGAAAAAAAAACACAAAAAAAAACGAGATAATTGATGAAAATCAAAGATATCCAAAGTGCCATAAGTAAAAATATAAATAAAACCTCAAATAAATCGTTAGTTTAAAAAAAAATAGTTAAACAAAGCATTTGAAATAGATAACATCGTTACTTTTTAGCATAGAGATATACACACCATTTCTATTTAAGTTTTAGGCTTTTACCGGAAGTAGTCAACCTACAAAGCAATGAGGTTAGTCATGAGTGGCCAACTACTCTTTACTACAATTGCCATGCAAATTAGCCGACAATGACACCTACCTTGAGGAACTACAAAACAGGTTATAATCAAGGGAGACAACTCAAACTGAAAATTCAGAGACAAATATGAAAAAAAAAATTAATATTAGTTTAATGCATACCAAATATGCTTGCGTATCATGGGGTTATGAAACCCAGATTAATTATACATTTAACACAATAAAATGAATTTAGGAAAAAAAAAAAGAAAAAAATACCCCCAGCAAGATTTGACATTTCATAAAACATTTTTTTTATTGCTATTCTTATATTTTATTTCTGTTTTCTTTTTTTTTTAATCTATGAAGCAAAAATAATTTTATTATTGATAATTTTGTTCTAACATAAGGAGATGACTTTGGTGTAAGTCTGCCCTCTCGGAGTGTTCTTGTTTTTACTTACTTCCTTCAGGAGTGAAGAAGTCAACAACATTGCTCGGATGACCAACAAAATGTGTGTTCATGACGCAGACTTGCGCTCGCATAGCTGTAAAGGCCGGCAGGTTTCTTATGGAAGCTCGGACTTCTTGTCCCTGGTGATGAGACCGGTGGTGATGGTGATGATGGCCACCACCGGCCCCATTACGTTCGCTAGGGCCGATATAAATGTCTATTTCCTTCATTTCATTCCGTCCCTCACTTGCTTTCCAATATTGAAGCTGAAATTAGAAGAAAACAAAGACATTAATTCATGATGGCAGATAGTCGATATATGATGACAAGATAAAAAGATGCAGAATATATTAAAACTGAGGAAGCCTCGCCATATTCTCGTCTCCCTACCAAGAACAGAGTTAGGCACAAGGTCAGTTTTAATGTGAGAAAAATCTAGCTCTCCAAAAGGGGCACTTTGAATTGGGAGAAAAATAAAAATTGGCTCAGTTTAGAAGAATTCCCCTCTGTCTGTCTGTCTGTCTGTCTCTCTCTCTCCAACTGAGGGCAGAACAGACAATACACTTTGATCCGAAGAAGTTAAGATAATGTTAGGTACAATCTAAAAAAATAAACAAAAGAATAGTTATTTCCCTTGGAATGACGAAAAGGGGAGTTATCGACCTTGGAATGAAGAAGAGGGAGTTATCGACCTTGGAGTAAAGCAAATTCTGTCATGACAGTTTTACAAGTTAACAAACATGCATGTCATATCGCAAACTTTAATTATCACATATTTAGTCTAGCTTTGCCGAAGATGAAAAAGGTGTACTCATTTTCTCTATCAAATGGATAGTGTGTAGATTTTTGCTGATGAGCAACTGGTAGTTGGATGCTTAAGACAATCGATGGGTACATTAGTAGTAGTATCGTATAGGTTAGATCTCTATACTGCTATGTTTTAACCAGTCTGAGAAATTGTCTTCATAGATGGGCTGTTGCGTAGCCTCCTTCCATGTCTCAACTGGGTGGAAATATTTGATCTTTGAGTTGTAGAAGAGCTTTCAGGACTTGAGTCTAGAAGTATCTGGTACATCTTTTATAATTTGTTGGATTTGTAAGTCCCTGGTGTCCTCGATGCTTTGAATCTCTTTTTAAGTTGCCTCTTTCCTCCTGGGTATGTTAATATACTTTAACCATATCCTTACCATTTTGCTCTATAAATTGTTGAATAAATCTGTTAACGATTATCTTTCGTACTTTGCTTATTTTTGAGTTGGCATTAAACCGATAGCATGTATCATCGAGACGAAACAGGTAACATAAACGTTCACGATTGAACGACCTGTTTTCTCGAATCGTAGATGCCATGCATAGTTGATATGCATAACGCAATGTGTCTTGACCTGGTGATACACATTTGTCTCCAGATCACGCTGTCCGACAGCTTCTGAACAGTTTCATCATATTCAATTTCACACACCAAGCTTAGGTTATCGCAAAAACGATAGATGCCTATTGACCTTAGTCTTGAAACAACTAAGGTAGGAGGAAAACAGTCAACCGAAATGAAGTTCCACAAGTCTTCGAATAGAAAGCTGTATTTCAATGAGATATCAAAACGACGAAGTGATAGAGACCACTATACTAGCGACTTATAAGTAACAGGAAATAGATCAGACAATTTTGAAGAACACCTGCTATCTATAATATAACTCTCACCTGTCTGTTTAAATGTATGTATATATGTTTGTATGTCTGCCTAAAACTTTCGACAGAGGCGGCAGATTTTCACAAGATCGGTATCATCTAGGACGACAAATATTGAAAAAATTGGCCAAAACATTAATTTCTTCACCCTCCACTGGGCAGAGGGGTCGATTTTTGCAAGCCAATTTTGCAAGTCATCGTATCGGTTGGACTGACTTTCCCTAATTTTAACGTTCCGAACTTCCGGTCGCGTCATGGAGTAGCGGTAAGACGACAGATCTTTTCACTTTCTTTTCTGCCTTTGTATCATGGGTTTGAGCCTGCCTGCCTAATACCCCCCCCCTTTTTTTTCTTTTGCTCAACACACTCCTCCAAACACCCGGGCAACGCCGGGTACCTATGCTAGTTTCTAGAAAAGACTGAGACTAACATCACGTCTGCAAGAAAGAGGTGGCAGAAAGGATTGTAATTTTATTGACCATTCTGTGGGTGTCACCTTGTACAACTCTGTGTTTGCATCTGATTATGTTAACTACAACAGATATTTTTCAGTGTATTGACTTGAGATGTCTGTGATGGAAACCTACCTTAGCAAAGCAAGAGAATTAGTTACTTGTGTGTTTTGAAAGAGAAATCTTTTAAGAGTGATGTATTTTTTTTTCTACTTTTATGCCAATCCAGAATTCCCTTCCTTGGGAAGCTCGATTTTCCTCACATCAAAAAACTGACCTTGTGTATCACTCGCCCTTGTGGAAGTGAAAAAAAATGTAATGAAACTGTGGCACAAACCCTAAGACAGCTTCCTCCAAAGGAGGAAGTTTCATGGGAGTATGAAATTCACAAGTGATCCCCAATCGCATGTATATCCCCGTTAGGGGAGATAATAATGTTTGGATTTTGCAACTCTTGCAGGGAAGTGTCGATATCCCCCTTTATACAGTGCCTGGAATTCTCAAATTGGTCACCTGTCTGGTATTCTCAAATTGGTCACTCATCTCGTCATGACCAGGCTTAACGTTGCTTAACTATCGAGAACTGGTGTGTAAACGTGATTATGCCATATATGCCCTCGTGGGAAGGCAAGTAAATAAAGACAATTTCTTTAATAATAAACATTTATTTTGTATTTTAGCATGATACAGTAGTGTGACTTTGGCCTGCATGATTGTAAATGTCTGACGCAAGCGAGGTGAATCTCATCGCATCAATATAATACAGCACATACATTATTAGCTAATGGTTGTGATAGTGTGTGATTGATTAATTGTTCGGTTTCAAAAAGAAGGGCTTTCCTAAGTAACTGGTAATCATAAATTCACAGATAACATAAATTGGAATAAATACAAAGAAGACATTGCCAAGGCTGTTGCAAAGAAGGTGGATTCTGTATATCGTGCTAGAAATATAATCACACCTGGAAGTATCTCTACAAAGCCACGATTTACGTATGCAGAGGATATTGTTGCCACATATGGGTCGATGCATCAGCCCCGTCTCTCTATATTGTACATGGTCAAAAAAAAAAGCTTCCAATCTAATAGGTCCCACACTGTTTTTACAAGTATTTTAATGGAATGTGCTTTGACGAATGCTTCCGACTGACCCAACAAGCAGCAAAATTACACCCCTTCGCTGTAGAAGTTCCTTAATGCCGGAGAGCCTTCTGCTCTGAAAATTTCTTCCCTTAAACTGCTAGACCTTGAAATAGCCTACTTGTATCCTGCTTCCCCGACTATACTAACATGGAGAAATGTAATGTGAACAAACATCTCGTTGCTCAACTCTCTACTTGGTGTACTAGTAAGTATGGTCCCTAATTCACAGCAACTTGTTATATTTCAGTAGCAGTCGGCCTTGTTTCAAGTGAATATGAATTTTAAAAAATATCAAGTAATGCTAGACAGTGGTGACATTAAAAAACTGTGATATTATTATTATTATTATTTATTATTATTATTATAATTTATTATTATTATAAGTTATTTTTATTACTATTATTTTTATTATTATTATAATTTATTTTTTTATTATATTTTATTATTATTATTATAATTTATTATTATTATAATTTATTATTATTGCTATTATTTTTATTATTATTATAATTTATTTTTTATTATATTTTTTTATTATTATTATTTATTTTTATTATTATTTTTATTATTATTTTTTAATATTTTTTATCACATTTCAACGGTGATAAAAGAAAGGCTGTTGGACATTGATAATTTTAATTTGGCGGACAATTAAGGCATAGACTGGAGTTTATTTGTACCAAGTATGTTTGGATTGTAGAAAGAATTGTGGATTTTATTAAAGACCCCGTGGGTAGCAATTTTTTTCGGGGTCACTCTCCATCTTGCATCTTTTGAAGAACATCAATGAGAATACACAAGTCAGACTAGCAGCATAGTCGACCCATTACAGAAAGAAGAAAGAATGCAAAGACTTTGGCAATATCGATACGCCATGTAGGTAAATAAAATAAAGATGGTGTGTTTGCCAGGTTAGGATTTGCACAAACTAGCTTATACACTCTATTCTCATTTGCTTTGTGAGCGCAGGGCAAGGAAGGGGGACGCACGCAATCAAGCGATTGATTGATTTGCACCAAGGTTGATACGTAATCAGCATGAACAATCTATGCCATCATCGCTTTTGTCTGGCACCGCGTAGCTCTGCCCAAAATGAAGAGGGTGTCATCATCTTCATTGCCGATGAGTGGCTGGGGGTTGGATGCTGAAGACAATCGATGTGTACGTTAATATACCTTAATTACAGGTGAGTTTCCTGAAAGTGAGATATGAAGCGACTCTGTGTCTATTCAATGATCGTCTATTTAGTTGCATCGAAGTGCATCAGATGTCGTCCATCGATTGTTGGCTTAGTGAACCTTGTCTTGCGTATTACTTGGGGTTATATGGTTGTACACTTACTTATAATTCAGAATGTTTGGGTCCAGTTTCAAGTACAGTTTGACATAAGTTAGCAGATTAGTTTAACCATGTGAGTAGAAAGACAGCAGTTACAACCCTTTTCAATATTTTCAAGAGAAGGATAATCATGTCAAGATAGGTGCGTTTATAACAAAAGCTTAGTGGTGGCAGGACAAAGCAAAAAAAAAAAAAAATTATAATTTTTCTGAAGAGTATATGCATAAAAGGAGACGGTATTGGCATAATAATAACCTTTTGTTTCTGCATAACGAAACAGATCTGTAAAAGCTGAGAAAAAAATGTACCAAACATTTTAGCATGCTGGAGGAGCGGTTTTGCCCGAAAAATAACTATTTGGATCTTGGAATGCAACTATACTGTTATTCTTTTAAATATGCTCTGGTGTTATATTTATCATACATTGAGCTTGGTAAACACAAAGAATGAAATAATAATTGAAAAGTTAATTTTTTTACCAAAACAACACACACACACACACATATATATGTATAATGATTGCGCAAATATGAAACACTAGTGTCTATAGGTATAAGATAATAATTATGATTTAATTATAATTAAGCCCGAACGTTAGAACACTCTGAATTGTATAATGTCCGTGCCTGAAGTGTGCGTTTATTAGTTGTTCATTCCCCTGGCAATTGTTTGATGGCCTGGAGGTAAAGGCTTAGCAAATGGAGTCAAAAATGGCTTTGTAGCTGGAATTGTCTCCTCCTACAATAATGATTACTTAAGCATGAAGCACTAGTGTCTGTATGTATAAAAGAATAATTATTATTTAATTGTATATATATATATATATATATATATATATATATATATATATATATTCCTTTCTGTCTGTTTGTTTGTTTGTTGACAATTTGGTTAATATATACAAAAGGTACTGATTTACAAATACATTTTAATACTGAAAACGAACTTTTTTACCGGCATGATTTCTATATATACTATTTATTCAGAAGGAATCAATATTCAATAGGTTATCTCATTTGCACATTACATTAAAGAAAAGCTGTTTTAATAATTAGCTCTAAATTTTTAATGGAAATTAGTAATAAAATTGTTTAAGTATTCTATGTAGAAATATCATATAAAGTTGATTAATTTAATTTACATTTAATTTAATATATTTTTAATTATTATTATAACCAAGATCAGACGCATGATTTTATTTTCCTGTTTGAATTTCATAGATGAAGATGGCTATGTTTTATGTTTTCAAAAATCCATAATATGGTCAACTTTTAGTAAAATCGTAAAATCTTAGAATATTTGATGTATCTTAAATAGTATGTGACTAAACTCTTCGCCCTGCAATATGTTTTTTACCTGGCAATGCCGGGTATGTACAGCTAGTATATATATATATATATATATATATATATATATATATATATATATATATATATATATATATATATATAACTACTTAATTTACTCACATAAAATTAATATACGAAAGTATAGATTTATGCGTAAACTTTAAGTATTTACTTCAAAAGTGCTCAATACGTAGGTAGAGCTAGTTAGTAAGTTATATTATAAAATGTATAGGGCGATTAAGCTACACTGAATATTCCGCGTTTCATCCACTCTAGGATTCTTCAGGCTTATGCGCGAATTCTGTGGTTGTTTGTCGTTTTTATATGAGCATCTTCTATTGAAATTTTAGTTAGCCAATCAGCTTTCTAGTATCCACCGCGCCCTTCCTATCAGCCAATGAGAATGCATTTATCGGACAAAGGCCTATTTGACCACTGGTTGACCTGGTTCTTTGTGTGTGCTCTATTTAGCCTGGATATTTAGCTTCTTGATCTGTTTTAAATCTAGGTTAGTGTGTGTGTGTGTGTGTGTGTGTTTTTATTAATGTTAGTTTATATATAAATATATATATGTGTACACACACATATGTACACACACACACACACATATATATATATATATACACATACATACATACATATATATATGTGTGATCGTTTACGTATATTCATGTTTATTTAATTTATTTATTTGTTTATTTTCTATTGTTTTTGTTAGTTTTAAGAATACGGAATATTCAGTGTAGCTTAATCGCCATATACATTTTATAACTTACTATATATATATATATATATATATATATATATATATATATATATATGGACTTGGTTAAATTTAACTGTATAACTGATTCCTGACTGGCCAACTGAAAGCTATTCCACAGAAGTAATCGCTTTTAAAAATCACAGGTGGATGTTTTGGGATGAAGGAGGGTGATATACAAGATATATGCTGGATGCCAATCAAATACAGAAAACTACCCATAAATATTCAGCGGAGTCGATAATTCATTATAAATATTTATAATCGGAAATTAATTTTTGTTGCCCGTTTGAAATATTTTGGCAATTGTTCCGACATAGGGGCTGCACTTGGCCCACAGTTGCAGTATGGATACTGTATTGGATGGACGGGATGGGGTTTGATAGGTCAGTAACAACGTCTGAATGTTGAGTGACATTTCGTTCGTTCTGAATAACTGTCAATTTTGTTTAAGCAAGTTGAAATAAAGTGTTTTGTTTGGTATAACAAATTTAAATATAAAAATATTCAAAGTTTCAAAGCGTTTTTTTTTATGTTCATGTTAAAAGCCAGTAAGGAATACTAGTAAAGAATATGCTTTGAGTAAGAGTTATTTCCCTTAGCTGATTTTTCTTTGAAGGTGATTATCTAAAAATGTTTATATATCATCATGCTGCTGAAAAGGGTTAAGTGTATTTTTTACAATTATGTGTAGAGAGGTACGTTGGTCTATAGCAAATCATATGGTACAACAATAACTTATGAAAATGAACGTGTTAGATTCAAAGTTTGACTTGTCCGCTCAAATTCTATTTATGTTCAACTTTAAACACCTGGGCAACATGCAAACACACACGCACGCATGCACGTACACACACACACACACACACACACACACACACACACACACACACACACACACACACACACACACACACACACATGTATGTTTGCTTGTTTTGCTGATGTTAAGTTAATGAAGCCACAGTAGATTTCTTGTGGCCTGAAATTGGACTTTCAATCGATTTATACAAAAATATGTAGCAAAGACGTTTGTATAAATAACAAATTATATATACAAACATATACGTATACATATATCCACACGCACACACATATATATCTATAATATAAAGCTGACTGTCTGTGTATGTGTGTCTGGTCACGAATAGGCTCCTATATGGTTGACTATTTTAAAAACCTGATTACATATAATGATAGAAGATGTATCGAGACACAGGAATGGGTATGTTTGATCTGGTAGAACGATGGTTCATTAAAATTGTGGGGTCTGCGTTCGCGCCTGGTCCACAAAGTATGGAAATAAAAAATATCAAAATTAAAAAAAAAAAAAACGTTTACAAGTGTTTTTGATATAGATGTACATGATACTTTGATAAGTATGTTTTAACTTAAATAGGGATGGTATAATAAAATTGTGGGGTCTGCGTTCGCGCCTGGCCTCCATAGAATGAAATAGGCACAAACTTTAATAAAGACAAGACTTTCCTATCTATCTGCGTAAGTATACTTTGATAATTATGTTTCAGTTTGAAGAAATATGATATAATAAAATTATGGGGTGTTCGTTCGCGCCTGACCTCCATAGAATGGAAATATGTCACAAAGTTTAACAAGGTTTTTTTTAATATAGATCCACAGAATATTGTGATAAGTGTTTCAGTGTGAACAGGTATGGTATAATAAATTATGGGGTTTATCTATTTTTACTTTCATCATATTTTGCTTTGGTTTTGATAGCCGCAAATTCGAAGCTATCTGTTTACAACCCTTCGTTTTCATAACCTATCATATTTTCATAAATCAGAGTCCATTTTCTGTAGGCTGTTTTTGAACCCAGTCAACGACGGGTAGTTTTGCTAGTATATATATATATATATATATATATATATATATATATATATATATACAAAGGAGAGACCCAGAAAGAATTAGAGAAATTCTTGAATGAACGTACATATTGAACACAGAGCTCACAACCTACCATGGCAAACTCTATAACTACTTTACAAATCATCTATATCCACTATGTGATATCAACAATTCTTTTCATCTATCGCATTAATTACAGTAGTTCTCCTATCTCCCTTCCTCTACATTTTCAATATATTACCTGATTTCCTCTTACACCCCATTATTTTGCTCCTAATGCAGTTATTGCTAAACGTCGCATGTCTAATGTTTTGCCTAGCACCTTCTCTCCTCTTATGATGAGAAGCATTAGGCTTCGAAATACCTAGTTATAAAGAGCTTACTTATCCAACATTCCTAACTGATATACTCTCCCTATTGAATTAACGATTAAATTTAGATGCTTTAGCATATATTTTTATATTTTCGCTGTTTTATTCTTTTTATATATATATATATATATATATATATATATATAAATTTCGAATCAATTCCTTTGAAATACTTTTTCTGAGATGTAACCAAACTTTTAATGCTCATATTTCCTTTTTTCCAATTGTGAGACAACTTTTTATATTCAATATACTTTATCAATTTTATTTACAAACAATTTTCCACACACACACACACACACACACACACACACACACACACACACACCAGAAAATCATGTCCCGTTCTCTAATGCTTGCCGAATCTTTAAAGATGAAGGTGTCTTCGAGGTTCAGGAAGACGAGTAATCAAGCAGTGCAAAACGCCTTGGCTTTGGTTTCAAAGCTGACCACTCGGAGATGAAACTTCTTTGGAAAAATGAAAGCCATTCAGAATTAGGGGACCGATGGCGGTGCCGGATGACAAGGAAGAACGATGCCAAGAGTCAGAAGATTTTGGCTGGGCACAGTGAAAGTCTTTCTTTAGAAGTTGCAAAAATGGCGCCAGAAAAAGTTTTTACAAAAAGAAATAAAACACAGAAAAAGGAAACGAAATATTCAGAATTGTGAAATTAATATCTAGACAAAAATATATACTAAAAAAAAAAAAAATCATTTTTGTGTAAAATTATCTGTCGTTGTTTGGAGTTGTCTTGAAAAGATATATTAATACAAAATCGATAAACTATTCTAAACAGTGAGAAACTAAGTAAAATGCTATTTTAAACTTAAGCTTGACAGACCAACGATAGTTATTTTAAACTGACGTGTGATAGATTCAAACTTGAATGATAAGAGCAAAAGAATTGCTTTTTTAAACTTAAGCATAATAGACCAGAGAAAATACTATTTCGAACTTGAATTTCATTGTTTAACTAAAATGTTATTTCAAATATAAACACAACAGACAAGAGAATACCATTTCAAACTTAAGTATGATTAATAAAAAAAAAAAAACAAAAAAAAAAAAACAAAAAAAAAAAACAATAAAACATTACAAACTGAATCGTAACGGATCAAAGAAATTGCTATTTCAAATGTGAGCATGTCAAACTGACTACTGGAAAACGTCTGTTTCTTTTTTAAATTTCTTACCAGTTTGTTTAAGCTGGGGATGTAACATCCTAACGGATGCATAACATTTGCTAACAAACTCAGATATTCCAACCGATATTTTCCAGATAGTTTTTAAAATTCTTTTTCACGAGTCCAATTGCTCCTATAATTACTGAAACGATAGAGATCTTCCTAAGATTCCAATTTCCTTTCATATCATACATAAGACGTCGGTATTTCGTTATCTTTTCCCTCTCAGCTCTGTTTAACCCAGCATCATTGGAGACACTAACTTCTACTAATCGTATTATTTGGATTCATCGGACTTCTTTTCTGATCTTAAACGTGATTCTTACAACGTTTCGGTCGATGTAACCTCCGACCTTGTTCCGGAAGAAGTAAGAATAAGGACCTAAAACCACCTACAAAATACAGACAGCTAGTATAACATTACAGCAAGCTACCGCACCTATTCACTCTCCCTAAAATCAACAAGGACGGTATTCCATTAAGGCTCATTGTCAGTGCCATTCATTGAGCCGATTCCTGGTAGATAAAATCACCCCAATCATCGGTAAATCACCATCATACGTCAAGAATTCAGCTCACTTCATGGAAATAATAATGAGTCTAGATGTAGTGAGTCTGTTCACAAAAAACATCCACTGATGACTTTGATGTGGTGCGAGATAAGCTGACTTCTGATGCCTCACTGAAGGCATGCACTTGCATCCCAATTGACAATATAATGGAGATGCTGACCTTCTGTATAGAAAGTACATGCTTCGTGATGGAATCTGATATATATCGGCAGGAAGAAGATCTAGCGATGGGATCACCATTGTCCCCTGTACTGGCCAATGCATACATGGAATACTTTGAGGAAATGTCATTAGAACCAACACTACAAAAGCCAACAATGTGGTTGCGATATGTAGATGACACATTCATACTCTGACCCCACCAGGAAAATGCTCAAACATTACGAGACCATGTGAACTCGATCCGTCCAACTATACAGTTTATTATGGAAAAAGAACATTACAATAAATTATCGTTCTTAGACATGCTGATAGTCCACACTGGTCAGGAGTTTATGTCATCTGTATACTGAAAGCCAACTTACACTCGACAGTACCTCAACTTCAACTCCCACCATCCACAAAATGTAAAGAAAGGAATCGTCCGTGGCCTACAACACCGAGCAAAAGCAATATGTAGTAACAGCAGCGCATATCAAGATCAGATGGACAGTTCAATATAAACCCTCAACCAAAAAACTATCCAGAGAGCATGACGTCAGCTCCAAGAAATCTGGACCAGACACAAACGGACACCAATTAGAAACTCATCACAGTTTGTATACCATACATGAAGGGCTTGTCCAAGAAACTTCAACGAATATGTAATCCATATGACATCAGTATTCAGGAGCGAGTCAACTCTCTGGCAAAACAAATGTATTTATGCCAGTAACGTAAAAATATTGCGTTCTGGTGGCAATGAAGTAGCTGATGGCGTTTTTGATATCGCTTAGGTTTTTGAAGTATTTCTCACACATGAAGTTGTCGAGATGCTTGAAATAGTAGTGGTTAATAGGTGAGACCTGGAGAGTATGGCGGATGAGGCACAGTTTTGTAGTACAATTCGTTTAACTTCTGCAGGGCCAGTTTAACAACGTCCGGTCGGGCATTTTCGTGGAGGAGAATTGGACCTTTTCTGTTGACTAATACTGGATGTTGTCGAAGTTTCTGATGCATTTCATCCATTTGTTGACATTACTTGTCCACCGTAATGGTTTCGCCTGCATTAAAAAAAAAAAAAAACTGTAATAGATGAGACCGGTTGCAGACCACCAAACAGTAAGCATGACCTTCTTTTGGTGTAATTCTGGCTTCGGGAAGTGTCGTGGAATTTTGTTGGCGTCTAGCCACTGAGCTCAGTGTCGCCGGTTGTCGTAAAGAACTCACTCTTCATCATAAGTTACAACCTGGTCGAGAAAGGAGTCGTTCTTGTTCCGTAAAAGAAGGGAAGAAAACTCCATAACAACGTTTTTTTGGTTGTCGTTTAATTCGTGAGGCACCTATTTATCAATATTTTTTTTACTTTTCTGTCTCAAATGGTTGGAAATCATCGTATATGTTACGTCTAATTCAGAAATAAATTCTCGAACAGTTGTGCGTGGATTGGCTTCGACTAAATCTCTTAAGTGATCGTTGTTAACACCCGATAGCCGACCACTACGCTCATCATCTTCAAAACTCTCGTCGCTGTCACAAAAATTCGTAAATCACCATTGTGTTGTAAGTTCAATAGTTGTTCTTGGGCCAAACGCTTCGTTGATATCGCTATCTGTTTCAGCAGCTTTTCGGCCTAGCTTGAATTGAAATAAGAAAATTGTGCGAATTTACTTTTTTTTCATCTTGTATTCAACGTTCTGAAAAGAAGACATAATTGTTTTAAAACGATTGTAATTTAAACGATTAGATAGAGCGAAAAACGTTCTTTAAAATGATATATATAAAGTAAAGGTATTCTAACGAAAACTTATTTGAAAATACATCATTTGAAATTAAAATTAAAAATTCCACAAGAACTTTCTAGTCAACCTAATACAATGTTTTATATGTTTTTTAGGCGAGAATCTCCTTTTATTCCTAAAAGAGAAGGACAAAAAATGTATAGATTTGGAGAAAAGATCCTAAAGTTGATCCTCGAACTTTGGTGCACGTAGGCTCTCTCGGTGTGCTTTTATTGATTCCTAAAACTTTTTTTTTTTTTTTTAAGAATATGCATATTCCTATTGGTTATGAATTTTTGATAAAAGAGGCTGGATTTGGATGCCATAAGTTAATAAAACTATAAGCAAAGCATTCTGCGATTCTCCTTATGTTTGACCGAACTTATTTTTTTTTTACGTATGTTCGTGCTTTTATCCGTCTCAACAATTACGTTTCAATCCGGAGAATCGGCTTGCTTCCTTTGCCGTCATATTCGCCTTTTGTCTGTAGGTTTTTCATGGAACATAACAAATACAGGATTCTTGATCCGGTTACACATAATTCACCCCCCCCATTTCCCCCCTCTCTTTTGTGATGGATGCTGGGCCTTGATGACCTATATTTTTGTGGACTTGCGTTCAGAGTTCCCTATTTGGCTCTGAGGAAAAAGAATTCTTTTTGGTAGATCCTGACACACGGAAGAAAAAGAGACATGCAAGATGCATTGTTAGAAATAAATGGGAAGAGACTGACGTGTCGAGCAAAAGAGATCGAATAATTGGAAACCTTGTTATAGCCTTTATTTAGAAAGAATCCCCTTTTTTTTATTAAGTTTTTGTGGGGGTCTTTCGTTAGTGCCCCAAGGTATCAGATTATGAATTCTAAAGAAATAAAAGAGGAAGCAAAAAATAAAGACTTTAATGAAGTAAAGCTGGAATTTCTTCAGACAAGAAACGAAAAAAAAAGTATATATAAGCTGGAATAATTGTTATCATTTATTTAGCTCCAGGGTTCAATTCTTCAATTTGGAAAATAGCAAACACAAAAATCTAAAAATAATAGAATTAGAATGCGAAGAAACAAAATGAAGATCACAAGAAAATCAGGCTTCTTTGATTTGCTCTTTTCTCTTCTTTCTTTTGTGTTGTTTTGGAAATGGTTCATTATATATGGTTTTCATGCTGAGAGAAATTTAAGATAATTTTCTGATCTGTCTTATCAGAATTCCGAGTTTCATTTTCTCAAGTCGTTGTCGTCATCATCATCAGCATCATCATCTATATTCATGTAATGTTAAACTCTTTATCTCCCTCTAACGGTTTGTATATTATCTCTCTGTTTGTATACCATCTCGCTATATACCCGCCTCTGACGTGGTATACCATTTCTTGATCTAACTACTTCTGACTGTTTGTATACCATCTATCTACCTATCTGACTGTATACCATCTCTCTATCTACCATCTAACTTTTTACCATATATCTACCTACCTCTCACATTTCTCCATCTACTTACCCCTGACTGTATACTATCTATCTACCTACCTCTGACTATTTGTATACCATCTCTGTATCTACCTACCTCTGACTGCCTGTATACCATCTATCTACCTAATTTTGACTGTATACCATCTCTCTATCTACTTGCATTTGACTATTTATATACCATCTCTCTGTCTCCTCTTATTTCAATATATGTGTATATTTCAACCTGTTCCTGTCTACGAACACATTGTCCAATTCAATATTTCATTTCTATTCTTCTAATCAATTCGATTCTAAGTTAAAGTGAAACATTTTCTTATCTCTACGTTACAAATATATTTTTTGTGTTTCTTTCTTTTTTGACACCGGTTCTTCGTGCTTGAAACTGTGTCTGCCTGTAAGCTTGTGAGGTGGGAAGTGTGGTAACAACGGAACAATTTGACACTTACATCGTGAGAGGGAAAGGGGGTAGAATATTACAACCAATCAGAAGTCCCCAACTCAGCAAACACAAAACAACCAATCGACCAATAAGAGAAGAGTAGAGACAGAAAAATGTTTTCCACTTAAGTATTGAAAAAAGAAATGGATTATGTGAAAGTTAAATTTTTTTTTCTATCGTATCTTGCCGTTTGTAACTTTCCTAACCACAGCACACCAGTTTCGAAAATTAATATTTTCCCAGCATGCTTTGCTTTCCTTGTTTTTTTTTTATTTTTTATTTTAGTCTACAGATAAAACCAATTTAGTAGAATAGTTGAGTTGTATTCTTTAGGGAATTGATATACGCAACACGGACTTAATTACTTACTATTTTATTTAGTAGTTTTTATTTGGCAATTTGTGTGTGTGAGTGTATATATATATATATATATATATATATATATATAAATTTCACACAATATTGTCACACACAGACAGCTGTTTCATCGTTTCATGACTCATCACTGTGGCTATATCTATCTTATATATCTTCATTAAAGTTAGAATTTACCCATTTTTTTTTTTACCAGAATAATTTTAATAACAAATAGTAGATAAAAATCCATTTAGTTCGGCTAGTCTAACGACTTCCTTCGGGAAGGAAACCTGAGCAATTATGCGTAGCTTACTTGCGATAAATATGAATTAAATAATGCAGTCGAATAATCTTTCAACTCATGGTTTTCCAACTAGTTTAAGAGAAGAATTACTTTGAAATAACATTAGTCTTTCTCTACTTAATCCGGCACATTGTATCGAGCACTCTGGATTTCTCCTTATCCCTATTTTTCGTCTCCCCACGAGGGCAAAGTTAGAAGCAATATTTTTTTTAACGTAGAGATAATCTAGTTCCCCAAAAGGGACATTATGGGTTTGGTGGGTGGGGGGGGGGGGAAATGAAAATTGCATCAGTCTATAAGGATTTCTCGTTTACAGACCGACGGCAGAAAAGATCAAGTCATGTTAATCTAGACGAGGTGCGTTTGTGATTGCGCAACCCTTGCTTTTCGACACAGGCGTTCTTTCAGGGAGTATCCATTGTTTCTCGTAACTGAAAGTAGGCCTATTATATATATAACAATGTGTGTATATGTAGGTATAGATCTTATATACACATATTTTACCATTTTGCATATATATATATATATATATATATATATATATATATATAGTGTGTGTGTGTTATATATATGTATAATATTTCATTCCCCTGAAAGCCTGCAAGTAATTCCTATTTCTAAAATTGTTATCTCCACCATTGTTGTTGTTGTTTTTGTCGGAACCGCTCTGTGAAATTTCCCTTGGTGATTTTTATCTTCATTTTCCACAACACATGGAACACACTCATCCAGTTGGTAACGTTATATAATGTCTCCAGTTATGCTTTAGAAATTATGCAGCCATTCTCAGCCGAGAATTTCCGGTAGAAAAGATTCTCAAATACGCACACCTAAGCATCAGTAGTAGGCCAAGAAAATCTGTTTGGCTCCCAGTCAAAAACAATGAGAGAATAATAATAATAATAATAATATATATATATATATATATATATATATATATATATATATATATATATATATATATATATATATATATATATACACTAGCATTATTCGGTTGTAAAACACGCTTAAATATGAGATTTTGATTAATGCAGATTTCGTATTTATTATTATATTATATTGGATCCAATATATAGTAATGATTTAAAAAGTTAAAAAGAAAAAAAAAATGACTCGTGCGGTAGCATAGAGAATCGAAACCAAAACGATTAGCTTACGATTTACTTTTTCCTTTGATGTTAATGCCTGACCCATGGAGACATGTTTGCTGCAAGGCTAAAAATCAAAACGTGAACCAATAGCTATTACATTACGCATGCATATTCGTAATGCCGTCGTTCGACTTTCACCCGGCAATTTCCACTTTTTAAATTTGCGCAGATTTTCCCCGGCTAAAACCCAAATATAAAATTACGCATGGGTTCGAATACCCTATATATTAAGTTTCATGCATGTAGACCAAAAACTGACAGAGGAGTTTGGTACGCAAAATTTTTAAATATATATTCGCATACATAAATATATATATGGAAAGAGACTTGTGTTTACTATAATCGTTTTACGCAAATATTACGCAAGAATAACCCATGTAGAATATCTTCATGAATATAATTACATGTAATAATTAACTAAAGATGATCATACCATAAGAAAGCCGAGAAACAAACAAACAAAACTATTAGAGAATTAATTACAATGAGCGTTCAAAGAATATGCAAATTAGTTAGATCTTTTGCAGATGAATGCATTTCCACAACTAATAAATAAGAAAGTTGTATTTTATTTTTTTTATAAAGAGATAAAAGGGTTTTCAATATGAATATCAACACACACACACAATCCAAATCTCTCTCTCTGTATATATATATATAAGTAGGTTGTAGTTTGCTTGAAGCATTGTTGAAGAAAATTATAAGGTAAAATTAAAAGCCAAGAACAATGCGAGATTTTTTTTTTATATAGAGTAAAATTAAATGCAAACAAAAGAAATAAAGTTCTTTTTTTTGTTGTTTGTTTTTTCTTTTTCACACAAATTTTAACTCTAAACAACAGTAATTTTTTTTTTCTGTTGTATTCAATGGTGATATAAATCTCAATATATTTCAGACTTATTAGTCCATTTTCAAGAGAAGACAGCGGAAGAGTGTTCAAAATTGGCAAAGTAGCCGCAGAGTTTGCCACGTGATACCGCGAAATATAGAACAAAAAATGACGTTAGGAGAACGTTAAAATAAATCAGTTGATGTTTGAAATACTTGTTGCGTTTGTGAATCAAGGGAGATGACTATTCAAGCAAGGTTTTTTTTTTTAATTGTTTTTCTTATGTTTTAAACTTATATTATAAAAGCGGAGCTCAATTCCAGTCTATTGTTTAGTGTGGGAGTATTTTTTGAAATAATTAAAGATTCGAGGATACGAAGTTGACCTACGTTTCTTGAAGAAGCAAGAATGTTGATGTGAAAATCTGGTTCTGAATTAATGCAAGTGCGAATATGTTTATAGAACGACGAAGCAGTAGTGTTTAAGTGCTCTTTAATGCGGTGATGAAGCAATCTGGTAGTGCTTCCGATGTAAGATGCACTGCATTTAGCGCATTGTAGGTCGTAAACAACGTGGTTCTTAAAGCATAAACCTGTGTGTGATATTGGGCAATTAGAGAGTGAACAAGGGGAAGGTGTATGCGATGGATGTTTTCGGTTGAGCTGTTGTCTTAAAGTAGATCCAGTGTGGATGAGTTGAATGTTGAGCCCCTCGCTGCGGATGGCTTTTCGGATTGAAGATGAGATTTTGTCACTGAGGAAGGGTAGTTTTAGAAAACAATTGTTAGAGAAGGGCGGGTGTTGCGTTTTTTCTTTTTAAGTGAGGATAGGATCGTATTAGGGTAGCCGTTTAGTGAGAGGGTTTGTAGGAAATTGTTAGTGTGTGTATGTTTGTCGGAGATGTTAGTGCATTTGTCTTGTATGCGTGAGATTTCGGCATGTGCGTAGTTTAGTTTGTCCTTGAGAGGTAGCGCAGATTTGAAATGTACGAAGAGGCGTTTGCTGGCGGGTTTTCTGTAGAATTCAGTGCATATGGCACCATTTTTTTTTTATTTGTATTTTAAAATCAAGTAGAGAAAGGGATTCCGAAGAGTCTGGGTGTTCTATAGTAAATTTTAAGTTTGGGTCGGCGTTATTGAATTTGTGGAAAATGTTAATAGCTTCTTCGCGGGAGTATGTGATAATTAAAATGTCATCGATATATCTAGTAAAAAGGAGATAAGAATAGCAGGTACTAAGGGTGTGTCTTTCGAGTTTGTCCATATAAGCAATGGCAAGAATACCGGATAGACTGGAGCCCATGGGTAGTCCAGATACTTGTTTGAACGTGTTTTGTAGGAAAGTAAAGTAAGTGTTGTCTACTATAATACGGAGGAGTTGTAAGAGATCTCCTGGAGTAATTCCGAAGCATTGTGGGTTTTTAGATGCTATAATGTCTGCAATGAGATTAATGGCTGGATGTGCAGGAATGGAGGTGTATAAAGAAACGACGTCTAGGCTAAATGGGTATCTGTATAGTTTGAGTAGATGGTGTGGTAGATCGTTGAGTCTGTTAATTACTTGGTTGGAACTACTAACATGGGCTGGGAAGGTAGAGAGTAGAGGTTTAAGTAGGCGGGATATTAACCAAGAGATTTTATAAAGGGGACCGTTAACGCTTGAAACAATGGGTCTGATCTGTGTGTGTGTGCTATTTTTGTGGGTTTAATAAGGTGATAAAAGGTATATATATAACTACTTCATTTTGCATTTAATTTTACTCTATATAAAAAAAAAAAAATCTCGCATTGTTCTTGGCTTTTAATTTTACCTTATAATATATATATATATATATATATATATATGAAGTTTTGCATAAAAATAAAAATATTTTACTTGGATAATTTCCCAACTAGTAATTATTTTCGTTTAATTCTACATGAATATATATTTTATCAAAGGCACAGTTAGCAGCAAACCTTCCTTAATACATGTTTAGTTGTATGAGGCTGTAAAGGTTATCTATTCGTCTATTATTCAGCAGCTTTTCATGTATCCCCACGAACACTTATTCTTTTTTTATCGATGAAATAACAAATATTTCTGATGTTTTAGTTTCCATTTCTTCAGACACTTTTGGTTATTTTGTGGTGTGGTCCTTGGTATAGGTAGTAGCCATTTTGGACGACGATCGCATCTTATTTAAAAAAAAACAAAAACAAAAAATGATTCTCCTTAATGTAATATGAAAACGAGGTTACCTCTTGAGCGTATACTTTGCAAGAATCATACTATATATCTCTCAGTGGTTGTATTTTGAAATGTTGGAACGTGGCGTTGGCTACGCGAGATAACACGTGGATCTTTACAAACAGACATTTCTTTCTCCATCTTTACAACATGGCAAGAAAGAAAAAAAAAAAAAAACGAAAGAAAGCAACATAGTGAGGATGGAGTTTTACTCCGAAATATATTTAAACTATAAATTTCAAGCAAGTAAAATATTTGTTTATTTTCCTAATATTGCGTTGTAATTTAGTTTCCAAGCGCTCTTGGTGTGTATTTTATTTTATTCAAATTAAATCAACGCTTCTATAATGGAACTCACACCTTCACATTATATATATATATATATATATATATATATATATATATATAACTACTTCATTTATTCACATAAATTTAATATACGAAAGTATAGATTTATGCGTAAACTTTAAGTATTTACTTCAAAAGTGCTCAATACGTAGGTAGAGCTAGTTAGTAATTTATAAAATATATATGGCGATTAACTGCGTTTCATCCAACTATAGGATTCGTCAGGCTTATGCGCGAATTCTGTGGTTGCTTCTTGTTTTTATATATGTTGAGGATTTCTAGTTGGCCAATCAGCTTTCTAGTATCAACCGCGCCCTTTCCTATCAGCCAATGGGCATGCATTTTATCAAACAAAGGATCTGTTTTAGAACTAGGTTAGTGGTTTTAGGTAGACGTTCTCCTTTTTTTCCTATACATATAAATATACCTATGTGTACACACATACATGCACATATATATATACATATGTATATATATACATATATGTGTGTGATCGTTTATGTATATTAATGTTTATTTAATTTATTTATTTGTTTGTTTTCTATTGTTATTGTTAGTTTTAAAGCTATTTTGTATCGCTATCCTAGAGTAAGTTTTATTTTGTGAACACAGTTGTTTGCTATTTCCCGCCTACAGTTTAATAGATTTTGAGGTTCTTTAAAGTAATTAAAAACCTAGAATTCCACAATCAACCTAACAATTTCCAACGGAAACTACACAAAATCGTTAGAAACGAAGTAAATAAATCACTTCACGTAATGCAAGGAACTAAAATATATCACTTCAAGAGTAAAAACTCGCCAAGTGTTTGGTCCATATATTCCGACTCAGAAAATTACAATTCTTCCCCCTTTGCTAGAAACATCACTCATGGAATGTGTGGACTAAAGAACAAAATAAGAGAAGTGGAAGTTACAAAGCTGTCGAAAGTAAACTTAAGGTCCACTTTCTTTTATAATAATTTTATATAATTATATAAAAATATATCTGTTAAATGTTAATTCTCTCTCTCTATGTACGCATATAATATTTTTGCAAAAATCAAGACAATAAAATATAAAATAACATCATATGGTATATTTCTTTATGTGTTACAATTGTTTCATAGTCATTCGGACAAATTTAAACATATCATTTAAATATATAAAAAAAAATAGCTACCCTTCGCACACCAAAATACGTTTGTTATATATATATATATATATATATATATATATATATATATATATATAAAAGTGAACGTGTCTGTGTGTCTGTCTGTCTGTGTACATTTCCCTACGCAATAACCCTGTCAATTTTTAGTCTACAGACTCGAAATTTGATATACAGGGTACTGAGAGTTGGGAAAATCGATGTGATTGGTTTTCGGCCAGCAATTTGACTGTTAAGGGGTCAAAGTTCAACGATTTGACCTTTGAGAACTCTACCAAACTCTTCCGACAATTTTGGGTCAAAACACTTGAGATTTTTGATATAGGTTCCTTGGACATGGATCTAACTTAATAACTCGAGTTGAGCCCAAAACAATAAATATTAAGGGGTCATAATAGGGGTCAAAGTTAAAAAAATTGACCTTTTTTTTGCTCAGCATACGCCTCCAAACACCCGGAACACGTGGAATTGGAATATATATATATATATATATATATGAACATATTCATAATCCATATTTTTAAGGAATCAAGCAGTTGACTCATCTCGTTTCTCTTCTTTTAATTTATTTATTTTTCGTTTACCTTCGAATTGAGTAAAGATCTCACTTTCGTTTTCTTATTGCTAGATGATAATTATTTTTTTTTCTATCTGATTGATTTACTCTCCATATTCTAATCTAAATCTTCTAAATTTAAGTCATTATTTGTATGCCCAACTATTTATTTCTCAATTTGCCCTAGTTTCGTAGAAATTATTATTTGCATGTTACGATGTAGTTGTCGATTCTTTTCCATTTTACATGCAATTATTTTTTTTTTAAAGAAAAACTATAATTAAAAAGTCTATTTAAATTATTTTAATTAATATTTATCTTCATCTCATACTCGTTATGCAATTAATCTAAATGTTACATCTATCTTTTCCATCTTAATATATAAAGGTTTTCTTTATCTTTCAAGGTTTTACTATTCGGGTATCCTTCAATATTATCGAGACGGTCTAAGGGATACAACTCGATTTTTGCCCACATTTACCGACTCATTATTCAATCGAAACCTCTTTATATTCTTAACCTGATATTTTGATTGCCCTTATTGATCTCCTATACTTAATTTTAAACTTGTAGTTTACATTTTACTCTTTTTTATAGTGATCTAAGTTCAATTTCTCACTTAGTTTACCACATACTTGTATTCTGTTTTAATTTATTTTAATCCATCATATTCTGTTCATCTCAATATTTTGGCAATTACTTAATATTTGATTTTTTGCTCTATTGAAACATTTCAGGTTTATTACCATTATTATGTTAGTTTATTACAAATAATAATTATTAAATTTGAAGTTAATTCTATTTCCGCTATATATATATATATATATATATATATATATATATATATATATATATATGCACGTTTCATTAAATAGCACAGATAACTCTTGCTTGTTTTTCTTGTAATCCTCCTTTTCTACTTGGCGGACCATTTTCCGAACGTTTTTTTCCGAGTGAAAAAAGAAATTTCCCATAATCGCGACGTTTTCGACCTCAATTGGTCATCTTCAGGCGGCCGAAAACGTTCGCGATTACGGGAAATTTCTTTTTTCATTCGGAAAAAACATTCGGAAAATGGTCCGACAAAGAGAAAAGGAGGATTACAAGAAAAACAAGCAAGAGTTATCTGTGCTATTTAATGAAACGTGCATAAAAGAAAAAATGCTGCCTAAATATACTTATATATATACGTGTGTGTGAAATTGGAGGATAGGCTGTAGATTTATCCTATTTCTCCATGCTATTTTAAATACGCCGCCAGTGTATCTCTTGTTTTTCCTTTCTTTTTTCATCTAAAGTTGCAAGGTTTAAAACTTTTCCTATGTTTAGACAGGCCATGGATTTATATTGTTCCGTTTCTATTCTCAAACTGCGATGTGCTTTTATTTACCTTCCGGCACGGGAGAATTCCTCTTTTTAAGGAATATTTAAGCCCGTAGAAAAGCAGAGTTAAATACTTCCTATTCTATTTTGAAAAATCCTCCGTATTTTTCCTTCCTCTTTACACAAGAGAGTTCCGCTTAATCTGCAATGCACGGCGATGTTAAAAAGTTGCAGTATTATTTTTAGTTTTACGCGTGTGTGCTTTTGGTACACATTTACAAATGGAAACAAGTTTCTAATTCAGTTGATAGACATTTGCGTACCACACACACACACACACACACACACACACACACACACACACACACACACACACACACACACACACACAAATGCCACTAAGAAAAATAATATCCGTGCAGTGATTCTTTTAGTGGCATCATGCCACGAGGAAAATCAGAAAAAGTAAGAAAAAAAAAATTCTATCCTACAGAAACGCTGACGTCGACATTTTTTTAATTTATAAACAAATAAATGTTTGTTCATTTTAAAAAAAAATATCTGCATTGAATTATCTTACTAAATTTACATTTTCAATTTAAAATTATACAACGCTTTTATCGCGTAGATACCCTCCCCCTCCATATATCTTATCATGCGCGACCTAGCGTATCTCCTGATTTGGACATTTAAAAAAATCACCATTGAAAAAGACTGTATGGATATTATTTTTCTTAGTGGCATCATGTCATTAGGGGGGGGACTTGATGACGTCGAAAAGTTTGATTTATAAACAAATAAATGTTTGTTTATTTACAAAATATATCTGCGCTGAATTGGCTTACTAAGCTTACATTTTCTCTCTCCCCCACCTTTCTCTCCCCTCCTTATTCTCCTTTCTCTCTCTTCCTCCTCCTTCCCACTTCCCACTCTCTCCCCCTCCCCCTCCCCCCTCTCTCCCTCCCCCCTCTCTCCCTCTCTCTCTCTCCTCCTTCTCACTTCCCTCCCTCCCCGCTCTCTCCCCCACCCTCTCCCCCATCTCGCTTCTCTCCCTCTCCCCGCCCCCTCTCTCTCTCTATATATATATATACCGTACTTTGGGGTAATTGCGCTAAATCTGGGAGTAATTGGGTCAACTAAAAAAAGTGCTCTTTTCTATGCGTGGTTACCAAAAGAGCATTTTTAGCTAATTGGCGCAATTACCCCGGACTTGGCGCAATTACCCCAAAGTACGGTATATATGTTTAGTAATAGAAGTATAAGTAGTGGTTTTACTTCAGATAGACAAATACGAAACCTCTATTTTTAATTGATAAAATCCATGTTGTGTTTGTTTCTTTGTTATTGACGAATTGGATATCTAACAGAAGGAAAACAATTTGGAGAGAGAGAGAGAGAGAGAGAGAGAGAGAGAGGACTACACATTGCAAACACCCTAACTGGGACCCATACTACCCGAATAAATACTGGACATGATAACTTCTGACACTAATCAGTCCTCACTCTAATACGATTACCACAAGCATAATATTCATCCATGAACGTTCTCGCAGCATCCTTGACAGTCTCCATCCGCCGACCATTCCACGTTGTCACAATGGTACGGACTCGTCGCTTGTTACTTTCTTTTCTCATGAGCATGCGTCAGAATTAATTTGGCAGTGGAGACCATTTTTGACACCTTGTCTATCGCAAGGAACGTTGACACCCGCCCCTTCCTCACTCTTAATCCCCATTCTCTTCACAACTCTATCCATAAAAATTCGCGGGGTTGCATGACATCACTGGACGAGGAAGACGTCTGTGCATCAGAAAAATGTCTGAGACCGTGACGCCCAAGTCTTGGAGACGGCACCATTAAAGATGCTATGTGACATGTGTTTCTTTTTCTGGATGCAGGGGAATTGGAATGACAATAATAGCGATTGGGAATTCATGATATGAGTTCCCCCTGCCTTACCAAAGTGTTTTTTTTTATTGCATACTAGCCTGGGTGCCTGGCGTTGCCTGGGTGTTTGGAGGTGTGTGTTGAGCAAAAAAAAAAAAAAAAAAAAAAAATGAGGTAGTATGCAGGCAGGCTCGAACCCGTATCCCGAAAGAGGAAGAGAGCGTGAAAAAAGTTAAATCTTTGCCGTTGCGTCCATCGCCAAACCGAAAGTGTCGAAAGTTTAAATTAAGGCTAGACAATCGAAAAGAGGGGATGACTTTCGAAAATATCGACGAAAAAAGCGACCCCTCCCTGTAGAAAAGTGTCTAGTTGAGGGCGAAAGCATTAATGTTTTTAGCCATTTTTTTTTCGATATTTGTCGTTCAAAAGGTCGAGCTTCAAAACGATACCGATCTCGTGAAAATCCGCCGCCCCTGTCGAAAGTTTTAGGAGACATACGTATATTTAAACAGACAGGTGAGATTTAAATTATAGAAGATCATAAAATAGTTCCAAATCTTACAGAATGTTGCTGGTATTTGATTTTGTATGCTAACTTTGTGTCTGAATTCACATTTCGTGGAATTTGATAAACAATTTGCAATTCAACCATAACACAAAACTGTTACATATTGATTTGGCTGTTAAGTTCTCGCCGTTTTCTTTTTTGGTGCTTCTATTGTTTAAAATGTTGTAATCTATTTTTTGTTAAGGGAACATTTCGAAATACATTATTTAAGAATCAATTTGTAATTAATTTTTAGTGGAATATATTATGTAATCTATTTTTAGTGGAATATATTTTGTAATCTATTTTTAGGAGAAATACATTATGCAATCTATTTTAAAAGGACTATATTCTGTAACCTATTTTTAGGAGATTATATTTTGTAATCTATTTGTAGAGAAATATATTTTGTAAACCTATTTTTGGGGAATATATTTTATTATCTATTTTTAGAGGAATATATTTTGTAATTTATTTTTAGGGGAAGATATTTTGTAATCAATTTTTGGGGGAATGTATTTTCTAATTTATTTTTGAGGAAATATATTTTGTAATTTATTTGTAGAAAATGCATTTTATATCATTTATAAAAGGGAATATATTTTGCTATCTATTTATCGGAGAATATATGCCTAGATCTCTTTTTAGGGGAATATAATATGTAATCTATTTTTAGGGGACGATATTTTATAATCTATTCATAGAGGAATATATGTTATAATCATTTTTAGGATAAAATATTTTGTAATTTATTTGAGGGGAATATATTTTGTAACCTATTGTTACTATAATATATTTTTGGGACAATCTATTGTGTAATTTATTTTTGGGACAATCTATTGTGTAATTTATTTTTTCTGAATATATGTTGTAATCTATTTGTAGAGGAATATATTTTGTATTCTATTTGGAGGGAACATATTTTGAAATCTATATCAAGTAGAATATATTTTATAATCTATTTTTAGAGGTATATATTTTGTAGAATTATTAAAGTTATATATATGGTAATTTATTTTCAGGGGAATATATTTTGTAACGTATTTTTTTGGGAATATATTTTATAAACTATTTAAGAGGATTTTATTTTGTAACGTAGTTTTAGGGGACTATATTTAATCTAATTTTAGGAGACTATATGTTTTAAACTATTTTTAAGGGAATATATTTGTAACCTATTTTTAGGGGAATATATTTTGTAATCTATTTTCAGGGGAACATATTTTGTAATCTATTTTCAGGGGAACATATATGTGTTTTAAACTTATTTTTAGGAAAATATATTTTTAACCGACTTTTGGAGAATATACTGTGCAATCAATTTTTTAAGGAATATATTTTGTAATCTATTTGTAGAAAAAATATTTTGTAATCTATTTGGTGAGCAATATATTTTGTAAGTTATTTTTTGTGAATATATTTTGTAATCTAATTTTTTAGTAATATCTTGTAATCTTTTTTTATGGAATATATTTTGTAATCTATTTTGAGAGAACTATTTTTTTAATCAATGTTTTGGAGAATATATTTTGTAATCTTATTTTAGGAGAATATACTGTGTAATTTTTTTATAATAATGTTTTGTAATTTGTTTTCGATAAATATATTTTTGTAATCTATTTTTAGGGGAATGTATTTTGTAATCTATTTTTAGGGGAAAATATTTTGTAATCTATTTTAAGGGGAATATATTTTGTAATCTATTTTAAGGGGAATATATTTTGTAATCTATTTCTAACGGAATATATATAGTAAGCTTTTTCTAGTAGAATATATGTTGTTATATTTTGGGGAAAAATTTTTGTCTTTTTTTTTGGGGGGGGGGAAGAATCATTTTTAAATTATTTTTCGGGAGAATCACTTTGTAATCTATTTTTTTTTTTCGAATTAAGTAAATATTTGCTCATTTTTAGATTTTTAAAATGTAATTTCAAGTTAAAGAAATGGAAATTTCTTTTTTACTTATATTTTATTATTTTATTATTGAAAATTCTCGTTGGAATTTCCGCTGAAGTTGTAAACAATAAGGGCGAATTCATTATTGAATTATTATTTATTTTATTAACCTTTTCATTTTAAATTTAAAGAACAGTAAAGACTTAGTTGCTAACGGAATAGACGTTTAGCCTAAAAATCTAAATCCGAGGTCTACAGGAATCTCTGAAGCTTCATAGAAGTTTTTATCTAGCTTATATTTGTTTTTGTTTTTATATTAGGAGATATTTATTAAAATTTTCAAGTTTTATGTTTGTCTATTTGGATTTTATGGCACGCGTTTAATGAAATTGATTCATTGTTAGTTTTAACTAACCTCGCAATAATTATTCTTAAAATATATCTGCATATGTGAGGCCTATAGATGATAAGATTGCTTTCAAGGGGCCACGCAAACAGAATAAGGTCGGGAATCCATGCTATAAAGTAAATAAATAAATCTGTTAAGGACATAACTTCCTAAAAATAATACGTGCAGTTACCTCCCCTGTTTTAAGGAAAGGAAATCGTCAGAAAATGAAATCAGTTTTCAGAATGAAGTAAGCTTACATTTAAGAACGTAAAATGAGTATTTATGGAGTAGTGATTTCGTGGTATGTTGAACTGGATTAATACCTTAATTAATGTCTCTCCGTTTTATAAAACATTGTAGCTGATTTGTCTAAGTTAAAATTGACATCTGATGGCTTGAATAATAAAGTAAAACATTTTTGGCAACACATTGTAAGGCTAAGTTAGTTTTATTTTAAACAGCGAGATAATGGCCTTAAGAGCCAGTTTCTTCAAGTCGAAGGAATTTAAGTGAACAGAAGTGTCCAGGTATTAATTGTATTAACTTAGAAATTTGCCCCTGGAAATGACCTTCATCAGACAACCTCTAGAGAGTGGGGGCTGTTTTAGTTTATAGCTGAAAGTTTTTTCTTTTTAAATAAAGTGGTAAAAGACGAAAAGATAGACGTATTGTTTTTTTCTTGATTTTATATTTATATTTTTGTACTCGGTTCATTAAGATGCAATAAAAACTAAACGAAATAGTTGGATACACGCCATATATACCCGACCATATTTTTTTTACTTCACTTTATGGCGGCGATGAAGAATCTAGTTGATTCCAATGCCATAAGATTTTTAAATATTTTTTTCATCGATAAAAAGTAGAATAAAAGTTTTTATAGATTCTTATTTCATGAAAGGTTTCGAGGTTAGTTATTATGTGTGTCACATTTAAGTGTAACGCAACAGATCTGTTGGTCTGTAACGCTTCAGTTTGAAATAGAATTTCCGGCAATCTGTAACGCTTTAGTTTCAAGTAGCATTTTTGGCAATCTGTAACGCTTCAGTTTAAATAGCATTTTTGGCAATCTGTTACGCTTCAGTTTGAAATAGCGTTTTCAATAGTTTGTAACGCTTCAGTTTGAAATAGCATTTTTGTTGGTCTGTTGCGTTTTAGTTTAACGTGGTTGTTTTGTTTGACGGCATATCAACCTTTTCGGGTTATTTACTACCGAATCTAGTAATTTTGGAAAAAGTTTTTATGCTTCAAATATTTATTCATGGTGTTTGGTTTGGTTGTTTTGTAGAGGAAAATTGTTTTTGATGCTTGCAGAACATGGTTTAGTTTTACAAAGGGAAAGGAAAAACACAAACAAACAGAACAATAACATCAATGTTTGGTGCGGGTTAGATCAGGAAGCCAGTATCTTCAGACAGCCTGATCTAGTAGCATGTTCCAGCTTGAAATATCATTTTTTGCTCGTCTGCCAGGCTTCAGCTTTTAATAGCATTTCTATTGATCTTTCACTTGAAATGTCATTTCCGTAGGTCTGTCACGCATTAGTTTGAAATGTCATTTCCGTAGGTCTGTCACGCATTAGTTTGAAATGTCATTTCCGTTGCTCTCTCACGGATTAGTTTGAAATGGCATTTTCGTTGGTCTGTCACATCTCAGTTTGAAATGTTATTTTCGTTGGTCTGTCACGACTCGGTGTAAAATAGCATTTCTTTGCTCTTTCATGCTTTACCATATTTCAAATAGCAATTTTGAAAATCAGTTTCAATTCAGCGTGACAGAAATGTTATTGGTGACTGTAGCGCCAAAGATCAATAAACGATAAACATTACAGACCGACGGACAGAGCATTTTCTAATATTTCTTAGATACATTTATAAAATGCGTTTATTTCATCTTTGCATTTAACGATGCAAATTAAATTTCGAACGGACGTGTAGAAAAACCGACGCCCAAAGCCTTTTACAAAGATGTAAGGTCGCAATCAAAAACCAGTAGAAAATTATCGAAAGAAGAGGAGAAAAAAAAAATCAAAGATTAATAAAATATGGGTTGAAATCTTTGAAGAAAAGATTATATTTTTAATGTCTTTTAGTGATGATTGGATTTGGGAAAATGGGGAGGTGTTGCTTCGCGTAGTCCCCCTTGGTTTGGAAAGACGGATTGCCTGTCCAACAGGTTTAATTGGAGATATAATCTGAGGAATAGTGAGGTTGTGGGGGAGGTGGGGGGGTCTACTTCGTCTTTCTTCTTTTTTTCTGAAGGAAGGAAGATAAGATTTAAAAAAAAAAATTGATGGAGAAATATTTTGTAAAAGAATATAGAAATAAAACCAATGGTGATGATTTAGAACAGAAAAAGAAAGATAAACAGAAAATGGAGATTAGAAAAAAAAAAAAAAAAAAAAGAAAAAAAAAGAAAGAAAAAATGCGAAGAAAATATAAAAGGATAAAGAAACGAAGAAACTCTTTCCCCAAAGAGGAAAACTAAATCTAAATATGCTCGATATTCCGATCCTCACCCTTTGCCTCGAATTAAAACGAATCTCTCTCTCTCTCTCTCTCTCTCTCTCTCTCTATATATATATATATATATATATATATATATATATATATATATATATATATGAGGAAGCCACCTGCTTTAATAAGCTCTTAGTGTAACGTTGTACACACGTTTACAAATATATAGGAACCCAACACGTTGTAGAATCCGTCGCAAAGCACAGACAACGAAGTGGAAAGAAGCTCAACCGACTTCTTCAGGTTTTAAGAAAACACCTTTATTCCTCATTCTCCCGCCACGCGTGACTTTTCGTTACGTATGCGACATCGCACACGTCTCTAACGTGATCATTGGTCTGCGCCTACGTTCTTCTTGTTTATATATTTTCCTTTTCTTCCTCGTCGTGACGTCACTTCGTACACGGCTCGACATTTGCATACAGTCGCCGTACGCGCGTCCGCGCTCCGTTAGATTAGAACTGACATTCACATCAGACATCAAATGGCAAACATCAAATCATATTCGTTTTAGTTTGGTGTGGCTGTTTTGTTTGACGGCATATCAACCTTTTCGGGTTATTTACTACAGAATCCAGTAATTTTGGGAAACGTTTTTATTCATGGTTTGGTTGTTTTGTAGACGGAAAATTGTTTTGGATTTTGCAGAACATGGTTTAGTTATACAAAGGAAAACAACAAAAAAAACAATAACAAAACTGTTACTAAGGTGGCTGAAAAAAAAATGATTGCATCTTTCTACTGCTCCAGAAAGTATTTCGTTCCTAACGCAATCTTCTAATTGTATAAATGTCAAATAAGTCGTAAGATGGAGTTTTGGTTTAGCTGTTTTGTTTTATGGCGTATCAAACTTTCTTAGTTTATTTAATGCCGATTCCAGGAATTTTGGGGAAAAAATTATGCTTAAAGTTTTTTGTTTTTTTTTATATCTTCAAATAATATTTATTCGTGGTGTTTTGTTTGGTTATTTTAAGATGGAGTACTGCTGCCACATCTGGTGTCGCCCAGAGTGCTCTTTCTTATCGCGACAGACTACAAAACCTACTTAGAAACTTAGTGGAGAATGTTCTCTTCTCTTTCCGACTGCACCTTTCTTACAAAAGAGACGCTTTTCATAGTGGGTGCTCGACTGAACTCTAGCCTATGCTCCTACCTCGTTAAACATTTAAAACAAGAACTCGTCTAGCTACAGCAACTGTACACATTTTTCCGTTTTTCCAAACGTAGATGGAACTTCCATGAGCAAAGATTCTTCCCAAGGACTATCCGTCTGTGGAACACAATATCGCGCGCCTGCTTCCCAGCTAACTATAGCATAGCCGTTTACAATCTAATGTAGTTAATTTTTTTTTGAGTCGTCCTCGTAAATAATTTAATTTCTGACCAGTCTTTATCGTTATCAATCCTTACGCTTTTGATTCCCAGGTTTCCTGATGAATTCGCTAACCCCTTTTCCTCGAGTTATCCATGGGCCTTAATAAGTGATGACTTGTTAGTATATAAAAACCGTTGACATAATCATACATTGATTAGGGATCATTGCTACTAAATTTATAAACTAAAATTTATTTGTACTGAATATAAATTGCAGAACAAATTGTGAATTTTATTACCGATTTCATAGGCGACAGTTTTTGTTTTTAGTGGAGATGGAGAGTCACCTTGTACTAACAAAAGCTCCGGGTAAAAAAAAGAGAAAAAAAATGAGAACCTTGTGTATTCATGCTTCTGGCTCTGAACCCGAATTCGCATCTCAAAAGCATAGGCTGTATTGGATAAGCTGCAGTCAGTATGAACTTCAAGGCTAACTGACAAACTGAAAAGGCAATTCTCCAGGCCAGTTGTGGAATCTGTTCTTTTTAATAGTGCTACAGCCTGGACAATGACCAAAAGATTGGAAAGAAAGCTAAACGGCAGTGTTAAATATATCATAGCAAGGTCATCCACAAAGCAGCAATTTTTATGGTAACCTCCCTGCCATATTTACTACCACTAGGAAGCGACGTCTACGATTTGCCAATCACTGCCAAAGGAGCAATCAAGAGCTGGCGAGAAATACATTGCTGTGGACTCCACGGCACAGGCGCACAAGCATAGAACGACCTAGATCCACGTACAGCCAGCAAATTGCACACAATGCCAACTCTGATCCGGAAGATCTGAAGCAGCTGGTGGAAGACACGGAAATCTGGAGAGAGAGTCACATTGGTCCCGGCAAGGAGCCCGACCAGATAAGAAGAGATAAGCCCTGAACCTCATAATACCATTTTTATCGTATTTTTTCAATTTCTAAAATAAGACATTGTTTTCTTATTTACAGACGTCTGGCGCGAACACAGACTCCACAATGATATTATATATATATATATATATATATATATATATATATATATAAAAATGCAAAATGATTACCACCATTCGAATCCTACTATTAAATAGTCAGGGATAGGAGGATAATATATATATTGCTCTCCAAGCGGACACCAGGTAAACGTATAAATTGTATGTATTATTTAGCTAGGGGATAGGATATCATCGTATAAACTGAGTCATGTTGTATCAGAGAGTTATCACACGGGTATATATTGCAGTTCATATTTACATAAAGGTATCATTTTTACAAGAATAATATATGCTTCATACCTTTCTTTCTCCAAGAGTTCTATCTTCACTGCTGAGCTCTGTGATGGAACATGAAATAACCAACATCATAACCAATTGAGACTTCTGTCCTTCCTTCTTCTGTGAAATCACTGAACAACACTTTATATTTTTAAAATATAAATTTATTTCAGCTGTCTGAAATGGTCTTAACAAGGAATCTACATTACGTGTCTACACGCTTCTTCTTTACAGCCCGCTTCCTGGCTTTTTGAAGCATGTCCGTTCACTTTCGAGACTCACTCTCGACTGAGTAACCTTCCCGACCTCTTGACTTCAGTTCCGTTACGTCATCATTCAAAAGAACACATTTCTCAACGTGCAACCTTTCCACGTACGCCTGTCCAAGGTCATTTTGTTTATTTAACCTAGCTAATTTATGTAAACATCCTCAGCTGAAACCCATTGCTACGCTTTAATCCATAAACAATAAATAACTCCCAATATAAACTATTTTAACAATATCACTGGATAGATAGATAGATAGATAGACAGATAGATCACTTCTAAAATTTGATAAATAATGTAAATGGTTTGTGTGAAAAAAAAAGTGCATTTTTTAAGGTTGAATTAAGTAGTTATTTTAAAAAGGAAATCCCCAAAGAGATTTATCCGTAGTTCCTGACTGGAAACCAGAGTTCGTTGCCCGGGATTCAGATTAGACCTTTTATCTTTCAGGGGAAGAGATTCATGTAGTATTTACTCCCCATCTCTATGTCTCCTGCTTTATCTCCTATTCAGTCATATATTTCACCTACTCTCCCTCAATTTCTAAACAGCTGTTGCCATAACGTGAAATAATTTGCAAAGGTCACTGAAAGAGATGGAGAGTGCTGGAAATCTGAGAAGAATTCCTGTCACTCAGATACCAGGGGAGCAATACTTGTTATTGTCAGTAAGCAATCGCTAATAATAACTTGTATGAAAACTCCTAGTGACTGAAAAAATAATAATAGACTAGAGGATTATGATCAAAGAGACAGAAACACGAAATATGTGAAATTTTCCAGAGAACTGAAAGATATAAGGAACATCAATATAACGCCAATAATTGTGGTAGCACTATGTTTCGTTTGGTTGTTTTGTTTTACGGCATATCAACCCTTTTCTGGTTATTTAATGCCGAATCCAGTTATTTTGGAAATAATATTCATGTTGCATTCAGTTATTTTGTAGGTGGTTTTCATTCTTCAAGCTCTTTGTATCTTTAATCGCTAGTTTGTAGTGTTTGGCTTTATTGTTTTATTGTGGATTTTATCGTTTTTGTTCCTTGCCCTGCAGAACATGAGTTTTGAAATGGGGAGGGAAAAAGGGTTACAGTATTAATGTTTGGTACATTTTATAAAGTGGGGGAGATAGAAAGGGGAAAATGGGAAAGAGGAAAGGGGGGGGGGAGATGTTTTTTTGTGTGTTTTTGGGTTTGCTGAACATAACTTTTGCAAAAGGAAGTAGAAAAAAAAAGCATCGATGTTAGGTGCCTTTCCTCTCAGGGAGCCAATATCTTTAGACAGCCTGATCTGGTAGCGCAAGAGTAGTACTAGTCACAGTCCTACAGAGCATGGATAAAAGATTAGAAAAAATCAGAATCAAGGGGAACTCCGAGGCTATACAACAGATGGTAATGCTGAGAACATAGACGCGGATGTGGAAACTAACCCACATAAGTTATACACGCTAACTAATCGTATGGAAATTGCAATAGAAATAAAACATAAAGAACCTCATACGGAACCAAGAAAACTGCAAAATTGCAAGTTAACTATGCTCTCCTAAAAATTGTAGTATCGGCATCGACTGGTGCAACGCCAAATAGTCGTGAAAGATCAAAGAAGACGAAAATACCGAGAAGAGAAAGCACCAACCAGATCTGCACTGGATGAGTTCGAAGAGGAATGGGACCTTGTGAAGGCTTGTTGCCATCCACATTCCAGTGGAAGCCAGCAAGAAGTCAATGGAAAACGGCTGCTGCGATAACGCAATTTTATTTGCAAAGGTTATCGAAAGAGATGGACAGTACTAAAAATCTGAGAAAGCTTGTTGTCATTCAGATTCCAGGGAACGCCATCGGATATTGTCAGGGAGAAACCTCTGATGATGACTCGCGTGAGCATGCCAAGTGAGTATTAATAATAATATTATTATGTATTCTCTTTTTAACTAGAAAACACACATGGAAATTAATCGGGATTCCGCAAATGAGATTATACGTTCGAATGTTTTCCGAGAGAATCGTCTCTATTTGACTTAATCTTGAATAAAAACAATTTATATATAAATAAATAAATAAATAAATAAATAAAAAATAATTCAATTTGTCTTCAGTCTGCACTGCAAGTTTCAAAATCAATGCTTTTTTAATTTTGTTTTCATTTTATGACCAATCAAATTTAAGATAGTCCTCAGCCAATCAGATTCGATGTGTGCATTAAAAAAAATAATATAAAAATTTAATGAAAAAGTAAATTTTCTACTGTTTAATAAATTCTAGTTTATTTTTGTTTCTTATGTAAAATCGAATGATATTGGTGTGCATTAAATAATAATAATAAAAAACACCTGTTCAATCATTTCGTACAGAAGTAAGTCGGATTTTCAAATGACACTCGATTTTGTGAGTTTAACAAATTGAACATGAGGACGGGATGAGGGGGCGGGCCGTTGCTGGACGTATTGAAGCTGGGTTGGGTGGTGTAAAAATAGTGGACATAGGTTTGGGTTTGATATAGAAGTTGACGTAAATAGTTTTAGATTTTAGATTTAAGAATATTGGGATTGAACATCGAGTTATTTTGCGTAATAGTTTTTGAAAATCGGAGAGAAGGAAATAATTGGATAAAAACTGAAAGAGCGGGAGAAATAAATAAATGATTGGATGAGAGAGAGAGAGAGAGAGAGAGAGAGAGAGAGAGAGAGAGAGAGAGAGAGAGAGAGAGAGAGAGAGAGAGAGGAGTAAACAATACTACATGAATCTCCTCTTCTGAAAGCTGAGGATTTTTAATCTGATTCCCGAGTGTAATATAAACTGAAATCTAGATTGGATTTTCTTCTTTCGTCTTTCTCAAAATTAAATCTAGAACTTACAAAACAATGGCAGATTTTTTTTTTTACAAGAAATGAATTAATCCGGAATTATTTTGGTTTTATCAGGAGAAAGATTTATTTATTTTTTATTGATCATTTCTTTTGCATTTGTTCTGTTTTAGTTCTAATTAATATTGAATAAATCTTTAATTTCAAAATCGAACACTTGTTTTCTGTCTTATCTTGGTTTTCCATTTATATACATATAAACACATGTATACACCTATACGCACATACGTACTACACATAAATATATACGTCTTTGACATTGTTGTTGTTTGTACGGGTACATAAGATGTTTGAGAAATACTATTCTGATGAGAGAAGCTGTTCGAAGAAATTTTATGTACCTATAACTGAAAATAAACATTGTCTCGAAACAACTGTAAATAAGTTTAATATCTGTGTATATAATCTGTATTTGGAATATGATTTAAAAATAATTTATATCGATAATATATGGATATTCGTTCGTCGCAACAATGAGGACTATATAATTATCCTAGAGGGATGAGTGATGATGACCGAATTGTGAGGCAAGAGTTGCGCAATCCCTAACCACCCCTCTCTTTAGACAGCAATGGCTTGATTCCAATGGCTAGGAGAAGCCCAGGACGACCGAAAACAATGCCAAGAAAAGCGGTGAACATATGCTGTAACTGGTATCCTCAAACGGTCATCAATTTTAGTACTAACCAGGCTCCTACCCTGTACTTGTAGCGGCATTCACCCGGGATGGATTGAGCCGACCCAATGCTGTGAACCGCATTTGCTTGCTATTTTTATTTTTTATTTTTTTAAATACAGAATTTGATCTTCTTAGTGTGTACTCGGTAATATATTACGTAATAATTTATTTCAAAAGACAATTTTGAAGCATCACAGTAATATGAACAGTTCGCTATGAGTTATCTTTCTTGATTAGGACCTTTCACTGACGTCGCTCTGGAAATAGAACTGAGACTCCACTCTTTTTCTCATCTCTGCTTAATAATTGATGTATATACCTTCAAAATTGTATGCTGAAAGAAATTATTGTAATGCTATTAAAGCATTACAATAATTGCTTTCAGCATACAATTTTGAAGCATATAAGCCTTTATAATGACTGAGACGAAATAAAAAAAAATGTATATACTTTTCTTGCTTAAGTACAAAAAAAAACCACAAAAAACAAAAACAGGCTCCTTCAGTCTTGGACAGACTAACGATAACCACGAAGGGTTGCCTGTGCGTGAAATTTTTGTGGCAGCAGGTGCGCAATCTCCAACCACACCTCTCCTGAGACGACATTGTTAAATACCAGTGGCAAGTGAAGTACAGGACGACTGGAAACAAATGCCGAGATAAGCGGAGAGCACATACAGCGCCTAGAATTCCCAAATGGTCATCCATCTGATACTAACCAGGCTCAACGTTGCTTAACTTCGGTGATCTGACGAGAACCGGTGTGTCAACGCGATGCTTAAGTACAAAATCGGTAATAATTCAGCCACTAACATGAACAGAACATCGGCTTAAATGTGAAAATAACCAATAAATCTAGTAATCTAATAATCATTAAAAATACATCTTAAACTAATGTTTTATCACTTAATGAAGCCAAAAGCCATTCGAGGATAAAGGTTTGTGAGGTTTTCAGTTAGATGGTGGAACGGTACTATAAAAGGGTTGGCAACTATGATTAAGTCACAGGACGACTCGAAAGTTCTTACAGTGTAACCCTGATATAAGATACTTCTTATCAGAGCCCTGCAGCTACAATCTTACATTTAAAGGCGATAAAAATCGTGCATGAAAATTGATGTGATCCCGTGGTCTTGTGGTAAAGCACCAGGGTGACGAGTTCAAGTTTCATCAACAAGTTTAGCAATAGTGACGAGAAGTGATACTTGGAAACATGCAGGTCTATAGATAATTTAATTTTATGCACGTAAAAATATTTAAATAAATATTTATATAATAAATTAATAATTACAAATAATACGTCCCAAAATGTGGGGCGACTACAATATGAACAAAGGGCGAATAACTTCTCTCTTAAAAAAAGCACTCGGGGAGTGACCTCCCCTATACAGAATCGCTTATAAAAAATAAAAATAAATCTACAATCTTTTTATACATATATATATATATATATATATATATATATATATATATATATATATTGAATGAAAGATGAGGAATAAAAGTTATATCTAACTTTAAGGAAAAGTTAAGAGGAAATTTAAGAAAAAACCTCTTTAAGCCATGACATTTCGAAGCTAAATGCTTCTTTCATTCTCATTTCATTTCTAAATGCCATTATGCCAGTTTTTTTTATAATTTACATTTTAGATAATTCTGGCCCTTCTCCTTTTCCGAGGAGAAGCATTTAACTCCGACAAGGGCCAGAATTATACAAAATGCAATAATAATAATAATAATAATAATAATAATAATAATAATAATAATAATAAAAAACTGGTTTAATAACATTTAGAAATGAAATGAGAATGAAAAAATAGAAGCATTTAGCTTCGAAATGCCATGGCCTAAAGAGTTTTTTTTCTTAAATTTCCCCTGAACTTTTCCTTATTGTTCTGATGATATAATAAAGTTATATATATATATATATATATATATATATATATATATATATATATATAACTTTTATCCCTCATCTTTCATTTAATAATATCGTTTGCTCCTCTTAATGGTGTTGAGCTTTTCTTATCTTGATAGGTTTTGCTTTGCTAAAGATTTACTCTTTGGTAACATAATTATATATAGATGTGTGTGTTTGTGCCGAAGCATCGCTATAGGTGCTTTGTCCGTCGGTTTTAGACATTTGTTTGAAATAGCATCTTCATCATTGGATACAGACTGAATGGACGTATCTTAAACAAATCCGTTCGTGTTTTGTCTTGAGAGAATTTTAAGATAATTAGATTAATTCCTTAATGTAACCTTATTTTCCTTTTGCTCTCAATAAATCGAGACCCTTCAAACATTTTCTGTCTCTCCACCCTATTCTCCCCGCCACTGGTTGACAAGTTGTCCTAGGATTCTTCATGAATGACAAGGTCATTCAACTTGCGCCCCCCCACTTTTTTTTTGTGTGTACATTGAAGAATTTGAATAAATAAAATTCTTCAGATCTAATTTTAACCTCTTACAGTCAGGAATGCACAAAGTGAATCATTTCGAGATTGGAAGGAGAGATGGAAGAGTGGGCGGAGGAACGGACGGAGTGACAGGAAAAAAAGAAAAGGGTGAAGAAATGGAAGTAGTAGTTGATAAGTACATTGAAGACGGAAGGATGGATAAGCAAAGAAGAAAAGGGGTAGGAGAAAAATGGAGGAGGAGGAGGAGGAAGAGAAAAAAAAGGAGGGGGAAGCAACCTATGAAAGAGAATGAGGAGTAGTATTAGGTTGGTGCAAAAGGTTTTGCCGGTTTGTAGAAGGGCCATTTTAAACCATTGTCATTTATTTTATGCGCTATCTGCCAAGCTCCAACCTCTGTCCCATCGCCGCAATGTTGCATCCCTGCGTCTATTTTACAAATAATGTAGTGGAACGTGCTCTGATAAACTTGTAGCACCCCTCGAACGTACATACTCCCGACCAACCAGAAAAACGGCGAAATCCACAGCCTTTACTGTTGAGGTTCCTATATTCAGGAAATCCTTCTATTCTAATAGTTTTTTTTTCCATTGGACTGCTCAACTTTGAAATTCTCTCTCTGTTTCCTGCTTATGTGACTTTATTAACATGCACACGTTTAAATGTAATGTGAACAAACATCTCGCTACTCAACTCCGCACAATTCTCTGTTAGACATGATCTCAAGTAGCCTTTCACATCCGAGTAGCAATACGCTTTGTTTGGGACGAAAAAGAATAATACAGTGTAACCCGGATATAATAAACTTCTTAATCGAGCACCAACGCTCTTATATCCGGGTTACAATGTACATTAACATAGGCTCTAATTTGGAACCAGAGAAAATCTCTCTTATATCCGTTTTTCTTAAAGTCAGTTTTCTTATATCCGGGTTACACTGTATACCTATACATTTATAAAAGTGAAATTGTGTGTGTGTGTGTGTGTGTGTGTAGATTTCCCTACAAAACTACTCTGTCAATTTTCAGTCTACAAACTCAAGATTTGACATAAGGGTTATTGAGATTTTGGAAAAATCTTTTTAAACGGTTTTCAGGCAGAAATTTGGCTGTTAAGGGATCAAAGTTCACCGATTTGACTTTTGAAAACTCTACCAAACTGCTTCGCCAATTTTGGATCTAAACACTTTAAATTTTAGATGTAGGTTACTTGGACATGTATCAAACTTTTTAACTTGATTTGAGCTCCAAAACAAATGTTAAAGGGTAAAAATTGGGGTCAAAGTTAAAAAAAATTGACCTCTGCGGTTTCTACCAAATTACTCAGCCAGTTTTTGGTCTAAATATTTGAAATTTTACATAAAGTGTATTCAGACACAGAGCAAGCTTTTTAATCGGTTTTCGGTCTTTAGCAAACTATTCAGCCAATTCTGGGTTTAAACATTTGAAATTTTACATGAAGAGTATTCAGACATGCAACAAGCTTTTTAATCAGTTTTTGGGCGAAACTTTGGCTGCCAAGAGATAAAAAGTTTACAGAGTTGACCTTTGTAGACTCTACCAAACTCCTCCGCCAATTTTAGGCGTAAACACTTGAAATTTTAGATGTAGGTTACCTGGACATGAGTCAAACTATTTAATATGTAATATATATATATATATATATATATATATATATATATATATAACCATTTAAAGATTTTGGAGTCTGTCTCTATTGTGGTTCGAAAACCTTTATGCCGACAAAAGGAGACAACGAAAACGTTATTTCTCTTTGGGGAACTTTGACCCGTTTTTCCTCCGTTTTTTCCCCTCGCTGTGCCAAGGTTTAGTTTTAATCGCTTTTAAAGGTAATTTCAGATTAAATCTTTCTTTTAATCGTTTTTTTTTCTTATTTCTGGCACATTCAAATTCCCCCGTAGTGCGCTTTTATTTTGCCAGTAATATTGTTTTTGTATGCTATCGACTTTTTTCCTGACGAGATGATAGCCGAAAGAGCTCTCGAAAAATTCCCGTACATTTTATTCAAATCCTTATATACATTTTGTACCTCCAAACATATATCTACACTGAATATTCGGCGTTTCATCCACTATAGGATTCGTCAGGCTTATGCGCATAAGCCTGACGAATCCTATAGTGGATGAAACGCCGAATATTCAGAGTAGCTTAATCGCCATATATATTTTATAAATTACTAACTAGCTCTACCTACGTATTGAGCTCTTTTGAAGTAAATACTTAAAGTTTACGCATAAATCCATACTTTCGTATATTAATTTTATGTGAGTAAATGAAGTATATATATATATATATATATATATATATGCACCTAAAGTTATGAACAGTATATAGGGCCAGAGCAAAACCGGGTTGAACTGCTAGTATATTTAAAAATGTTATTACTTAAGCATATCACCATGATTAATTTATCACTTTTTTCTTTCAGAATATTAAAGCATCATTCTTGATTCACGGTAATATTTTTACCCATGTTGACCCACAAACGAGCTTCTTTAATTAACAGGAAGAGGGTTATCTTCCATCATGATAATGCTTCTCTTCACACAGTACTAATGACCAAAGACCTAGAAAACTTTGGAAGGGAGTCTAGGTCCCTCGAATTATCATTTATTTCGAGGATTACCAAATTATTTAGATAATCTTGGATTAATATCACAGGAGGAAATTGAACGCGAGTTAGATTCATTTTTCACATCAAAACTTAAAGAGGCATTGATAAGGCCGTTGACAGATGGAACCAAGTTACAGAGAGCAAAGGTTGTTATGAATAAAGATATTCGAAAACGTTCTTCATTTTCAAGATGACATTTTAAATCAGCAAAAACTTTTGCACCGACCCGATAGAATAGAACGAGCAGGGGGTGGAGAGGAAAAGGAGCGGGAGAATAAACAGAATTAGTAGTGGAGGGTAAGAAGAGTAGAAGTCAAGCAAGAGGAAAAAGAAAAGAGAAAACGATAGACCGAACAGAAGGAAGGTGGTGACAGCAAGGGTAATAGGAGGAGACGAAAAAGAGGAAAAGGAATAGGAGGAGAAAGACGGGAATAATAGTTGAGGACGAGGAATAGGACGAGGAGGGATATGGGAGAAGTAGGAGTAACTGCAAAAAAATGGTAGAAAGTGAAACAAGAGAATAAGAGGGTAGGAGAATGGAAAAAAAGCAAGAGGATGAGAAAAAGCGGGGCAGAGGGGGAAATAAGAAAAATAGGTGGAAGAAGAAAAAGAGGGAAAAGGAGAATAAAGAATAAAACAAGAATGCATCAAGAAAGAAATGCCAGAAATTTATAATTAAATAAAATGTCGTCTGCTTTTATAATTGACAAATGGTTCACTTAAAAATTTAATGTTTTTGTTTAGCAGGTTTTTTTTTTTTAAAATGATTTTCTTTTATTTATTTTTATAATTCCGACAGACAAAATAGGTGTGAAAAACCAGCAATTAATTTTGACGTTTTTCTTCTTTTTACTGCCTTATTATCAAAAAAAAAAAAAAAATCTATTTGTCCTATTTTTTATTTCTACTTGATACTAAAAGCAACCGGATATTTTATTTTTAAAAAATTATTTTAGTTATTTATTTCAAGAAGGTTTAGCATGTCTGTTCCCCGTATGCGACCCCTAGGGCTAGGAGTCTTTTTTTTTTCATATAACTCCCCCCCCCCTGTTGGTTTTAAGAAAGAGTAGAGGTAGATGAAAAGCAAAGGAGGGGGGAGGAGAAGCAGTAGAATATAAGGAGGAAGAGGAAAAGAATTGGAGGGGTGGAGGAGAGTTATCACTTTTAATTTTTTTGTTTTCAATCTTAGTCGCTCTTCATCTTCTACTCCTCTCTTTTTCATTTCTACTGTTCGCTCTCCTTCTATCTCTCTAAAATAAATTATTTCAAGATTTCTTCTTTTTTTTGTGGATGAAAAATGGCATCTCACCTGTCAAAAGACCACCCCAATCAAACTAAAATATTTTCTTTGAATTCTTTCGAATGTAGTTTATTAATTGTCTTCAATTATATTTACTCACTATTCCAACTTGAAAAAAAAAAAAAAATGAAAACAAAAACAACAAAATAAAACAACACAACAAAAAAATGAAAGGTCAACTTGAAATCGGAATAGACTAACAGTAACAATTCAGGGTAAAACGAGAAAATTGTCGCCTTAAAGAAAACAACACTACAGCTTTATTTTAAAACTTTTATTTAAAAAAATCAATTCAGGTAACTTGATTATGTAATAGAGCTGACATCTGTTCAATGTAGCCGCCTACAGCCTCAATCACCGCCTCGATACAGGTTCGGAACTGCAAGTATACCTTTTGCACAAGCACCGGCGGATGGCAGCAATCAGGCTTGCTTTGGTGTTGTAGGAGGTCATGTTGGTGATATTCTCGACGTATGACCTAACGAAGTTTTCCAGCGGGTTTAGGTCGGGGAAGGAGAGGGGTCGTAGTACTCCTTCTGACGTCAAGCCTGGGTCTCTTTAGATTTGTGAGCGGGCGCCGAATCCTGCTGCCACGTCCAGTGTCTGCAGCGGCCACCTGATCGCACTAGGAGATCACCACACACTTCAGCACATCCAGGTACACTTTCGTGTGAACTTTCAAGCCGCCTTCTAAGATGTGAGGTGGAATGATGTCGCCCTCACTTGAAACCACACCAAAAACCATAACCGTGGCCGGAAACTTTGTTTTCTTCACCCTGGCACATCCCTTTATTTATGACAATCCAGCGATATATCTTGACGGTTCTGGCAATGGTCCTGTTGTCATAACTTGAATCGGCAGAGAGCATGGGTTGTACAGCGGCGCATCTCCGATCTCGCTCGTTGAACATTGTGTCACTTTCTGACATGATAGAAGGCTCCTATCGTTCTTGGGATTTGTACATAACTGGCAAACTAGTAGATGGTTTGCAACAAAAAATAAAACTGAGTCTCATCGAACGGAAATGGAATCATGTCGTCTTTTCAAGAACGACAGTTTTATCGTTCCACCTTGTAAACTCCTTTTAAATACTATTTTCTGCCCGAGACGATATCACACACTGTATACAAGTGAAAATCAAAACCTTCAAATCGTAAAAAAAAAATAAATAATAAATAAAAATAAAAAATAAAACAATTCTAACATCCGAAGTTATATATATAATTTTAGGTTAATATTGTTCAAAATTGAGAACATCCAATGAGTTTAATGAGGTTTATTTAATAGTGTTCAATACCAAAGAAGATTACGATATACTTTTATTTATTTTTTACATAAACATTTGGGTACCGCTAAACAGTCATGAATATGTTTCAGTCAACTAGTCATAAACAACTAGGCATTCTCAGGCGAGATTGCTTTTACGAGAAGAAAATCCTCAATAAAAATTGGAGAAAAGTTCACAAAACACAGAAGTTTTTGTTTGGTAAGCAATCACGTGATATACGGCTTTTAAATTTGTAGAAAAAGAAATGGAGAAATATTTATGTAAAAATAAATAAAATGAAAAAAAATGTGTGTGTGTGTATATATATATATATATATATATATATATATATATATATATATATATATATATGAACGATTTCAATATTTTTCCCGATTCCGATTCTTTATAAATCTCTAAATATTTAACTATAAAATTGTTATTTATTCCCAATTACCGTAAAAACACATTTTAAATGTGTATATATTTTCTCAAACGTAAAAAACACACACCCACACACTTGTGAAGGTGACGTATAGCTTTTAGCTTTACTAGATGTTTAAAATAAATGTATATTAATTATTTTATTATTTCACCAGCGGTGGAAGATAGTGTTTTAAACAAAATCAAATAAAAATTGATAATTAAAGGAATCGTTTTTGGTATCGGAAAATAGGCACAAAATTTTCCGATTCCGATACTACAAAAAGTTCCAATTTTTTCGATTTCGATTAAACGTCCCAACACTTTATATATATATATATATATATATATATATATATATATATATATATATATATATATATAAATAAATTTATTAGCATTTATTACAATTTTTGATTATTGCTAAATCCCAACGGCATTTTTTGTAACAGCATTCTATCGTCTCGTCACCAATAGTAAGTATATTTGTTTTTCTTTATTCGACTTCTTATCTCTTCATATTATCCAGCTTTAATTTAGAAAAAAAAAATCTCCCTAAAGTCATTTTACCCATAATGCATTGCACCAAAACAATGATAGCTCACACTTTTCGTAGCATTCAAAGGAGCACGGATAATAGATTTATATAAAAAATACAGAAGAAAAAACCTAACTTATTTTTTCCTTGAAGAAAAATGTTGACAAACGCTGTATGTGGGGAAAAAAAAAAAAAAATGCAAAAACAGAAAACAAAACAAAAAAAGCAACTAAATAATAAAATTAAAAAAAGAAAACAAACAAAAAGAAACGAGTTTTATTAACATTATCCCATTTGATAGCTGTACGTTCATTGATAAAATGTTAGTTCAAACTTAAGCATGACAGACCAACGAAAATGTTATTTCAATCTTAAACGTGACTGTTTAGCGGTACCCAAATGTTTATGTAAAAAATAAATAAAAGTATATCTTAATCTTCTTTGGTATTCACAAGAAACACTCGTCTAGCTGTAAACATTATCAATAATTCCCCCCACTCTTTATCTGTGCCTAAACCTAAACGTAGATTCCATGAACAAAGCTTCTTTCTTAGAACTGCACGCCTGTGGAATTGTCTTCCGTTTTCCTGCTTTCCGACTGACTACAATATGGTTGTCTTCAAGTCTAACGTAAATAAGTTCTTGATGAGCCGTTCCATATAAATTATCAAATTTACCAAATTTTCATTACTAATGATTACTATATTGTCCAATTTCTACTGTACACTCTGTAATCCTTATCCTTGAATGGCCTCTTGGCCTTGATAATGTGGTGATGCCTATGTAAAAAAAAAAAAAACGTGACAAAGTAACAATTATAATAGTTCGAACTTAAGTGTCACATACCAAAAAAACGTACTATTTCAAATTTAAGCGTGAGTCACCAACCAACAACCGAAGCCTCGACTTAGGATGCTTGGACGCATTTAAAATATCTCCATTCAATTAACGCGCTTAGCAAAGAAAATGCTACTTCAAAATTAAGCGTAAAATATAAACGAAAGGAAGAAAAACGGAAACGTATTGAATTATTCGGACTACTCTTCTTATCTTGGATGTTATTCACACAATGTTTCGGCCGATGTAACCTCCGACCTACTTCAGGACATCTTGTTGATCTACAAAATTTCGAACGGAACAGATTCCCGAGTTCGACGAGATGCACCCGAGGAAGGCTGGTGGTTACATCGACCGAAACGTTGTGAAAAAAAACATCTAATATGGCAAATGTGCAGTTTAGCGGCGTAAATTATTTGACAGACAAAATATTATAAAAACTATTTTATATGAAACACATTATTAGACACAAAGGTTGAAATAAAACTAAAAAATCATTTGTATTAGGCTAAATGTAGGGCAATCGGGGCTGCCATATTGCTTTTAAAATTTAGCCTTTGTAAGGTTTGACAGATTGGCCTTTTTAAGACCAAATTTGTCCTTTTTTACGCTCTTGGAACTGTTTTGGCAGCCATTTTTGTAATGAAAGAGCATAAAAAGGCCAAATGTGGCTATAAAAGGGCTGATCTGTCAAAGCTTAATAAGGCCAACTTTTAAAAACAATATGGCGATCTCGATTGTCGTACATTTAGTCTAATAAAAATGTTGAAAAAATAATAAAATTTTTTTTTTTTTCGCGATTTTATTTCAGTCTTTGGGTCTAATAATGTATTTTATATAAAAATAGTTTTTATATATTTTTGTCTGTGAAATAATTTACGCCGCTAAACTACAAATTTGCCAGAACAGTAGTAAAAAAATAACAAAAACAACAAAAAAAAAACAACCCCAAATAATACAAAATTGTCACACCTTATAAAAATTCATTAAAAAAAAAATATTGGTCTTAGGGGTGGTTCTCGCGTTTTGATACAAAGTCTGAGATGTTCACAACTATGACCTGATAACCCCACCCGAACCTGTCCTTTCCCCATTATCCGTTCGCCCATCCAGCTTGTCTTTTTATAATCGATCAACCACCTGCTCCCCCCTTTTTCTGAAATTATCTTGTTCCATACCTTCAAGATAAAGCCATTCTTATTTCTAACGCCCCTCCCCCTCCTCAGGAAAATTTCGAGTGTTATGATTGTAATTGCCTTTTGAAGAATTTTCCAAGAAGATGGCGCCAAAAATCGCAAGACACGCTGCCGCAGACGGTCGTTTATCTGAAATCACTCGGTTTTAGCTTTTATTTGCTTTATCATCATTTTAGTTTAGTCATTGCTGCTATTTCCTGTAGCGTATTTACTTGAGCGAAAACAATTGAATCTAAGTGAAGGCCGTTTTTGTTTTCGTTGGCAACGGTGAGCCCACAGATAAGGGTGGGAGGAGGAGGTCAGATTATAAACTAATTTTAGATGCGTCCAACAATATCTATGAGATCTATCGGTCGGTTTGTCACGCTTTCAAATTGAAATGGTATTTTCATTGATAAGCGTACGGATGAAATGAATTATGACTACTGCTTTCACCTTGGATGTTGTTCTCATGACGCCACACCCGATGTAACTATAACTTTCTTAAGGTACGTCTTGTCGAACTTGGGAATCTTTATATCAAACTCGGAAATTTGGACGGAATTTCGAACGCAATCTAAGGTTACCTTACTCTAGCCGCAAGGACCCGTAGCGCAACGCATAAAAGTGCTAAGTTAAATCAGTGGTTAACGACACGAACTGACAATCTGAATGTGCCAGGTTCGAATCCAGTTCGTTCCACAGAAATACTTTCATTTAGAATGTTAGCAACCTTCACAATTTTCACTTGAAAGATAGCGAGGAATACATAATCGAGTTATGTGTTCATCAACGTTTCAAGACTTCCTCTGAATGAAATAAAGACGAAACGTCGTTGAACTTTGTTCCTTTTTATTTCTCTATTTCGTTCAGAATACTATTTCCATTATTCTCAGCATATATATATATATATATAAGAACAAAGAAGGTGTGAGAGTGGTGAAAACATGAAATTAAATTTAAGAAAAATTGGAATAGTGGATAAGCAGGTGAACAAAGTAGTATAAATATGACAGAAACATCTCTAAAGCCAACAAATATTTCGATTCTACACAAAAGATTAAGATTGAGGATTAAGGCTGCGTTTAAAATATCGGTTGGCTTAGAGACCTGACTGTGTTGTTATTTTCACTAGTCTGTTCATACTTATCCAATATTCCATATATATATATATATATATATATATATATATATATAATTAACGTTATCTGAGTGTTTACTTCCAGTGTGCGTGCTATGCCTCATGCTATCTTTTAGCAGAAATATATTTTATCTATTAGATGATGACATCAAACGCTCTTAAAAGGTAAACACGCATTATATATATTACTTTTTTAAAAAAATTTTTTCATCTGTTTCTTTGTGTTCTTACACGCCATGAAAATATCTATTAGAAAAATTCCTTATTACATTTATTTTTTATTCACACACACACACACACACACACACACACACACACACACACACACACACACACATAGTGAGTGTGTATTCATGTGAAAATATCTGTTAATATGTATCAGTGAAACACATTTTGACAACATAACTGACACAAATTATTTTGTAAGTAGTTACTTTCGAGAATGTGGCTTGGTAAATGACCCTCTCCTCAGTACACAAAATTCCCCAAAATTGCTTTGCACTCAGATCAACAAGGGAATCTCATATAAAGTGGAAAGCACCGGTTATCCCCACACAAGCGTAGCTCGTATGAAGAAATATACTGGAAAAAAAAACAAGTTTGTACCATTAAATAATAACTAAATAACAAGTTAATCTCGTAACATCTTTCTCATTTTATATATGTATATATATACATACATGCATTATATACTTACGTAAATATACGTATATGATAATGATACCCCCGTCTATTTCGACGCTCCGCTACAACAACTAAGCTGTTCGGAAATCCACACGAGTGATTAGTGGTGAATGCTATGTGCAGAACCGAACACACTTTTTGGTACAACTGCTAATCTTTGTCGGTGCAATGGATGCCACAAGACAAGTAGAGCTCAGGTTTTTACATCAGTTTTCTTTGCCCTAGATAAATGTCTTAACGAAGACTGAGGGTACATCTCTCCCAATGAATTAAATGCGTTCACAGAGAACAATCTGGAAATTTCTATTTCAGGCGTGGTACATACAGCGTCCATCATTTCCAAATATTCCCCTATCTGATACTGGCCAAGCTCGCCGTTGCTTAACTTTGATGATCTGACGAGAATCGTTGTGTAAACATGATTTTACTATATATATATATATATATATATATATATATATATATAAATAAATAAAAGGAACTTTGTGTGTGTGTATCAGTTCATTCGCTATAGATTCCGAAACGGCTGGGTCGATTTTTATGAAATTTCACGCAAATGTACTTTATGTATCTGGCAATGTTCTTAGATAGTATCTATGTAGACTACAGTATATTATGGACTAAGGCACTGCAGGGAGGCATGTGAAGCTTCTCCCGGCGCACCACGGTGAGCAGACAATCGATTTGATTGAAAAATGGTCGATTCAATCTGGGACATCGTCGTGTTTCCCTGTATATATATATATATATATATATATATATATATATATATATATATATATATATATATATATATATTACTCGTGTACATTGTACGTGAAACATAACGGATAAACAATTGTGCTCTACACGGTTTGTACAAATAGGCAAAAAAAAAAAAAAAAAAATGATAGAGATACACCAATAATTTTTTTCCTTAATGACTTAAGGAAAAAAAAATATCGACGGTTTTTTTTTTTGTAATCTTTATTTTAGAGTGAGAGATTTGTAGAAATTGTCTGATTTGCTTTCTTGCTTCCGTCCACCAGTTCGAATGGCTTTGTCCGAGCGCTAGAAATAGGCACACAATTTTTTTACTTGGTATTTTTGTGTGACAGGACGGGTTTATATTGCTATACGAATGAATCAATTAAAATGTCTGACCTATATCCAAGTAACCTACATCAAAAATTTCAAGTGTTTAGACCCAAAATTGGCTTTATAGTTTGTTAGAGACCGCAGAGATCAATTTTTTTTAAAACTTTGACTCCAGTTTTGACCCCTTAACATTTACTGTGTTGAACTCAAATCACATTAGAAACTTAGATCCATGTCCAAGTAACCTATATATAAAATTTCAAGTGCTTAGATCCAAAATTGGCGGAGCAGTTTGGTGGAGTTAAAAGTCAAATCGTTGAACTTTGATCCCTTAACAGCCAAATATAGGCTGAAAACCGATTAAAAAGATTTTCCCAAATCTCAATAATCCTTATGTCAAATCTCGAGTCTGTAGACTAAAAATTGACAGAGTTACACAGACGGGCAGACAGACACAGACATTTTCACTTTATATATATATATATATATGGCCCTCTCACCCTAAATTAAAATGCCACTCATGCAATCGTTAATACAAATTACAATCCTTTCTTCAACCCATCCATGTTTGGTACAAATAAACTTTAGTCTATGCCTGACTTGCCCACCAAATTCTTGTTACAAATCGCCAACAGTTTTTCTGGAGCATCGATTGCTTACCAGATAAATAACGATAGATCTCAACTTTTTGCGGATTCTGAAATAAAATATGATAATTAAATTTCTCTAAAATTGTTACTCGTTCAGTCTTACTGTGTTTATGACATTTGACTTCATGAAAAAAAAATTCGTGAAAATCTAATGAGAACATTAAAAAAAAACCCTAATCAGTTTATGAGTACAAACGACGGACTAACATACAGTTGTAACACTATTTCACCGGTCATAATTGGATTGTGCAAATTCTAGGTTAGCGAATATAACGTGTTGTTGGGTTTATTTGGAGTTCAAAGCACAGTTGTTTTGTGTGTAGGAAAGTTTGAAAAAGTAAATTATGAAAATAAACATTTGTGTCTTGTTGTTTAAAGAAAAAAATGTCTGAAAATAAAATGAAAATAAATAAAATAAAACGGGGAAGATATCTCATTGATTTCGACACCCGAATGCGTATTGTACTTCGCTTTATTTAAGGAGAGTTGGGATTGCGTTAGGGTATTTGCTGAACAGAGAAATATGCATGCGAGTAAGCAATAAGATTGACCAGTTGCAAGCGAATCCACACAACAAAGACAGTGATTACATTACACATAACTAGAAGAAGTAACGTCACGCATAACTGTTCGAAGTACATTACGGACATTCATATGTGAAACGTCTCGAGAGAGACGTGAGGAGCCGTTATGTTACACGGAGACAAAAACATGGCCCCTTTTCAATTATCGTCGGGGACCACGGAGAAAGTGTGTGGAGGGGAGTAAATGACAAACTCCAACTTACTTTATAACCTTTGAACTCTCCCCTGATTTGGTCTTCTGATGTATCGACTGCTTCCCAGATAAAATGGGCTTCGTGCGGCTGCAGAGTGAAGTGGGGGTCCAGTCGTAAGTCTTTGGGTCGATTTAGGGGACCTGGAAAAAAAAAAAAACGAAAGAGAAAATAAAAAGACAATTAGAAACAGAATAGTTAATTCGAATATCTATCTCCATTCAAGAATATGGTTAATCTATGTAAAAGATTCGTAAGAATAACACGCCGAGCTACAACCATTGTCAATAATCTTCATTTCTTTCTCTCTGTGCCTCCAACTTAACGAAACTTCCATGACCAGATTGTCATTCCTAGAGTTACCCGTCTAGGGAACAAAATACAGATGGGTTGTGTTGTGTCCAGAGAAGTGGGTTGTCTGAATCATGAAAATGACAAGTAAACAAACTCATTTTAGGTTAAATACTATTTATTACAGCCGAAACACAAATTATATTTACAGCACAATATGCACGTGTTAGTGCAGCCGCCATCTTGCCCCTTCTCCCTGGAACTCTCTAGACCTTTTCTTTTCATCTATATAAGGGCAATAACTCTTACTTCCTTTATTAGAGTTATTTCCCCGTTAGCTTTTGATCGCGATAACAGCTTGTTTCCTAGCTTACTACAACATTGCCATTTTCAAGTCCAATGTAAACAGATTTTGTTTAACTGTCTTTTTAAACTGGTTCACAAACTTCCACCATTATAACCAATCATCATGGTGTTGTCTCACCGTCCACCTGACACCTATTAATGCTTATTCTCGAGTGGTATTTGTACCTTCATAAGTGGCGACTCTATTAAACAGACAAGCAATATAATACAAGATATGTGACCTCGTTTACTTTGGTTCGAACTTATCTAATCATAGTAATGGATATTAAAAATAATTCTGAGACCCTTACTATCGGAAACTTTCGGGAAGTCCAATTTCAAACTCCATGGGAAACATAAAATGGAATGGTAGAAGATGCCGAGTCTGCTGCAAAGAGAATAGCCTCCATCAATCAGGCTAGAAAACTTTTCACACCGGCCAGTATCTTCTATCCCTATAAAGTCACATGCATGAAGTCATGTTACTAGGCCTATCCTCACTTTCTTGGCATAAGTGCAAAAAATGTTTCTGACCTAATAAGTTCCGCGTTGTCTGTCAACATCCAGCTTCTGTCACATCGCCGTGTTGTTGCACTCGTGTGTTTGTTTTCTAAGTAGTTGCACCTGTAACCCCCTCCCAGAATAAAACAAATATCCCGACTAACTCGAGTAGTTGCTAAATCTCTTCTTCATTTCTAGATATCGAAACATTTTCGACGAGACAGATGGGAGTTCAAAACGTCTATTTCTTTGGTTTTGTATGCGAGACGAGGCGGACGTGTATTCGAGGGACTTCGGTCCCTACTATAGGGTTGGAATTTTTGATGGAATACTCATAATGTGTAATTCTAATTAAAACAAATGTAAAACCAGAAAAAATATTAACATCCAAAAAGTTACAAGAGGAATTTAGTTTAGTGTTAAAGATTGCCGACAACTGCGGAGAGACGAACGCTATGCCACAACTGCTACTGCGAACAACACCAGCGTAGATTGTTAAGTCAATTTCGTACTTTATCTGGGCAGTAATTATTACGTTATGGTACATATTCAGAATATACGTAATTGTTATATTTTGGTCAGAGAGCCTTAAATGGAAAGAGGCTACAACCAAACTGACTACGAAAGTCTTATAAATTTCAATAAAAATCCAAGATTTTGCAAAACGAACGGATTGAAAGTGTCTGCAATATTTGTCAAAGGATTTGGGGAATAATTAAGGGATTTTTTAAAAAGAATAAACGTTCTTGAAAACATTCTTAAACGATCGTCAGCCATTTTCTTTTTTTTTTTTTGTTGTCTGATTATTTCCTTCCTGTATCGTTCTGGATAAAATGAAACTAAAAAATGATTTTTAAGCGGAAAGAAATAAAATAAATAATAAAAAAAAAATAAATACAAATTTTAGATAAAACACAAAACAATTAATTGAAACTTTCTTTTGTTCATCTTCTTTCTCTTGAAGTTTTGATGCAAAATATTTGTAACATGCGTCTTACGGCACTACAGGCTTGTCTGTCGGTCCAGGTGTCACGCTTTTGTTTAGACTACAATTTTCAGCTTTAGCCCCACAAATTAAACGGACGCAACATAAGTCTAAGCATTTTTCTCTCTCTCTCTCTCTCTCTCTCTCTCATATACAATATATGCGTCCGTTAAGTTGTGGGGCTAAAGATGAATATTGTATTCTAAACAAAAACGAACTTTATATATAATTTTAGTGTTTGGATGATTAATCGAAATCAAGAGTTGGAAAAATCGGAACATTTGGGGGTATCGGAATCGGTATCGTAAAATTTGTTCCTCTTTTCCAATGCTGAAACGATTCTTTTAATTGTCTTTTTATTTAATTTTGTTTAAAGCAAAATCTTCCACTAATGATAATATAATAAATATTTATTGATTTTAAAATCCCAGTTAAACTAAAATCGATAGTTCACCCCCCCCTCCAAGTGTATTTTTACATTTAAGAAAATATCTGCACATTTAATAGGCGTTTTTATGGTAATTGGGGAAGGGGGAATAACAACTTTATTGTTAAATATGTGGAGATTTATAAAGAATCGGAATCTGTAATTGTATCGGAATCAGTAATTTAGTACAGAATTAGTAATTGCATCGGCATCGGGGAAGAATAATATTGGAATCGTCCTATCACTAATAACACGTATATAAACGTTATATGTCAATCAATTTGCCACGCTCGAGTTTTCATTAGCATTTTAATTAACAATAAGTTTGTCTGTCACGCTTTTCTTTGGAATAGCAGTTTTAGAGGCTTTAAGCAATTTATCTACAAGGTCCTGCTTATCCGTCGAGACGTGATGCTTTATTGCTCTGTCACGTTAGATTAGCAATAGCGTTTCCGTTGGTTCGTACATTTAAAGTTTGCAACTTTATCTTCGTTTCTTAATGTTTGAGATTAAGATTGATAATTTGAATTATTTGCAAAGATCCGTGGCGTAACGGATAAAGTATTTGGTGATTTAAGTTGTAAGTGAGAATCTTCTGAAAGTTGAAGAGCCAATCCTCAGTTTGGCCGATACAGAATACAATTGCGAACTACTGAGGACTTTTACTCGGTCATGGCTTCCAGAACAAAAGCATACTACTCTCGTGAATTTAATAAAAGGCTGTGTTCAAAATTCCGTCTAGATTCCCGAGTTCGACAATATACACCTGATTGGTTGGTTGTTTTTGTTTTATGGCATATCAACCCTTTTCAGATTATTTAATGCTGAATAATGTGATTTTGAAGAATTTTTTTTAATAGAATATATTAGTTTTTTTTTTTCAAGTCTGTTTCTTTCTAACCCATAGTTGGGACCCTAACTAACCTACTACCAATCCAGGTCAGAGTGGACCTGGGAGCAATGGCAATTAAAGGATAGCTCCACACTCCCCAAAGCCCGCAAGCTGGGGCCTTCACCATCGGATATAGTTTAAAGTCATATCCAGGACCAATATAAACCTGAAGAACCATCGGAGGCTACATCGGCCGAAACGTGAAAATAATACTCCAGATGAAAAAAGTAGTCCGAATAATCCAAATAATACGAAGTATGTCTGTCATGCCTCCTGTTGCAATACAGTTCTTATTGGCTGTCACGCTTTCGTTTAAAATAGAATATTCGTTTATAGACTCAGAAATTAAATATGTTTAAGCAACTCTGTAAGTAGCTCTGTCTGTCGGTCGATCTATCTTGTTTAAATCTGAAATAACATTTAAATTGGTCTGTCACGCTTTAGTTTGAAATAGCATTTGCATCGCCAAACGCACATATTTAATGGACGCATCTTTAGACTATCTGTTCTTGTTTGTTTTCTATTAAAATCTTTTGTTTTAATTTAATTTCAACATTTTTACTTAAGGCCCTTTGTGTCTGTGTGAAAACATTTGTCTTTTTTTTGCATGACAAACAAGTGAATTGCATTTTAATCGCGGGTGTTGGAGATGGGATAATTTGGGTCGAAGGAGAGGTATGCCGTTAGGGGGCACGTGGTTTGGTTGGGGAGGAAGAAAGGGGCTCGAGAGGAAAGCAACAGAAAGAAAGGGAAGATGAAAACAATGGAAGTTGGCAGAGACGAATCGGAGGGAGATTTGAGTCATGTGACACGCATCGTAGTCACGTGACTGAAATAAATAAATAGAGAGCGAGAGAATTGTTTTGTACGAAATTGAGCTGTGAATCAGTGAAAAAAAAAATTCAGCGGGGAAATAGGTCCAAGAATGGCTAATAATTGAGGAGAGAGAGAGAGAGAGAGAGAGAGAGAGAGAGAGAGAGAGAGAGAGGATGAGGGCAAGGTTGAATGAGGCGGGGAAAGGTAAAATTTCTGCCCTATTTATAATTCAAAAAACAGCCAACTTATAGATCTCCAAAGATTTAACCTGTCATCGTGTGGAAAACTCAATATAAAACGTTTTTTGTCTAACATAAAAAAAGAAAAACAAAAACAAAAAAAAAATTCATCCATCTAAGAAAAAAATAAAGAAAGAAAGAAACAAAAAAATGTTAGTCTCCCTTTGCCCACCACATCTGTCATCCGGTTGCGCATCCCATTCTTTATCTCCCCATTAATACCTAGTTCCTACTTCGGGCAGATTCCCTTAATTTTTAATTCCCATCTCCTCTTCTTGACAGTGATCCGGCCGGAGATCCGACCACTACTTCTAACCCGCCCCCGAATCTTCCTTCGAAACCAGCATCAGTTCATTATTTTTCTATATTTCAAATATTTGGAATTTTCTCTGCCGGACAATTCTCAATTTGAAGCTACCCCCCCCACCGCAAAAAACGGCGTTAATACGATTTGAACGTTTCTTCTCACGCATCCAGTGCCACCAGACGAGAATACCGCCATGTCTTACACTGTCATAATTTAGTTAGGGATACATTTCAGATGACGACGGCGGTAGGTTGCAACAGCAATAATCATAACTAGCGGCAAGAGAGATTTATAACAGGTTTACCCAAGGCACTCACTTCACGTAATCTTCGATACACACAAATGAGAGGATATAATTCTGAAACATTTTTGTGTTAATTTATATTTTGAAAATGAGCAAAAGCTATAACTTTTTACGATAATCAAAAAAACAAAACAAACAAACAAACAAACAAAAAAAAACAAAGAAGAAAAAGAAAATAAAAAAGGGCGTAAACAGGTTATTGGTCTGTAGTTGCTTGAGATTGTTCACTTTTCTGTATTAAAGTAGTTTTCCCTTTAGTCATCTATTCTAATACGTTTTGTGGATACATGTTATCAGTTTTTGCATTAGCCTTTCATACAGGATGGTAAAATTTTAAAACCATTATCTAACGTGGCCTGGCGCTTTTCTGTTTGCCATTGTCCTTAGGGTTGTCTTAATCGTTTCTTCATTATAACCTGTTTCTGTTCATTATTCAAGTTCCATAACTTCTTTCGCGCTTGTTTTTTTAAAAAACCATTTGGTATTTCTTTTATGTTTTTGTGGCTTTCCCCATATCTTGCCCCAGAAGTATTTTTATTTCCTTTGGGCCCGGTTCTGCTCTTCATTATTATTATTTTTACTCACACTGAATTTTCACACATACCATCATCAGAGATTACTCACCCCGAATTCCCAGTACTCTCTACCTCTTTAGATAACCTTTGCAAATGACTTTATGTTATTGCAACAGCCCCTTGCCAGTGGCTGCTCGCTGGCAACGATTATTGGTATTCACTGGAATTTGGGTAGCAGTCAGCCTCCATAAGGTCCCAATACTCTTCGCCTTCATCCAGCTGAGGTCTAGTTAATGCTTACCCTCCTCGGTCCTTCCAGCTTCCTTAACTTTTCACACCTATTTTCTACGGTATCAACAGAAGCGTCTTTTATCACGGGAGGGGAAAGGAGAAGGGCACCGTTTATAAGACTTCATCGTGATTGTCGTCTTCTTATTTTTCTTTTTATTGGTATTTACTCACTATGAGTTTTCAAACAAATCATTAACAGTGACTGCTCATGCCCAATAACCAGTGGCCTTACATGGAGTCTGAGTGACAACAAGTCTACCCAAATGCCTATTATTATTGTTATCATTATTATTATTATTATTATTATTATTATTATTATTATTATTGTGGTTGTTATTTTATCCTTTTTGTTTTCTTTGTTATTGTTGGTGATGTATGATTTTTTCCTTGTTGTTGTTTGTCTACTGGCTCTTTTAAGTAATATCTCCGCTACTCCCTGACGTTTAGAGATACAGCACTTCCGGCAGAATATGAGTTTCCAATGTTAGACCATTGTCTTCTTTGGTTTGAAACACACCGCAACATTTTGGGACTCTGCAGATTCTCTTGATTTCGAATGTGAATTCCTGGTACCAACCTTCTCATCATGAGTCTCTATTAGCATTCACTTAAAATGTGGGTGAAACTAGATACAATGAAAGTGCTTTGTACAACATCACTTGAAGAGGGGCAGGCGCTGTAAGTCCTATACAAGCTGCCAATGCAACATTGACCATTGTCTCTTACGATCCGGAAGGGGTATGGAATACGTTACACCACGTTGTAGCACCAGTTGTTACCAATGGTTTATCGCTTAGAGTATTTGGTGATGTTCTTTGTAACATAAGCTACAATAATTCTCTGCAACATTACAGCATTCCTCGTTTTCCGCAGACAAGATAGTCAAGATATTTTAGAGATTTTAAATGTAAGCCACCAATAAAATGGCAAAATAAAAGACTTTTAGAAAAGAGGATGGCCGAAGATGATGAAAGGATCAAATTATCCCTGACAGAATCTATCATGAATCCGTCCAGAGAAAATCCGACTTTGGTTAATTCCTTTGGGACAAATATTTACATCAACATTCAAGAAACCTCTTTTTTTTTTTTTTTTTTTTTTTTTTTTTTTTTGAAATGTACGAATACAGTGGCGACACGAGAGATGGTGAGAATATAGAATAAAGTTGATAAAGAGAGAAAGGACGTAGGGGAAAATGTAGAGATGTTTTTTTTTTTTAAATATAGAAATCCTACTATTGTTTCAGTATCATTACAAACGCATATATGTATATCTATAAAAGTGAGAATGTGTGTGTTTGAGGAGACTTTTAAATCTAGATACTCCACGAATTTTTAATGTACAGTCTTGGAATTTGGTATATAGATAATTCAGACATGTGAAAAACTTTTTAATCGGGTTTCATCTGAAAAAAGGGTTGCTAAGGGGATTTGTATTTGTTTGTCATGTTTGTTGACTGCCTCACGAATGCGATTGCGTAAGTCGTTTTTTTTTTTACTTACAAGAAGTGAACTATATAAGTTTGTTTATTATACAAACATTATTGGTTACATATGTGCATACATGTTTCAGTGGGATCCCAATTCAAGTATAACACTTCATCAGACACAAAAAAGAATCGATATTGAAACGGGAGTCCAAAATTACATGTAACCAATAATGTTTGCGGCTCCGTCCTGCATTGAGCACTCTTCAATAATCACTCGAGTTTCATTAGATTTACATCTAGGAAATCAATCGATAGAACCATTATATATATATATATATGCATATATATACACATATATATATATATATTAGTGATGGGACGATTCCAAATTTTTTTCCGATTCCGATATAATTACTGATTCTGTTTTAAATTCCCGATTCCGATACAATCACCTATTTGATTCTTTAAAAACCACTGATTATTTATTTATAAAGTTATTTTTCTTTAGATTGCTTTTTTGCGGACGTAAAAATACACTTGTGTGGATTATCTATACATTTTAATTTTTTTGTAGCTTAAAACACATATTCACCATTTTATATTTAGTAGAAGTAATGGAAAATTAAGTTTTAAACAAGAACAAACCAAATAATTACCAATTACAAGAATCGTTTTTGGTATCGGAAAGTAGGCACAATTTTCTTTCGATACCGATTCCGATACCTTAAAAAGTTCAAATTTTCTCGATTCCGATTAATCTTTTCAATACATACATTATATATATATATATATATATATATATATATATATATATATATATATATATATATATATAGCAGGGAGACTTGACGTTGCCCAAACCGGCGAAATCGGACATTTTTCAATCAAATCGATTGATTGCCTGCTCTAGTTTGAGACACACCGTCATACACCGAGACGAAGTTTCATATTGTCCCCCCCGCCATCACTTAGTTCACAATACATTATAATTTACATTGCACTGTAGAGAACCTACTGTTGATTTTATAAAATTATTTATTATACAATGGCTTGATTTAAAATGCAAAGGTCAAGTATCTTGATTCAATTATGCTCTAAACAAAAACATTAATTTCGAACGCGCCCCTGTCATATCAGAGAAACTATTGTTGATTTTATACGTCGAGCCTTCCTGCGTGTGCGGTAATAAAACATTTCAAATGCATTTGTGATGTTAGGCTGTATAAGGTGTTAAATTTGATCAAAATTGCTCGTTCCTTCTTCAATCGGATACTTTCGATTATCGATACTTACCGATAACATTCGGATACAAAACCTATCTAAGAACACCGCCAAACACAAAATACTGTCGTGTGAAATAAAATAAAATCGATCCAAACGTTTCAGAGTTCATAGGGAACAAACACGTACACACACACGTAAAGTGTAAATTATATATATATATATATATATATAATTATGAGTAAATGCCACGGAATTTGCGCGTTTTTAATTTTCTTAGTAATGTTCTGGACATTATGCATTATTATATGTGTTAATTCAAAATATTTTTCGTATTTCTGCTGACTGTAGTGTTTTGTGTGAGATGATATGGCGTTGAACGGCACGAGTGTCAGATAGATTATATGTAAGACGTCTGGCAAGTGTTGTTGTCGTGCATCCAATGTAGATATTATATTTTCTCATTTTGATAGGCATCCTAAAATGGTCATGTGAATTTATGTATTACGTTAGTTTAGTATAAGGTGAGTTAATGGTGTTATTATTTTTAATATATATATATATATATATATATATATATATATATATATATATATATATATATATATATATATATAATGTTTAGAGGTACAGAATTTATATACAGTTTTGAAAATAATAAGCGGAAGTTTCTCAAGAGCTCTTTCGGCTATCATCTCATCAGGAGAAAATCGATAGCGTACAAAATAATATTATGTCGAAAATAAAGAGTTCTAATGGGGAACTTATTAAATGTGGCAAAAGTACGGGGACACTAAAATAAATTTATTAACGTTTAAAATCAATTAAATATTGGCACAACGAGGGAGAAAAAAAAAAACAAAAAAAAAAACGGGAGAAAAGATTCAAAGTTCCCCAAAGAGAAACAATGCGTTGGATGTTTCCTTTTGCCGGCATAATATATATATATATGTGTGTGTGTGTGTGTATAATTGTTTTATAGATTGGTTTCTTAGATGTAAATCCAATAGAACGCGCCTGATTATTAAAGAGTGCCGGATGGACGACAGAGCAGGTATATAGTCTGTTTATTACACAAACATTTTTGGTTACATATGTGCATATATGTTTCAGTGGAGTCCTTATTTAAAGAGACCCACCTTATCAGACCAAAGAAGGAAGCGTTATTGGCTATGTTGTTTGTGATATCTCGGTGTCGAACGTTTCGGTGGTCGAACAACTCGGTGTCCGAACCAAAAGTTGGAGATTTTCTTGTCTCGGCAGTCTTACGGAATTGAGGAGTTCGAACCGCCGGCTTTGCTTCGAATATAAACAAGCAGCGGTGTTCCTCAATGGAATGTTTCAATTCGTACTGGGCGTGATACTTTTGAAGTGTAGTGTGGCGACTCTACCCAACTCTGACGACGTCGCCACGCGAGTCTAAACTTTTCGACGAGAGTTTATATTTAGAACAGCGTCATCGCAACCCTTCGACAGTCTAGACGGTGTCTGAGTTATTTTTACCATATCAGCGTGACACCAGAACTACACAAATCGATTGGTCGACCCCTTTTTTTGCGTGGAACAACAAGTGACCTTCAGGTGTCCAAAATGTAAAAAAAGGTCAGTAAAGTTCAATATGACGGACGAAGCGGACGTATCTCGGGACAACAGAAATTAATTATGCGAAAAAAAAACCCCTTTGTGATTCAAATAATCGGTTTAGCGTCGCGTAAAGCTTTAGAAACAAAGAAGAAATGGACATTCTTTTACCATTGGATAAAAAGAAAGAAAAAAGAAATAAAAGCAGTAAAGTGAGTGCAAAACGGAAAACTGTGCGAACAACAATCGAATTTAAAAAGGAACTGATAGAGAAATTTGAAAGAGGAATACGTGTGCCAGGGCCTGCAAAGGAATATTGACTGGCAGTGCAATTAAATGTATTAGATCCTCAAAGTTTACAGATAAAACGGGACTTTTAAACTCTGGAACAATTTAATTCTATTTCAGTTAATTTAATGAGGAAATATCATTTCGATTGTCGAACATTTCGGTGCTCGAACAAACATCTGGGACGAATTATGATCGAGTACCGAGGTACCTATATATATATATATATATATATATATATATACGAGGGGCGTGCAATAAGTAATGCCTCTGACCCACTTCCAGTTGTCTGATCTAGCTGACATTTTGCCTGTGCAATGATTTATATCTCTATGGGTTATGTGGCAAATTACAGCTCTGAATTAATTGTGGTTTCTGTTTTACAGGTGTTTGATGAGTCAGGTGTGAAATGGAGCCTGTTGAATATCGAGCAGTGATCCGGTGTTTGTATTTGAAAGGACGCACACCACAGGAGACTTTTGATGAAATGAAAGAAACATGGTTATAATGCCCCATCATATAACCTTGTAAAACGCTGGCATCGTGAATTCAAACATGGCCGGAAGTCTGTGGAAACAGCTCCCAGATCTGGTCGCCCCCCCTTCTGCCATTGATGAGGTATCTGTCCGTCAAGTTAAGGCTGCCATTTTAGAAGATCGGCGCATTACTATTCGCCAAATAGCCCAAGATGTCAAGATTAGTACAGGGTCTGTGGAAACTATCATTCATGACCATTTGCATATGCATAAGGTGTCTGCCAGATGGATTCCCAGGTTGCTCACACCATTCCAGAAGCGAGAACGTGTCGAGTTCTCGAGGATTAATTTGGAGATGTGCCAAGAAGATGATCCAGAGACCAAAACCCAGTCAATGCAGTGGAAGCACTAGGAGTCACCACCTCCAAAGAAGGCAAGGGTGCAACCCTCCGCTGGCAAGGTCATGCTCACAGTCTTCTGGGACCAGGACGGAGTAGTGATGACAGATTTCCTGGCAAAGGGTACCACAATTACAGGAGCCTATTATGCTTCACTTTTGAGGAAATTAAAGGAAGCTATCAAAATCAAGAGGCAGGGCAAGATCAGCAAAGCTATCCTCCTCCTGCAGGACAACGCTCCGGTCCACAAATCGCATGTCGCCAGATCAGAAACACTGGCGTTTGGTTATGAAATCCTCCCTACTCTCCTGACCTTGCACCCTCTGACTTTCACCTCTTCCCAGCCATGAAGTTGTTTTTGAAAGGAAAGCGTTTCCCAGATGACGCAGCCTTGATTTTTGAAGTCACGTCGTGGTTGGAGGACCAACCTGGGGTGTTCTACAAAAACGGCGCCAAGAGCTGCATCAAACAATGGGAGAAATGCATGATTCTGGGAGGTTCCTATGTAGAGAAAGACTAGGTGGTTCCTATGTAGAGAAAGACTAATAACTGTGCCAAGTTTCGTTGCTCTACTCCTATGGGAAGTAGGTCAGGGGCATTACTTATTGCACGCCCCTCGTATATATATGTGTGTGTGTGTGAGCACATTTCATCTCTGAAAGAGAAGGAGCAGTTATGTCTACATACATAGAAGCTAGAGAGAACCACGTGAACGATATGAATTAGACCAGTTGTTGTTTAATAGATGTAGCTTAAACATGTACGTTTAACACTGAAAATACCACTGCATACTTAAACTTGACAGACTGACAAAAATTTTACTTCAAAACTTGGTCATGACCGACGGACAGAGCATGTAATAGAGCAGTTTAGACGCATCTAAAATGACTGTTTTCTATTCTGTCTTAACTGGACTGATCTGGATAACAACAACAACAATAAAAAAAATAACTTCACGTAAGTAGATGAAAGAAGACACCGAATAATCAGGATTTTTTTTACGCCGTCTGAAACACATTGCATTTTATGCATTGGATACTGACAATATTTGCAGACATGAATGTCAATTAAAAAGTACCGAGGCAGATATTAAACGTATCTGTCAGCCATTAGTTTTGTGGTTTAGAGTGAACGTATAGAAGTGTGTGTGTGTGTGGGGGGAGAGGAGGAGGGAATAAGTTGAAACGTTTTAAGTACTCAAATGTCTACTAGCGTCCAACTTGAGGTAATTTGAAGAAGAAGAAGAAGAAAAGAATGAATAAAGACAATCCAAACATTATACTTTTCTCTGAATATACTGTGTCTCGAGAATTCTAAATCGTTTCCAAAGATTCCAATTTAAATCGGTTGCCGACTCAATTCCTTCTCAATATCTCTCTTACTAAGCAACCGATTGTTTTCTGATGATTCTTTCAAGCGTCAGTTCTTTTACTGAGTACTATTATTGAAGACAATTTTTGTATTTTACTGAGTACTATTATTCAAGACAATTTTTGTATTTTACTGAGTACTATTATTCAAGACAATTTTTGTATTTTACTGAGTACTATTATTCAAGACAATTTTTGTATTTTACTGAGTACTAATTTTCAAGACAATTTTTGCATTTTACTGAGTACTAATTTTCAAGACAATTTTTGTATTTTACTGAGTACTATTATTGAAGACAATTTTTGTATTTTACTGAGTACTATTATTGAAGACAATTTTTGTATTTTACTGAGTACTATTATTGAAGACAATTTTTGTATTTTACTGAGTACTATTATTGAAGACAATTTTTGTATTTTACTGAGTACTATTATTGAAGACAATTTTTGTATTTTACTGAATACTATTATTCAAGACAATTTTTGCATCTTACTGAGTACTATTATTCAAGACAATTTTTGCCATTTTACTACGCCATCTCCGCACTAATACGATTGGTCGGGCTATGAGCGCTTTGTTTCACTAAAATAAAAAGAGACCTTAAATCCAAGCCAAAATAAGGAAGTTATGGCTTACTTGTTGAGAACTAAGTATACGCTAGGTGGACTACATGGACGTTTGATTTTGCCAGTATGTAATTATGTAATATAATTAAGAATGTTTATAATGATGTCTCAATAAAGCCCTAAGTGCCTACCTCTGCATAAACTAGATTAACACGTGACTGAAATAAATTTGGAAACGACTCTTGGCGCGTAAAATATGCAAAAATATTAAATTTAAACTGAAAACTATATTTGTACCAAGGAAACTCCATTTCATAGCATTGTTTTCTCTCTTTCTACTTGACGAATAGGTGCAGAGATAATTATGTTTAAAAAAATTACTGAAAGTTTCAGAAGTTGAAACTGTATTACGGTTAATAGATAGATAAAATCGGTGCATAAATTTTACTCTTCCGTTGACTGTTTATATATATATATATATATATATATATATATATATATATATATATATAGTATTTTTTAGTTCAAATTTAATGTGATGCCCGATCGTAAAATACGTCTAAATATGATATTTTAATTTATGCAGATTTCGTATTTTTTTAAATATAGATCCAATTCCTTATTGATTATTATATTGTACCCAATATACAGTAATGATTCTAAAAGTTTTAAAAAATAACCTGTGTGCCATCAGATAGAATCGAAACCAACACATTTAGCGTTCTAACGGTATTCACTACCATATGCCCCATTTTTTTTAATAGCGGCTATTTTACCGGCTAAAAACCAAACCGAATTTGTTCCACTGGTCTGAATCCTCTATGTATCAAATTTAATGTCTGTAGATCAAAAATTGACTAAGTAGTTTGTTAGAGATCGTTCCACACACAGACACGTTTACTTTCATATTTATGAAAGAGAGAAGGTAGGAAGTAATGTTGTGAAGTATAAACAGATAATATTATATCCTAATAAGAAAACCCGGCGTTTCTAGGGATTAAATGAAGATAACTACTATGTACTTTGTTGCAATATTTTTGATTCATAATCGGGGTAGATATTTAATTGGTGCCCACCTCACCAATATGTGACATAACGTCAAGAAAGTGGGGATCTAAGTAAGCTCCCCTAAAAGAGGGGCACTCTTGCAATTACATTACAAAAATTGCCCGAGTATCCCCGTCGGCTTTCCCCGGTCGGGGCGCCTCAGGCGACAAGCAATTAACTTGCCCCACCCGAAATCCGGGTGGCAAGGCCTGGGAGGATGGACCTCCTGAGTAATACTCAGGTGGTGTACCTCAGTTCAACAGGTACTGGGCCAGTTCCCGGCCCTGCACCTGTCGGTGTGAGTGTCAAGAACGGATCCTTGCAACCGAAGCCGCTAGGAGACACATCCTCACCAATTATAATGGGGGTATGACCCCTCACAATTGGGAGATTCTATTTATAAACGATGCTGCTAGGAACTGACGAATCAAATTAATTCACGTTCTACTACCAACCAATCAGAAACCAGAATTGCTCCATAAAAATCAAACTTTTAGCAACCTTGCATATGTTTTCTTCGTGTCGGAAAGAATCTTTTGCTCTGTGGCTACAAAATGATAAAGTCCGGAACCTATACAAAACAACTGTCTACTGAGAACCGGTCATCTCCAGGACTTATACCTAACCACCGGAAACTGTTCTGAAACTAAACATGGCTTCCAACTCAAGATACTTTTTACTGGGTTCATAACACCGTATTATTTTCTTCGTTTTTAATGAACCCCTCTTTCCATTTCACTCCGTATGAATATCTCCAGTATGAAATAATCTTTATACACTGTGAAATGTACTTCATGTATAAAAACCAAAGAGGGGAGATAAAACATATGAGAAATATTTGGAATCAAGTCTCCCCTTGCTATTATTTCAGATCATTTGAAACCATAGCAGCAAGTTTTAGTCTCCACTCCATCAAGGCACGAAATTTTGGGGGAAATATCAGATATTTTGTAATTTATATGAAAAACTAGGAAAACAAATGACTATGATTGAAAGATTTTATGGCTGTAAAAATGTGCCAAGAATAGGCTCTGGATGATGGATGATTCCCTTAATATGCGACCTTAAAGCCAAATGCCATATAGCCCACTACACAATTCAGGTCATTAGCTTTTCAACGAGCCTTCATTTGTTAAACTCTGATCAATAGTCGCTGAGATTTGGAACTGATAAAATTGGCCAAAAAGGTGTTTTATATATATATATATATATATATATAATTTTGCTAGAATTTCGAGAGAGAGAGAGAGAGAGAGAGAGAGAGAGAGAGAGAGAGAGAGAGAGAGAGAGATGGGCCCAAAGAAAAATAAAGGGGACTGAATTTGTTTACTAGATTTAAAATTTGCACTACATAATCCTTACCACCGTGTCCCATTTTTTTCTTCTGGAATTTAGAACGACTAACAGAAAACAACAGCCCGCATTAACATTTGAAGGACCTCATAGACTTTTACAATTAGAATCCTTTAAGAAGTTATACGTGAGGCCACATCGCGCGTGACTTTGTGGATTTGCTACGTTAGAATACTTTTTTTAAATTTTTTTATTCAATTTTCACCCCAAATAAGGCACAGTGCCACTTTGAAGCAGGGGGCTACTATCAGGGACTTAATTAGCAGGGTCATTATGAAGGGAGATGAGTAGAAAGATGTTTGTTAACATTACACTTGAACTTCTGCATATCAGTGCAGTTGGGAAAGCAGAATCCCGGAAGGGAGTTCCAAAGACCCGCAGTTCTGGGGAAGAAACTATTGGAGTAAAAGGCTTTCTTGCACCTAGGGATCTCTACTGTAAAGGGATCAGACTTAGAAGCTTGTCGGGTTTGTCGGGGGTAGTTACGTCGGGGAGGTACAAGTGTTTGCAGTTCGTCACAGCATTCACCATTAAAGTATTTGTAGAAAAGGCAGAGGGATGCAACATCTCGTCGATGGGACAGAGGCTGAAGCCTAGATGACAGTTCAGGACCTATCAGGTTGGCGACTCTCTTTTAAACCCTGTCCAGGAGCGAGAGACAAGCAGCAGATTCACCAGCCCAGATGTGACAACAGTACTCCATACATGGGCGAATGGTGGCCTTATAGAGGTATAGGATACTGTCAGGCGTAAGTAGTTTTCTAGCACGGTAGAGGGAGCCAACCTTCCTTGCAGCAGCCTTGGCAATGCTCTCAATGTATCTATTCCAGTTCGTATTCCCTGTAAACGTTAGGCCGAGGAGTTTAAAAGAAGTACTTTCAGGCAATGTTTTCTTGGCCATTGCTATTGGTGGTAGAGAAGGTTTCTTGTAGTTATTGAAGGAAACAAGCTTATTGCTAATAAACAAAACTAAGAAAATACCTTGGTGAACTCTATTGTGAAACGCCCGTTTTATCTGATGTGATTTTCATTGTTTGAATTATCAAAAAAAAAAAAAAAAAAAAAAAAAAATCCAAAATGAACAAAGCAAAACCGAAACGAAACGAATATTAATAGAAGAGGTTGCATACAAAAAGGGGGAAACATGGGGAAAAAGCCGACGGAGGTCGATAAAAAATATAAAATATTATAAATAAAATAATTTTTTAGAGTAGTACGTCTGATATAAAGTTTAAACCCGACAGAAAATAATTTTAATCCGAAGTTAATCCGATTATAATTGAAAATTATAACATTAAACCTCAGTAGATTTCTTTCTTTTTTTTTTTATCCTAACGAGGATAAAGAAAAAAAACCCGGAAGATTTTGAGCAAAATATGTTGATAACGAGCAGGTTGTTGTGGGTAATAACCTGGACAGAGAGGAAGGTTGAAGTAAGAGAACAAGAAGAAGAAAAATTAACTAATTCTTTTGACCTTTAATAATGAAAAAAAAAAAAAAAAAATTGATTCAGCTACAAGTTTCTAATTTTCTTTCCAACTTTACGAGATATTACTTCGCAAATATCAGGCAAAATGGCGAACGTAACTAGAGTTATAACAGAAAATAACATGTATCCAATACTTATATCTTACATTTTATTTAGTTCATCCTTAGAGAGTCTTCAGTGTAAATACGGCCAACGTAACAGCTATACGATAAGAAGGAAAACAAAGCATACTGTGTTTTTCGAGAGAACATATAGTAAGCGGCCATAGAGTGTTCTACAAATACTGTGGGCTTAATTCGCATTTTAACTTTAATTTATTGATTTATTTTATTTCTCTTACGTACATCAAGTCTGTTGCCAAGGTCGCTGGAAAAATGGTAGGATCCTTCTACCGCTCCAGAAGATATCTCACTGCTGATGCAATTCTCTATCTATATAAAAGTCAAGTACGCTAAGAATGGAGTACTGCTAGCACATCTGGGCAGGAGCTGCTAAAATAGCCTATCCTGCCTTGACAGAGTACAAAATAGGCTTCGTGACATAGTGGGGGTGCCCTTTTCTTCCCTGCAACCTCTCTCCCACAGGAGAGACGTTGCAAGCCTGTCTTTGTTTTATCGTTACTTGCATCGCACGTGCTCATCTGAGCTCCAATCGCTGGTCCCCTCTCGCCAGTCTTTCACGAAAAACACCCGTCTAGCTGAAACCACTGTCAAAAACTTTCCCCACACTTTTTCTGTGCCGAAACAAAAACGTAGATTTCATGAACAAAGCTTCTTTCTTAGAAGTGCACGCCTGTGGAACTCTGTTCCGTTTGCCTGTTTTCCACCTGACTACAACCGGGATGTCTTCAAGCCTTACATAAACACATTCCTGATGAACCACCCCCTTAAATAAGACACTTTATCAAATCTTTACACTAACGTATTGTACACGCAATAATCCTTATCCCCGAGTGGCTTCCGGGCCTTGATAAGTGGTAACAACCTCGTAAAAAAAAGAGCCCAGGCGTAAATGCAGCTGTTTATGATTATTATAATGAATTAGTTTTTACTATAATTCACGTGCATATGTTTCACCATTACGGAATCGCCAGTGTGGAGATAATTATATATCTTAGAAGATGATCATATGTTTGATACAAGTCTGAAACATTAATGTGAACTGATTGAGCCAGATAATCAGACTATAATAGCATAGTTGTATATTTATATAGACACTGTGAGAGATAGATAATAAGAGACGGATACAGATGTTCGTCTGAATGGAGGCAGAATGATCAAAGCAAAAAGGTCGTAAAGACGTTCAATAGAAAGAGAAGTACGGATTAAAACCAAACAAAAGTGGATTTGTTTCTCAAAGCCTCATTTATTTTTATTTAACAATCCGAAAGAAAAGAAGAAAAGATCTAGATAAAAGACTCTGAAAGTAACACTACCACTTTGGTCTTCCAGGAGAATATTCCAATCTAAATGATATTGTCTCAAGAGGGATTCTTCTTTGAACTTCTGACTTATAGAGATGTAACAGTTTTTTTTTCTAGTTTTTAATCATTTATTTTGAAAAAACAAAACAAAAAACAAAAAAGAAACAGCAAAAATAAATAAATACGCACAAAAACAGAAATAATTTTCTTAGTTTAAATCCTTTTTGTTATATATATATATAGCGAGAGAGAGAGAGAGAGAGAGAGAGAGAGAGAGAGAGAGAGAGAGAGAGAGAGGACGCTTCACAGAACGCCTGAAACGCGTTAAAAACTATTTCAATCATTTAAAAACATTATTACAATGATGTAAATATTAAATAAAAATACAGAATAATAAAATAATGTTAAAAAGTACATACCAATTGTTGGTGCCCCCTCTCAGTTGTATCTAATATATATATATATATATATATTTATTATACATAGAAAAATACGAGCCTGAAATGTAATATGGTTAACGATTCAGCTTAGAAAAGTAAAAGGACTTGCTGTTAAAACTGGAAAAGAAAAAAACAAGATATTCCAGTAAAAAATATAATAAATTTAGAACTTAAAATATTGCAGCATTAAGAATTTATATATAATGTTAAATTGAATTTAAAAATAAAATCTTAATGCTGCAATATTTTAAGTTATAAATTTATATATTTTACTAGAATATCTTGTCTTTCTCTTTTCCAGTTTTAACAACTAGTCCTTTTACTTTTCTAAGTTTAATCCTAACCATATTACTTTTCATGCTCGCATTTTTCTATGTAAGCCATGATTTTTCAGGCTTGTTTTTGAAACAATATTTTCTTCTTTATTGTGTTATATATCATATTCATTGCCAACAATCCATAAAAAATTACCAACTTCCAAAATTAATTAATTAAAAAAATCAAATAAAAGACGTAGTTAAGTAAATAAACAAAAAAAAGGGACAAAAAAGAGAGAAACAGAATTAACGGGCAACGCCGTAAGCAAAAGATTATCAGTCCTAGCAAAGCAAAGAGCATTACTTTTGTTAACTCTCTAAATAACCCAAATAAGATGGCATGCGAGCGACATTCCTGCTATGATTTGTGAAGGTGCCGACCACGAAAAAGTTACTATGGTAACCAACAGCCAATTGGAAGCAGTCTCTTACGTTCCTTATTTATCCTGAAGACTTTTTAACACCAGTAATTTTATTATAACTTTTGTTTTAATGAACGAAAATTGAAAATTTTAATTTTAAAATAGAGCTGAGGTGGTGACCTATGAACAATAATTTTTTTTTTTTTGAAATCTGGTCGGAAAATGAGTGAGAGGTGAAGCTTTAAAGCAGTTCTAAATGAGTAAAACTAACACTTAACCATATATTCAGAGACTACTGTGTTCGAATGATTATACATATAAATTAAAGAAAGAAAACCAAAAATTTAGAGATCCAGGTCCAAATCTCATAAATTTATTTCAACCCTATATGCTAGATTGAAGGCTGTCATCTGACTGAAGAACGAAAAAAAAACAAACAAAAAAACAGAAAAACAAAACAAAAAACAAACAAATAAAAAAAAACAAACAAAAAACAAACAAAAAAAAAACGCACGCCGTGTTGGTGTTATTAAGGGGGAGAAGAGAAAGGGGGAGTTGGAGGGGGAATGAGAAAGGAAGAGAAACAAGCTTCAGTACAATGCTAAGGATATGGCGAAATATCCATAGATTGCCACCTTCCCCACCCATCTAAGCTTAATGCATTGGACTATATGACCCGTAAAATCATTTGGGCTTCAAGGCCATAACGGAAATTGTCACTAACTTTCATATAATGAAGTTATATTTTTATCGCCATCAAATTTTGAAAGCGTCTCTAGTAAAATTAGATCACACGAAAAAATAATAAGAGATTAATATTTTTGTCAATCTAACGTAGCGGAAAGTAATCAATATTGATGAGACATGAGCTGAATAATAAAAACAAACAATAGTAAAATTTAAACTCCGAACGGTTTTATCAAGGCTGCAGAAAATAAAATAAATGAGGATTAGTTATAAGTACAAAGATAAATAAATAAATAAAATTAAATATGATAAAAAAAATAATTAATATTGAATACCAACACAAGTCCTATATTACGGAGATTAAAAAAAGTTATATATCAGACATATAAATTTATTTCCAGTTTTTATTGAATTTGCTCAGTTTATAATAGACTTAACATGCATGCCTGAAAGTCCAACATGCGCCTATATATATATATATATATATATATATATATATATATATATATATATATATATATAGCCTTTGAGATTTGAAAAAAAAAAAAAACAAAAAAAAAAAAAAACAAAAAAACACTCGACCAGGGGTCGAGTGTGAGGGGAAATTTACTCACTCCAAAATATTTTTACTCGTCCGACTTTATGTCTTTGTTTCAGTCAACAATAGTAAATAATTTTACAACAATTCAAGAAATAACCGTTTGTATAATCTAACAAGAAAATAATTGTTAAACTCTTGTAAATCAACTATTTTATTACTACAAGCATTTCAGTAAATATTCAACAAAACGTTAAAATACAACACCAGTTTCTTATATAGCATAATTCATATTAGTGTTCCATTGAAATAAGAATCATGTCTTCGGATGCTTGACGGAACGATGCGTCTTTTTTTCCTCTCTCAAATGTTCGTCTTTACTTTTGTAAGCATGAAGTGTATGTAGCTATAGTGTCGAAGAATTTTTTTTCCAAATGAATTTCAAAATCAGAGAGCTAAATGAAGGCGGCATTTTGACTACACGCCGAATGTGTACATTTGACCTCTTGTCGACCTTTAGCTTGACCACTCTTTTTTTTCAATGCGATATTTCAACGGTCTCACAGCTAGAGATGAAAGAATTCACAAATGATGAGACATAGGTCATTCTAAGTCACCGCATATTTGAGGGTCATAAAATAAATGAGTTTTTCCCGTTGCTTTATTTAAAGAAATTTTATTGACTGGCGGGCGAGTGATTTACGACTTTTAGTCGCCCCAAGAAATTTTCAATCGACTGTGGCGACCGGGCGTGTAAAGTCTCAAAGACTATATATATATATATATATATATATATATATATATATATATATATATATATATACTAGCATTTCAGCCCGGCGTTGCCCGGATGTTTGGATGTGTATGTTGAGCAAAAAAAAAGTGGTAGTAGGAAGGCAGGCAGGCAGGCTCGAACCCGTACCCCAAAGGAGGACAAGAACGGGGGAAAAAACCTGACGTCTATGCTGTTACGACCACCGTCAAACCGGAAGTGACATTTTTTAATATTAAGGCTAGACAATCGAAAGGAGAGGATGACTTTAAAAAATATCGGCGAAAAAAGCGACCCCCCTGTAGAAAAGTGCCCAGTTTACGGTGAAGATATTAATGTTTTTAGCCAATTTTTCGATATTTGTCGTCGGAAGGGTTGAACTTCAAAACGATACTGATCTTGAGAAAATCCGTCGCCTCTGTCGAAAGTGTTGGATAGGCATGCAAACATACATACATACATTTATATATTGGTAACTAAAAAATTTCGAACCAAACTGATGAAAAAGCTTGCCCTATCTCTGAATACCATATGTAAAATTTCAAATGTTTAGACAATAAATTGTCTGAGTAATTTGGTAGAAACCGCAGAGGTCAAATTTTTAAAAATTTGACCCTTATTATGACCCCTTAAAATTTATTGTTTTGGGCTCACATCAAGTTATTAACTTAGATCCATGTCCAATGAACCTATATCTAAAATTTCAAGTGCATGGACCCAACATTGTTGGAGGAGTTTGGTAAAGTTCTCAAAGTGAATGTGTCTGCGTGTGTGTCTGTGTACATTTCCCTACGCAATAACTCTGTCAATTTTAAGTCTACACACTTCAAATTTGATGTACAGGATACTGAGATTTAGAAAAATCTTTCTAATCCATTTTCAGCCAGAAATTTGACTGTTGACGAGTCAAAGTCCAACGATTTTACCTTTGAGAACTCTACAAAACTCCTCCGCCAATTTTAGGTCTAAACACTTGAAATTTTAGGTATAGGTTCCTTGGACATGGATCTAGCTTAATAACTTGATTTGAGCCCTAAACAATAAATGTTAAGTAAGGAGTCATAATAGGGGTCAAAGTTAAAAAATTGACCCGGGTAACGCCGGACTGAAATGCTAGTATATGTGTGTGTGTGTGTGTGTGTACTCAGCGTTTCCCAGTATTGAACGTAACGTTAAATTCCTTAAAAAAATGAAGTAAAAAGAAACTGAGACGCGTGCATACAATTTGAGAATATTTTCATTCTCCGCCCCAGTAAATTTTACACAAGAATCCACTTTTAGATTTTATGTAGATTCTTTTTATGGGGAACGCGTACCATCACATACATACACACATTCAGTGTGTATGTGTTTATTATATCAAAGTCGTATTCTTCCCTTAATCCAACGTGGTCATTTTTCGTAACAATTTAGGATAATCGATGTACCTTTAATAGTATATAACTAATCCTTTCGCTTGGCAATATGTCTCGACCGGGCAACGATGGGTATATACAGCTAGTATATATATATATATATATATATATATATATATATATATATATATATATATATATATATATATATATTAGCATAATGTTTCTATATACGTATGGTTACAAAAAATCAGGATGGCACTTCTTTTAATAGTCGACATCTTCCTAAAGGTATTATTCAAAAATGTTTTTGAAATTCCTTCATGTTAGATTTCGGTAAATTCGCAGATAATATATAAAGTTTAGTCAAAATAGTTTCAGGCATCATTCAACAAAAGAAACGAAAAAAAAATGCAAAAAAAAAACTAATAACTAAGAAAAAAAAACGCTATTACCAAAAGACGTGTTCTTTGCAGAAGAAACGAAAATGGCAAAAAATATAGCAATAGATAAAAAATCAGGCATGGAAAATGGCTTATTCGCACACATATTGTCAATACAATATATATAAAATTGTCAGCTTATGGAATATATTTGTATTTATTTACTCGCTAGATTTCATTTTTTTTTTTAATATTCATATATATCTTTCTTTTGCAAAGTGTGATATTTCTAAAACCACTTTTCTCTTTGTCTGTCTGACAACCCCTCTCTTTCTCTCCTTATCTCTGAGACACCTGAAACACTTACACAGAAACTATATCCAAAGGTATTTGTGAAGAATACAGAAAGCCAAATATATAATTTATACTGACATAAAACTACAGATTTCTCAAAAGTTCTAAACCAGTTGACAAGGAATCGATTTGTCTTTTTTTAATATTTCTTTTCCTTCGAATTATTTTATGTTGATTTTAGAGAATATATATTTTTTTCATTTTCTTGTACGTTAATGGCGCCCGTTCTAAGAACTCCCTACTTTCGTAACCCAGAAATAGGTAATTCGAATCTCTCTCTCACATACGCGCATATATATAGCAAAAGTACCCGTCGTTGACTGGGTTCAAAAACAGCCTACAGAAAATGGACTCTGATTTATGAAAGTATGATAGGTTATGAAAAGGAAGAGTTGTAAAGAGATAGCTTCGAATTTGGGGGTATCAAAACCAAAGCAAAATATGATGAAAGTAAAAATAAAATAGATAAACCCCATAATTTATTATACCATACCTGTTCACACTGAAACACTTATCACTATATTCTGTGAATCTATATTAAAAAACTTTGTTAAACTTTGTGACATATTTCCATTCTATGGAGGTCAGGTGCGAACGAACACCCCATAATTTTATTATACCATATTTCTTCAAACTGAAACATAATCATCAAAGTATACGTATGCAGATAGATATGAAAAGTCTTTATTAAAGTTTGTGCCTGTTTCCATTCTATGGAGGCCAGGCGCGAACGCAGACCACGCAATTTTATTATACCATCCCTATTTAAGTTAAAACATACTTATCAAAGTATTATTATGTACATCTATATCAAAAACACTTGCAAACATTTTTTATTTTTAAATTTTTGACATATTTTGTGAACCAGGCGCGTATGCAGACCCCACAATTTTAATGAATCATAATTATGCCAAATCAAACATACCCATTCCTGTGTCTCGATAGATCTTCTATCATTATATGCAATCAGTTTTTTAAAATAGTCAACCATATAGGAGCCTATTCGTGACCAGACACACACACATACTCAGACATTCAGCTTTATATATATATATATATATATATATATATATATATATATACACTCCTATAAATTCGTTTTTCGCCTGTGTGTATTGATATTCATATTAACAAGGCGGATAGCCATTAGTCGCGTGCTCTTGTGTAATGAATTAATGAATGCGTGAATTTAGGATTGACATGAAATTCTTAAAAGATAAACTAAAATGACCGAAAAATGGGCTGAAATTACTTAAATAAATAAAAAGTAAATGACTTAGAATGACTTTAATGAACTTAAGGGTGAATTGAATGCCCTTAAGAATGACTTGAATGCTTAAAAAATAACTGGAATCCGTCAAAAACAACTTGAGTGATCTGGAGAATGACTTGAATAGCTTTGAGACTGACTGGTAAAGTGGGTGATCATTTTACATTAAATTAATACAGAAAAGTGATCCCCCATTTTATATCAAAAAGTCACAAACATAAGTACAGCATGTAATAAGAACAGATACTACACTTTAATCTTGGCCAAAGGGCAAAGAAAATCTTAAAAAGCTAAGAACAGCATCTATTAACAAGAGACCTTTGATCTTAACCAAAAAGACCAAGCACAAAAGTGTTACGGACAGACCGACAGACGGACCGACGAAGTGACTTATAGTGTCGCTTGCACGCGACTTAAAACCCTCTTTTCTATTTATTTAAAAAGAAAATACAATTTTCTTATATATGGCTCGTGGAATTGCATTCACTAGCAAAAGTTCTAGCTAATTTGCATATTCTTTTAAACATTCATTTTAATTAATTCCATATTAGTTTGTTCGGTTTTCTTATGGGATGATCATCTTCAGTTAACTACTAGCATGGGTGCCCGGCGTTGCCCGGGTATTTGTAGGTGTATGTTGAGCAAAAAGAAAAAAAAAAGCGGTCATTTTTTTTTAATTTGACCCCTATTATGACCCCTTAACATTTATTGCTTTGGGTTCAAATCCAGTTATTAAGTTAGATGCATGTCCAAGGAACCTATAACAACATTTTCAAGTGTTTAGACACAAAATTTGCGGAGGAATTTCGTAGAGTTCTCAAAGGTCAAATCGTTGAACTTTGACCTCTTAACAGCCAAATTTCTGGCCGAAAACGGATCACAGCGATTTTCCCAAATCTCACTACCCTGTATATCAAATTTCAAGTCTGTAGACTAAAATTTGACAGATTTATTGCGTAGGGAAATGAACACAGAAACACAGACACGTTCACTTTTATAGATATATAAGCATGATATATATGTATATATATATATATATATATACACACATTTATATATACATATATATGAGCATGATATAGCATGATATATATTTATATATATATTTATATATACATATATATGAGCATGATATATATTTATATATAAATATATAAATATATTTATAAAAATAAGAATTACAATAAGTTTACCAAGGTAATCAAAATGGTAAACTTAAAATATATTATAAATATTAAAGAGTTAATATTTACAAGTAAATATATTTATATAGATATATGAGTATGATATATATTTATACATACACACACACACACATATATATGTATATATATTTATATATATATGAGCATGATATATATTTATATATACATATATATTTATATATATGAGCATGATATGAGCATGATATATATTTATATATATATATATGAGCATGATATATTTATACATACATATATATATACATGAGCATTATATATATTTATATATCCATATATATATATATATGAGCATGATATATATTTATATATATATATATATATATGAGCATGATATATATATATTTATATATATATATATATATATATATGAGCATGATATATATTTATATATATATATATATATATGAGCATGATATATATTTATATATACATATATATATTTATATACATATATATGAGCATGATATATATTTATACACACACACACACACACTCACGTATATTTATGAACAACGAGATGGATTAAATCACAGATTAATTTATCTTGTGCTTAGTCTTATAAAATATTGTTGAGAGGATATATCTTTATATATATATATATATATATATATATATATATATATATATATATATATATATATATATGTATATATAAATATCCCGGCGAAATAAAATAGCTCAAATATACGAAACAGAATTGTAGGATTTAAAATTTAATGCTCTGAAGTAAAAATAAAAATATAATCGTAAAGCAAATCTCTCTGTTGTATTTAATAATGTGTGCTTGAATGAAAAATGATGCGTAAGTATACCAATTTCAAATATATAAATATACCAATTTCAAATATATATATATATAAATATATATATATATATATATATATATAGTAGGACCCCGTGATACGGCATTAAAGATTACTAACAAAATTCAGTACAGTATATAATACACATTTTTATAATACAATAACTTTATAAATAACGCCGTAAGACGGGGCAAATACAGTAAGGAGGGGCCGAAAAACACCGTAGTCGTTGCATGAAAAAATCGTATCCGAGGGCCACCGTATCTTGAGGTTCTTCTGTACCTACAAAAGTTGATTTTTTTTCCCCACTTTGCCGTTGGTATTAACAGTTTTAATTTTTTTATTTAAATGTTTTTAAAAAGAAGTTAATATGCTAAGTCATAGATACGTCAACAACTACATGAAGGTTAACTAAGTTTCATATTCCTTTGAAAAAAGAACGTTTATTAATAAATCATTTATTTTTTTATGTTTTCTTATTAGATAATTGCTTTCATTTAACTATTACGCTTAATTGTATTGATACATAGTTGCTACATTCTTCATCAATGAGTAGAATTTGAGATAAAAACGTGTCTGTGTGTGTGCGAAAAGTCTACCAAACTCCTCTCTGAATATTTGGTATTCAGACTTGAAATTTGCGACACACTTTCTATTTGGTTTTTAGCCAGCAAAAGTTGCTGCTAAGGTATCAACATTAAAAACCAAACAGTTGCCTTTAGCATGAGTAGTCGACTAAAGCTGTTTGCACGCACAAATCTACAATCAACGTTATTTCTGAACTATTTGTAAACGTATGGGCGCGGTTTAGAGGCTAAGAAATATGGTTGCAGAGTTATATGTTCTGGGTTTAATTCTAGTCGATGGTACCCAAGTCGTTCTTTCTTTTTAATTTTCCAAATCACTTCTATATATTAGGTACAATATAATAATAATTAATAGAGATTTGACCTCATAATCTAATAATAAATAGGAAATCTACATTTAATATCGTCTTTCTTCGAATATACTCCCTTTAAGTTATTGTTGGTTTTAATAAATAGGCGAAATGGCCACAGCATTCATTTCAACATTTCGATGCCTGCTAATCCGGAAGCACATCCCTTTTCGCTCTTTCTCCCCTAAAAGCTGCAAGCCATCGATTCTCACAAAGAAAAGTGCGATAACATATTTTCTCGTTCTATTTTTTTTTTGTTCAAGAAAAATGATTGTGTAAGCAAGTGCGGTGATGAAAGATGATGAGAGCGATAACGGTTGAGAGAGGGGAAAAGAAAGAGAGAACGAGAAAGAAAGAACCAGAGAAAGCGAAAGAAAGAAACGAAAGTCTAGTCTATCCTCTCTCTCTCTGTATATATATATATATATATATATATATATATATATAGAGAGAGAGAGAGAGAGAGATAGGGATGGAGAGAGAGGCGGAGAAAAAGAATAGAAGAAATAAAAACATGATATTCTAAGCTGCGTCAATCTAATTTGCGCTTTTAACGATGAAAATACTATTTCAATCTAAAGCCTGAGAAACCAACGAATATGCTATATCTTAATGTAAATGTGACAGACCGATAAACGAACAGAGCCTCTTATGAGCATAAAAACAACAAATGATGCTCGAAACTTTATCGTGACAGGCCGATCGACAGACATATAATCTTATAACATCCGAAATTAGATGTGAGAATTCAATCTACGCGTTTAACAATGGAAATTCCCACTTGCAACTTAGGCATGATGGACCGATCGAATCTCTTCTTGGACGCATCTTCAAACGTAAAAGGTGCGGTAGAAAACTGCCAGTGGGCATAGTCGAATACTATTCAGTAAGTCTAAGAACTTTGTCTGCTCGAAGATAAAGAACCGGTCGTGGAATCTACGAGAACAGTGACTTGTTCCTGGCGAAGGAATTATTGGAAATTTTAATGCAAGGTGCTCCCCAGATGCTCGAGGCAATATTTTGTGTCAGTATCGAACAATCCTTCCCTTCATCTCCCCCCCCCCGCCACCACATACGTAATGTATAATTTCTTATAAATATGGAAGCGTGTAGGCGTCGATAGAGTGTGTACTTGTTATTTTATCTTTAATGTAGATCTTGGCACTCCTGCTGTATACTTTTAGCGTCCGTGTGTATTTCTATGCGTAAGTGCATACAGTGTTTTCTTGTCGTAGAAGAATAACACACGGACGTTTCTTTTGTATTCTGAAATCCTCCGTCGAGGGACCAACAGAGCTCGCAAGCATGTGCCTATGCTTACGATTGCGGGATCGTTCTCTGTCTCTCTGACAAACACAGAGAGAGACGCACGCACGCACGCACGCACGCACGCACACATAATCAAATGTGGTATAATCTGGATTAGTGTTTTTTTTTATTTTTTTATTTTTTTTTTACGATAAACCAACCTTTTTTGATAAGGTTTCTATTTACTTGCACCTCCACGAGGAAAAAGTTAGACACAAGATCGTTTTTTAATGTGTGTGCGTGGGGTGGGTGGGAGTGGAGGAGGTGAAATCCAGCTCCCCTAAAAAGGGACACTAGATTAAAACAAAAATAAGATTTGATACAATCTAGAACTCCTTCACTGACCGAAAACTTAATTAATGTAGAAGAATATGTAAATTTATATATTATTATTATTATTATTATTATTATTATTATTATTATTATTATTATTATTATCATTATTATTATTATTATTTGTATTCACTCTGAGTTCTCACACAGGTTATTATCAGAGATTGTTCACTGGGAACAACTGGTGGCATTCTCTGGAGTTTAGGTGACAAGTCTCCCCAGAATTTCGGTACACTTCATCTCTTTTGACAAATGAGTTTACGTCATCGCAACAGCCGTTTACCATTGACTTCTTGCTGGCAACGATCATGGGTCTCAACTCTTCCACTAGACGCCTGCTAAGTGCTTACCCTTATCGGTCTTTCCATCCTCCTTGACCCCTCACGACTATTTGCTTTGGCTTCAGTTGATAATAACACTAGAATTTTTTGGGGGGAGGGTGGGGGAAGGGCGTAGAAAATGCAAAATTATACAGTTTCAGTTTTCTTGGTTGCATTATTATTTGTTACGTTAATGATTACAATTAATTGTCTAAAGTACGTATTCATTATTATTTATTACTTATTATAATTAGTTACTATTTCTTTTATTAAAAAAAGTTTCAGAGGTATTGAATATTCATATTAATTTTATACTTAAATATGACATATATATGTTCTTTATTATTTATTATTACAACGATTTTGATTGTTTATAATTACTTATGTATTAATATCGTAGTTCCTTTAACGTATGTATGTACGTGTGTCACGATTTCTAGAATATAAATCATTCGATCGGGAGATCCTATTTATTAAAACGGAGGATAAAAAGTGATAAAATACAACGAACATTAAATTAGTATATAGATATGCTACTTTAATTTATACACGCTTTCTTCATCAATTTCGTTGCATTTCGCTTTCTTCCTCTTTTTCTATTAGCGCCTCTTGGCAGACAATGTTTTTTTTTTGCCCTGTGTTTCTAACGTTCTCTTTTTTTTACGTACTGTTATTAGATACTAGCAGAAGGTATACTAATCGACGATTGTTTTGGTCGTTGTAATATTTGTAAAAATAGAATGTTATCATAGAAAAATAAATATTCACAGAAAAAAATATTTTAATAGAAAAGAATGTTAGGACACAAACAATAAGTTAAAAATAGGTTGATATAACGTGCTCTTACGTAGAGGTCATTTAGGGTGACTTGGATTTGAGGTACGGCTTGAAAAAGACCTGTATGATTTTTTTTAGTCAAAGATCTGAAGCAAATGAGAGCTGACACAGTCGGAGTTGAGAGAGGGGAAAAGACGACCGAAGGACGGTGATGGCTCTTGGTAGATACGTCAGAAAATAGTACTGCTATCCTATTTGGGAGGTGCCACTGGGAGCACTCTTTCTTATCTTGACAGAGTACAAATGGACTTCACAATCTAGTGGGGGTGATTTCTTCTCGTCCCTACAACCTCTTTCACACAGAAGAATAGTACTAGCCTCTTTTTACTGTATCATTACATTTATGAGCTTCAATCCTGCCCCCCCCCCCTTCACAACAAGAGGGATAAGAATATATCAGTCTAGGACCAGCGCTGCAGCTTGCCAATAGGGAACATCGGTAATAAAGTTGCTGAAAAGACAACTCGAGATTTGTTGATTCATTAGGATAGAATATTTTTTCAGCTTTTCCCAAGGATCCGTTAAACAAGATCAGGAACGGACCAGGTATGTTTCACTGATTAGTCCGATGTTACAGCTCCAGAGAAATGTTATTTGTCTTTTCTGGTGTAAATGTTACATGTCCGCTGTTAAACTGTATCTGTTATCGTGTTACTCACGAATCATTTCAATGAACGATATACTAGATTAGATGAACACACGTATAAACTCATATAGATGACCGTTACACGTGCATACAAACATACATTCATTAAAATAACATTTTATGCCACTAGACGATGCACGAGTTTAGACACACGTACGTAATACACCTCCTTCCATGCTATACAGAAAAACCGACAATAATGTTTCGCTGACTTATTTCTGCGTTGAAGAACTGCTGCACGTCGACATTACTACAAGCTCCTTTCTCAAACCATTACAAAAATGATCATTTATTATCATAATCATATTCAAAAGCAAGGCTACATAAAAGGGAGGCCATTCTCATGTTATTGTCGAGGGTTTACAGATTTGCTTTCTTAAAGGCCAAATTTCGCGAATTTGACCTTTTTTTTTTAAAGGGGTTTGGCCTTCATAAATTGCATAACGTACGGAGTAACTAGAGAAGGGACAAACAGAATATTACAGAGAATCGTTGATAAAACACAAAGACACAATCGTCGTTCTTTCAAGTCAAGAAACCATGTCAAAAGAACTATATGTATTTATTATTATTATTATTATTTATTATTTATTATTATTATTATTATTATTATTAGTATCTATATATTAATACGATAGTGTGTGTGTTATTTTCTGTGTTACGCTTACATGTGGGTCGTTTAATTGTTATGTACGTCCATTTCTTGTAATGAAGAATTCTTGGTAAAATTATTTATTACAAGTTTCTGTTTCGAGTATAGCTGATGGCACTCAAGTCATTTATTTATTCTTTAAATAATTTTACTAAGAATTCTTCATAATTTTGGTTTCAGTTTCGATTATAGCTGATGGCACTCCAATAATCTATTTTAAAAAAATAATTTTACCAAGAATTCTTCATAAGTTTCGGTTTGGATTAAAGCTGAAGGAAAGTTTGTTTATATATATATATATATATGACTTTCACTACACCGATGAAGACTGAAGGATCGGTCGAAAATGATGTACCTGTAAAAAAAAGTTAAAAAATTTTTTTTTTCATAATATTATTTTGTATTCCTGCACGTCACCAATTGAAAACGAATAAAGAAAAGTTATAAGTTTTTATACTTTTCGTATTCTTTTTTATACATTTCCATTCATATATAATATGAAGCTGAACGTCTGTGTGTGTGTGTGTGTGTGTCTGGTCACGAATAGGCTCCTATATGGTTGACTATTATAGAAAACTGATCACATATAATGATAGATGTATCGAGACATAGGAATGGGTATGTTTGATCTGGCATAATGATGATTCATTAAAATTGTGGGGTCTGCGTACGCCCCTGGTCCACAAAGTATGGAAATAAAAAAATTGAAAATAAAAAAAAAATGTTTACAAGTGTTTTTGATATAGATGTACATAATAATACTTTGATAAGTATGTTTTAACTTAAATAGGGATGGTATAATAAAATTGTGTGGTCTGCGTTCGCGCCTGGCCTCCATAGAATGGAAATAGGCACACACTTTAATAAAGACTTCTCATATCTATCTGCATAAGTATACTTTGATAATTATGTTTCAGTTTGAAGAAATATGGTATAATAAAATTATGGGGTGTTCGTTCGCGCCTGACCTCCATAGAATGGAAATATGTCACAAAGTTTAACAAGGTTTTTTAATATAGATCAACAGAATATTGTGCTAAGTGTTTCAGTGTGAACAGGTATGGTATAATAAATTATGGGGTTTATCTATTTTATTTTTACTTTCATCATATTTTGCTTTGCTTTTGATACCCCCGAATTCGTAGCTATCTCATTACAACCTTTCCTTTTTATAACCTATCATACTTTCATAAATCAGAGTCCATTTTCTGTAGGCTGTTTTTTAACCCAGTCAACGACGGGTACTTTTGCTAGTATATATATAAATTCATAAGTTTGGGGTTCGGTTTCGATTCAAGCTGATGAACTGAACTCACATAGATGTATTTTTTTTAAATCGCAACTTTTTAATATATAAAAATCGATAGAACATTAATTCTATGTTAATACATACGAAAGCTGCAAGAAGTAAAATATCATATTTAAGCGTATTTTACCACATGGCTACGCCGGGCGTCCCTGCTAGCTTAGATAAATACTTTTATAGTTTTAACAAAATAGCTACAATAATATTAGAACGTTTTTATTTACGCTGAATGCCTACAGAATGCTAACATCAATATATTACATATAAATCAGTCCTCTGTGGAATTTCCACAGGTCCCGCTAGTTCTTAATAATAATAATAATAATAATAATAATAAATATTATTATTATTATTATTATTATTATTATTATTATTATTATTACTACTACTACTTGAACACTAGGAGTTGTCAAACAGGCCATCATCAAAGATTTCTCTTTGAGAACCACTAATGGTGTTCTCTGGAGTATGAGTGACAACAGTCTCTCTAGATTTCCAGTACTCTCTACTCGTTTCGATAACTTTCGCAGATGAATTTGCATTATCGCAACAGCCGCTGATTATTGATTTCTCAGTTAGCAGCGACCATTGGTCAACACTGAAATTTGAATCGCAATAAGCCTCCCCAAGGTCCTAGCCATTTTTGTACTCATCCAACCTCCCTGTCTCTCACTTATTTGGTGTGGCACTAGTTTATAGTGACACAAGATAATAATAATAATAATAATAATAATAATAATAATAATAATAATAATAATAATAATATACATAAACATTTATTCTTTATTCTGAGGAAGAGCTGAAGACAGCAGGTGCGTACAGTCAATTTGGTGACAACATTGTTCCTTTTTAGAATTTCCTTTTATTCACCGATTTGAAAGGTGTGAAGAAACTTGACACTGATTACTGACACGAATGACACGAACTGGCACCCCACCATTTTCACCGATGTGCAAGGTCACACAAAGATGGGCGAATAAAGAAACAAACAACTCCTTCCCAATCCAGTCGAATCAATCACTTGCAGTAAAACACATCTGGGTGCCACTTCGCTCAGAAACAAAACAGCAATCATTGTATTAAAATACAAATTTATTTCTCGTAAACAATCACCTGTATATAGAATCTCTCTCTCTCTCCCCCCTCTCCCCCTCTCTCTCTCCTATATGAAAAAAAGCAAACAAACAAAGAACGTAAATGTAAAAAAAAAACAAACAAAAAAAACTTATAGAGTACTTCGACATTTTATAAACATATATAAAACATTAAGAGTTACCTTCTTTGTGATTAGTGCTGATTGCGAAGTGGTTAGAGAAAACGGTCGGGTTTCAATTTTAACTTGTTAGAATGATTCGGTTTCAAGAATGGTTTAAAACGACACTGTTTCGAGTCAAGTCTGGAAGGACCCTGTTTCTAGGTTAGTCTAGAAGGACCTTGTTTCGTGGCTAATCTAGAAGGAATCGATCTTGTGGCTAGTCTAGAAAGATTCGGTAACAAGTCTAGTTCAGAACGACTCTGTTTCAAGGGATTTCAACTGTTGCAAAGTCAATATCTGCTTCAACTTCCTCGTGCTGAGCCAATATTATTTAATCTCGTTGGGAGATGTCAGGCTAAAGTGCATTTTAGATTGACGATTTGCCATGTCGATGAAACACGGAAGATTCAATGTAGCTTGATTGCCACATATTTTTATAACTTACTATTTAGCTCTACTCACATATTGAGTAGATGCTACCCCCCTAAAAAAACGATGCATGAAATGTATCTGCTCATAACATTTTATATATATATATATATATATATATATATATATATATATATATATATAGAGAGAGAGAGAGAGAGAGAGAGAAATTTATATATATATTAGCCTGACGAATCCTCACGAGGATCTAACGCGGAAAATTCTGTGGAGCTGATTTGCCATATATATTTTCATAACTTACTATATATAGAAAGAGAGAGGGAGAGGGAAAATTAACGAAGCTTGGCCTCGTTTGGAAAATTCAGAAAACTATGAACAAATAATGCCTTGAAAGTATTTGGTTATTGATGCGCAGTTCTTCTCTGGCTCAATAATATTGGCTCAGCACGAGGAAGTTGAAGCAAGAAATCAGCATCTCTGATCCTGCATCTAATTTAGATAAAAGTTTTATTTATTTCATTCTTTAACGAGCAGTCATTTTATTTTTGGCAACTGGGCCGTTTTAGATGTCCCCAATCTAAGCAACCAAATTACATCCTCTAATTTGTAATCGTTTACTTTTCTCTTAGTTTATAAAAGTTCATTCATATTTCATGTGCCTTTTCCATTTGTGCATATTTGTCTCTCGTCTCTCCTGCTTCAACGTTCGCTTATTTTAATTTCACTTCCGTTTCCTTCATTTCTTGATTCACCATTTTCGTCAGATTTCGCTTGTTCTCTGAACTCTTTAAATCTCCTTACTAGTTCAATTCTACTTGTATATTGAAGTTTATCGAAATTTTCCATTCCACGTATCAGCCTTTAATGTAGCTTTGTCGGTCGGGCTGCATGGTTTGTCTGTCAGTTTTTTTTTACTCTGATTTACCTCAAATAAAACATATTGCCACTTGGACGTAAAGGGCTACGATTTGGGACCAGATCTATAGGAAAACTATGTAAAGAGTTGAGAAGCGAGATGTCTGTTCACGTTGCATTTAAATTTCTGCATGTTAGTACAGCCGTGAAAGCATTTTTTTTTACATTTTCGCCCCAAACAAGGCACATTGCCACTTTGGTGTAGGGGGCTACTATCAGGGGAAACAACTACTGGGGTACTATGTAGGGATTTGGGCAGCAAGATGTCGGTTCACGTTACACTTGAACTTCTGGACCTGGAATGGAATTCCAGAGTCAAGCGGTTCTGGGGAAGATACTATTGGAGTAAAAAGATCTTTTACATCAAGGGATCTCTACAGTGTGGAGGTGGGATTTAGCAGCCTGTCGGGTTTGTCGAGGGTGCTCACATCGTGGGGGCACAAGTGATTGCAGTTCGTCAGAGCATTCACAACTAAAATACTTGTAGAAAAGGCAGAGGGATGCAACATTTCGTCGATGGGACAGAGGCTGAAGCTTAGATGCCAGTTCAGGGCCTATCAGGTTTGCGACTCTCTTTTGAACCTTGTCAAGGAGCGAGAGACTAGTAGCAGATGCACCAGCCCAGATGTGACAGCAATACTCCATACATGGGCGAATGGTGGCCTTATAGAGGTACAGGATACTTTCGGGTGTTAGTAGTTGTCTAGCACGGTAGAGAGAGCCCACCTTTCTTGCAGCGGCCCTGGCAATGCCTACAATGTAATTGTTCCAACTCATGTTTCCTGTGAACGTTAGGCCAAGGAGTTTGAAAGATGTACTCTTAGATAAAGAGTCGTTGGTCATTGCTATAGGTGGTAGAGAGGGTTTCTTGTAATTATTGAATGAAACTAGTTTAGTCTTGGCAGCATTGAACGCGACCAACTACTTTTGTCCCCATTCCACCACAGATTGGAGGTCTTCCTCTAGTGTTTCTGCCATTTCTTTAGAAATGTGTTCATTCGTCTTCCTTTTGTGCCTGCCATAGAGTGTAGTGTCATCAGCATATATACCCATCTCAGAGGCAATTTTGTCGGGGATGTCATTTATGAATATCAGGAACAATAGAGGTCCAAGGATAGAACCCTGGGGCACTCCCGCATTTATATTATATTGTTTAGATGTACGACCGTCGAGGACAACCTGGATTCTTCTCTTATCTAAGAAGGATTTAATTATGTTAAGTATTCTACCAGTGATACCGTATGATCTGATTTTCCTGAGGAGACCCTCATGCCATACCCTGTCAAAAGCCTTAGATATATCTAGAGAGAATTTCGAAGTCTAGCAGTTCGAAAGAATAAACTATTAGAGTAGAAAGCTGTCCGGCATCTAGGGACCTATACAATGGAGGCGTGGGAGCTTTTCTGGTTAGTCGGGATTATTTACGTAGAGAAAGCACAAGTGCTACGAGTTCGTCAAAGCACATTTCATGGAAGGACTTGTAAATCAATCACTATGATGCAACATGGAGGTTGGTTGATTGTACGGGACCTATGCGAATGAAGACGTTTTAATACCCTATTTAGTTTGAAGTAACATTTTGTTTGGCTTGTGATTTTATAAGTGTGAAATTGAATTTTCTTTGTTTTTTTTCAAGTTATGTGGAAACTGAGTCTTCGTCACTCTGCTACGCCTAAATTTGAAATAGCGTTTTAATGTCACGTTCTAGTTTTAAATTGTAATTTTTATCAGTCTGTGACGCTTACGTTTGAAATAGGATTTTAGCTGCTCTGTCAAGCATATGTTTTCAATAGGACTTTTGTCTCTCTCTCTCTTACGTCTAAGTTTGAAATAGGATTAATTGCCAGCTTGTTACGTTTTAGCATGGTTTGTTACGCGTCATTTTCAAAGACGTTGGTCTAAAATTTTCCGGTCTGTGACGTTTGTCTAAAATTTTTCCGATCCGTGACGTTTGTCTAAGATTTTCGCCGGTTTGTCAGGCTTATATTTGAAATAGGATTTTAGTTGATTTGTCAGCATTTGTCTGTCACTCTTGTGATTAAAAACAGCATTACAGTCAGTTTGTCAATCTTCGGTTCCAAATAGTATTTTTATCGCGTTGTGACGCTTAAGCTTGAAATAGCATTTTCGTTGCTCAACACGCTGCGTGAATGGATCTTTCATCAAGGCCCAAAGTCCACTCGAGGATAACGGTTAATAGGTGTACGGTGGTCACTGAGACAGCAACGAAGTGACCGTTAGTGGTGGATAGAATTAGATCATTTAAGGGCACGAATCAACAAGAAATTATTTACATTAGACTTGATCAAGTTGTAGTTAGTTGGAAAGCAACCTCGCGGTACAGACTGATTTTAAGAATATTGGTTCTTGTTTCTTTTTTCTTTTGTCCATTTTAACATTTTTGTTGGACGCGCTGCGTAAATTTTCTAATATACACACATCCGTTTTAATTTCATATATGCTACGCCTATACCGCTATTGTCAGTGCAAGGTTAGTATCATTAGACATGGTTACTATTCAAGAGAAAACTTATGCTATTTAAGGCCATCCGTTTTATTTTCATATTTATATGCTAAAATGTATTATAATTAGACTGGACTAATATTTGGAAGAGGCGGAGAAAAATATATTATAGCTGGTTTTCAGAAATATGTGATTTTCTCTTGCGTTTCTTATAAACATGTCCTCGTTTCTTCCATAGTCATCTTTTATACTTGGAATCGCACATTGATATAGTTTTTCATTTATTCTCCCCATTTATTTTAGTTTCTATGCTTTTGCAACTTTCGCTTACGTTGCTTATTACTACGCGATCCATTTTTTTTTTTTACTTTTTACGTCTAGTTTAACTTTCAATATTTGTTATTTTATCTATTTCGCTTAAAACATTCTCTTCCGTTACTCATATATTACCAACGTCGCCTTCCGTTCGTTTCGTTTTATTTATATTTTCCCCTTTTACCTAATTACGTTTTCGCTCTATCGTTTACCAACTTTAGTTCGTTTTCTAAGTCTTCTACTTTCTCTTCCGGTTGTCACGTGCCTTACTTATCACCAAGTCGCCCTCGTTCTTTTCATTTATGCTATTTTGTAGATTTACACCTTCACACACACACACACACACACACACACACACACACACACACACACACACACACAATTATTTCCAAAGCCAAACAATGTCTGAGCTCACAAGAGCCATAACAACCAACAAACCGGAAGTCCAAGACTCGATTTTTGCCTTCATTTGAGCTTTTCAATTAGACATATCCGAACTCGGTTCCGAATCATGAGTTCGTATGTGTCTAACTGATGAGCCTAAATGAGGGCGAAACTTGAGTCTTGCACTTCCGGTTTGTTGGCTGCCATGGCTCTTGTGAGCTGCTACGTTGTTTGGCCGTGGAAATAATTATATAATCTTTCACATTCTGAATATATATATATATATATATATATATATATATATATATATATATATATATATATAGTAATGTTATTATTGATAATTTAAAAATCAAATTATAATTAAATTAAAAATCCATTTCATAAGAAGGAACAACAACAAAATCAATAATTTGTACGATCGTTTCGGAAAACCGTGTTTTTATTGTGGTAGACATCAAGTTACGGACAATAATTTTTACATATAGTGTTTTTAACAAACAAAGTTTCCTCATCAGCAAATATTGGGAAGGGTTTTTATTGTATGTAAATAAATAAACCTAGCATTAAAAGTAAGGCAGATGTATCTGGAAAAAATTAAAATAAAGGTATGGATTTAACTTGATAAGAAAATTAATATGGGTTAAAGATAGAAATAAAATAGAGTAAAATTATAAATCTAAATTTGGTTTAAGTACAATATTATAATAGTATTTTTCGATAAAACTCATAGACACATACACGTATATATACATATATGTATACACACATACACATATATACATATACACATATACATAAATACACACATATATATAAAAATACACACATATATACATATATATACATATATACACATAAAAATATACATACAAATATTTACCTTTTAATTTTTCGCCTTTTGAAATCAGGAACTATGGTCAAAGTACTCATATAGATGCTTGTTATAGCCTTTCAGCTTATGAAATGATAAATTTTCAAAAGGAACGCTTGTGGAATAATTTATATCCGTTAGCATACTTTTGATTAAAGAACGCCAAGATTTAAAATTCGAAAGAAAGGGGAGGATAATGTTATTTGTATAATTAAATAATGCAAGGGGGATAATTAGTCATATTTCTTTAATTAAAGAATGCAAGGGAGATAATTAGTCTAACTTAATTTATTACAGAATAATAAAAATATATTATAATCTATTTTTACTAATAAGTAACTTTTAATGATTTAAGGTGGTTTATATTTATTAAATTTAAACCAACGTTTATGACTGCATGTGAAGATTAGTTCCTCTCTTGAATTTAATAGGGTGGTTGTATTTTTTATATCTTCATATTTCAAAATTTTTAGGGTCTCTTTTGTACATAGTGCACAGAATTTATCTCCTGGTTTATATGGTTTGCAAGATTCAATTACTTGCCATTTCAACTTGAAAGAAACATTGTTATTCTTGAGTTGCCAAATATACTTGGATAGAGTAGTTTGGTTTGACAGAGAGTTATTTTTAAAAGAATATTTGTGCGTTGAAATTCTATGTTTTATTAGGCCAGATGTGGAACCAAAATATATTGCCTCTTGTTTATTGATTATTTTCCGTTATGGTGGGTTGGTTTGTAATATATATATATATATATATATATATATATATATATATATATATGTGTGTGTGTGAGTGTATAGATGTGTGTGTGTGTGTGTGTGTATAGATATATATGTGTGTGTGAGTGTATAGATGTGTGTGTGTGTGTGTATAGATATCTATGTGTGTGTGTGTGTGTGAGTGTATAGATATCTATGTGTGTGTGTGTGTGAGTGTATAGATATCTATATAAGTGTGTGTAAATATATCTGTAGCTACGTATATCACCGAAGTTAAACAACGATGAAACTGGTTAGTACCAGATGAATGACCACTTGGAAAAACTAAGGCGCTCTACGTGCTCTCTGATTATCTCAGCATTGTTTCAGTCGTCCTGAATTTCTACTTGCCAAATTAAAAAAAATGCCGACTCAGGAGAGATGTGTTTGGAGATTGCGCAACTCTTGCTACAAAATATTTCACGCGTAGGCACCCTTACAGTGAGTATCCATAGTTAGTCGAAACTGAACAGTGCCATATTTATTAAATCTGTATAAATTTATGTATGTATGTATGTATATGGCACATTCACGTTGATACACCAGTTCTCCTCAGATCACCGAAGTTGAACTTGGCTAGTACCAGATGGGTGACCATTTTGGAAATTCTAGACACTGTACGTACTTACCGCTTATCTCGTAATTGTTCCCAGTCGTCCTGAACATACACTTGCAACTAGTATTTAACAACGCCGACTCAAAAGGGGTATTTGGTGATTGCGCAACTCTTGTCACAATAATTTCACGCACGGGCACCAGTACAATGGGTATTCATAGTCTGTCAAGATTGAAGGAAGCTACCATATATATATATATATATATATATATATATATATATATATATATATATATACATACACGTGCATATATATATACATATGCATATATATATGTGCATATATGTATATATATATGTGTGTGTGTGCATATATGTTTGTATATATGTGTGCATTTTTATATATGCATATATATTACATTTTTATATTGTTTTTCTGTTATCTTTCAAATGACAGAGGCATTTGGTATCTAAGTTCTATCCAACCCCTTTCGCTCACCAGATTCACGCCAATAACCTCTTCATCATTCATTCAATTGGCGATAGTGACGGTATGTCGGCGGCAAAAACGGCGACAGCGACGGCGAGTGTTCAGACCGATCGACGAGAGCAGTCAGTTCATTCATTCCAGCAATGCGTGGTTGGGGGATTGGGAAGAACTAACGATGGAAGGAAAATATCGGGCTCCCATTTTGGGGGCGGAGGAGGAATGTATAGTAGCATGATAGAATGGATGGTAAACGCGGTGGTCGTGGTGGTGATGATCATGAGAGGAAGGGGGGAGTCTGGTAAGAGAATGCAACCCAAAAGACAAAGTGACATTAATCAAAGGATATAAAACATGAAATATTTCTACGAATCTTATCCATGCCAACGTGGTCGGATGGAAGAAAGAAACATTCCTGTGCCAATAGGAGAGAAGAGATGTGGGGGAATAAAGAAGAGTTACTGGTGAAGCGATCAAGGGTGGGGTTGCGTGTGGGGAGAAACTCTCGACTTCCGTTTGCGTTGCTCTACTTCCTTGGCGCAAGTCTTTCTTTGATTTGTCTCTTCTTTGGCGAAATAAAATGTTTATGTCAGCAATTTCTGATTATATCGGTGTGATTTACACGCACACACATATATATATTTTAATTATTTTGAAGGGTTTTCAAATTAATTCTTAACAATGAGCAGGAAATTATTTTATTTTCTTATTGAGGATAAGAGTAATTTCTTTGAAAATCCATGAATTAAAGGACATTCCCATATTTTATCTTTGTTAAAAAAAAAACCGCTGATTGTAATAAAATTGTAAAATATGTAACTTTACTGTTGCTTTATTATTTAAATTTCCCGCCCCTGTGTGGGTATATATAACATATATTGTGTGGGTATATATAACATATACTGTGAACAAACAAACGGACAGGAATACGACGTTATTATAATATATAGGTATATTCTTCGGTTGTAACGAATCATTGGATTGACTAGTTGTTTATATATATATATATATATATATATATATATATATATATATATATATATATATACATATATATATATATAATTAATTTATATACCTTAATTTTCCCGCCTTACTGTTTATTATATAAGCTTACAAAATTTGTTGAGCATTATATTAGGTTGATGTCGTTTTTTGACGTTCAACTTCATGTCTAAAAAACGACATTGTTTTTGCACCAACATAAAATTATCCTGAGAAGTCTCCCCCTTAAAGAACTGATTTTATCATCTTTCTCTACGTCACCCATATATATATATATATATATATATATATATATATATATATATATATATATATATATATATATATATATATTCACAAGATTCTCATTTTCATATGTAAATGTATATGGTACGAGTATATAATAGAATGCAGCTGGAATTAAAACAAGTTATTGTAAAAAGACACTATAGGAAAATAATTTAGAGATTGTGGCGCATCCCGTACTGTTCAGATAATATAATATGTTTGTATTGGCTTAACTCTACTTTTTTTAAGAAAAAGATTCAACGTGAATCTGAAGAATCAACTTCCTGTAAACAGTAGTAAGAAAATTGTTCGAGAGCACACGTGGCCGTTTATATGTAACAAGTCAGGTTGACGGAGGTGGAAAAGCGAGAGATGTAGATGTTGGTCTGTGAGAATACATACAGATATAGAACGCTGCATATATATATTGATATTTTCTCTATAGTCTACTGCTAGCACGTAGCCCGGCGTTGCCCAGTCGTAAAATACGCTTAAATATGATATTCTAATTTATGCAGATTTCGTATTTATTATTATAGAGCCAATTCTCTGTTGATTATTATATTGTACCCAATATATAGTAGTGATTTCTAAAGTTTTAAAAAGAAATATGACTTGGGTGCCACCAGCTAGAATCGAAACTAAACATTTAGCAATCAGATAAGTATTGTATTTAAACACTTATGTATTGGGTACGACATTGAATGCGAGGATTCTTTACAGTAAAATCGTGCAGGCGTCTTATCTAAATTTTAATATGATTATATATACAGTGCAACCCGGATATAAGAGACTGCGTCGCACGGCACTACATCTCTCTTATATCCGGGGGTAGACTGTACATTAACACACGCTCTAATTTGGGACACGAAAAAAATCTCTCTTATATCCGTTTTTCTTACATTTGGGTCTCTTATGTCAGGGTTACACTATATATATACACACACACACACACACACACACACACACACACACACACACACACACACACACAAGATTCAAGCAAGCAAGGACACCCGGACGGTCCACAAAATTTTATAATTATTAAGATGTATTATAATATTTCGCGTAGTGTACATTTGAACGTTAATTTAGAACGGTATACGGCGCATTGCTGCAAATTAAGAAAAACTCTTATATTTGGTTTATTTTTTTCGCGCCACTTAGAATGAAACATGAATGTTCAAGTGGGACACAATTTGAAACAGTCTGAGTCAAATACAATTACAGTAGAACCCCGAGATACTGCATTAAAGTTACTAACAAAATACATCACAGTATATAATACACGTGTATATTATAAATAATACAAGAAGGCCGGACAAATACCGTAATCAACGACGGGGAAAACATCGTATTCCACATCGTAACCTAAAAAACGTATCCCAGGGTCACCGTATCCCGGGGCTCTACTGTATTCAAGAGGTAATGCTTTGAACCATTCTATCGCACATCGAATACAATTAATCTAGTAGTAGATCTCGGCATTTGTTTCCAGTCGTCTTGTACATACACTTCACTTGCCACTAGTATTTAATAATGTCGACTAAGGAGAAGTGTGGTTAGAGATTGCGCACCTCCTGCACAAAAAATTTCACGCGTAGGCACCCCTTCGTTGATATCCATAGTCTGTTAAAGACTGAAGGAGCCCCTTCAGAAGTAGATAACTTGAACCATCCTGTATGAAACAGCCATTCTGGTAGTACATAATTACGGTACATCAAGTTAGAGCACTCAAAATATAAATCATTTAACCAACCATGTATTACAAGTGGTACATAATTGGATTTAACGAGCATCAAATATAACTATTGAAGGTTTTCATCATCTCAACTACTAGTCTGGTTAAAGTAGGTGATTTTGCCTAGGCTAAATATGTATAATTTCTAGAGACATTGTTTGCGTAGTTCTTGCAAAATCCTACTAAAAAACAAACAAACGTACAAATACCGGCACAAACATAGTGATAGCAATTACATACATGCAATTACTTATGTATTACTATGCATATTATATATATATATATATATATATATATATATATATATATATGCACACACACACACACACACACACTAGCAGAGAAATCCGACGGTACCCGGGATTAAATGAAAATCAACGAATGTTTCAAACTCCCATATTTTATTGTCATCGGAATCGGTGAAATCGACCATTTTTCAATCAAATCGATTGATTGCCTGCTCTAGTTGGGGACAAGTCGCGGTGTACAGGGAGACAGCCTCATATGCCTCTCCACAGTAACTTAGTCCACAATACACTGCGATCTACATTGGACTGTAGATAATCTACTGCTGATTTTATTAAATTATTTTTATATATAACGGCTTGAATTAAAGTTTAAACTGCAAAAGTGAAGTATCATGGTTCAATTGTGCTATAATCAGAAACATTTATTTCGAACGCGCCCCTGTCAAATCAAAGAGCCTACTGTTGTTTTTTATATGCCTGGTTTTTCTGCTTGTGCGTTGATAATGACTTGAATTCAATAGTTAAGTATCATGGTTCAATATATCTTAGAACACTGCCAGATACATAAAGTACATTTGTGTAGAGAACGAACTTACACATAGACACACACACATACAATGACAAAGTTTCTTATATATATATATATATATATATATATATATATATATATATATATATACATACACACGATGGTTGTAGGCTCGATCCATGGCTAGGAAAAAGTGTATGTCTAGCCGCACTGATGAGTTATGATACAACGAAACAGTACTGTATGTGGATGACTAATAAGCCCCCCCCCACCTCGGGTTGAGCACTCTGTTAATATATTTTCACCCGATGCGTATTTAAGCGATTAAGCGAGTCCCACCGTTTGTTTGAGCACTTTGCGACGGGCAAATGCTAATTTAATAGGCATTTGAGGTGAAATATTTACGGGCACTAGTTCTTGGTCTGATGGTTAGAGCTGCCGACTGTAAACACGATGGTTGTAGGTTCGATCCATGGTTGAGAAAAGGTGCATGTCTAGCCGCACTGATGAGTTGTAATACAACGAAACAGTACTGTATGTGGATGAATATATATATATATATGTATATGTATATGAGAGAATCCAAGTAGAATTAGAAGATTCTTTAAATGGAATCACTAGGATAATAAAATCTCAACATGTAAGATGAAGCCTCGGTACAAATGGAAAAAATCGACAATACAAAAATATATACTAGTGCATGTAGATTTAATCGTCAATTCAATAAGGGTATTACATCAATAGGGATAAGGGATATAAATGCTCTTTATACCTAGGTATTTCGAAGCCTAAAGCTTCTCGTCAGAAGAGAAGGAATTCTAGGTAACGAATAATAAATGCGACGTGCAACGATAGGCACATTATTGAAGAAATATTGAGAGGATAGAGGGTAAATAGTATAGAGGTGGAGAGAGAGGAAAAGCTTGAGAGCTATTGCGATGAAGATGGAATAAGCCAAACTGAGATTATCACATAATCGATATAAGAGGCATGGGATATGATTAGGGAGTTTGCCATGATATGTTAGGTGATATGAGTTTAATACGAGTAACTTATGAGAACATATACAATTGAATTCAACAAAAATAGAAGTAATAAGAAATAATGGTAAGAAGATCTTATAGAATATAAGAATAGGAGGGTAGCTTGATTAAGGAAGGTTTATATACAAGGTGAGCCGAAAGTAGGCGGACAGTAAAAAAAGAAAACAAACATTTATTTAGGAATCACGTACACGTGCAACTGTATGCAACATGACAATTATATTAATGGAAATTAAATGTTATATATCAACGAAAGTTCGGAAAACTGCTTTCCTTCTTGATTTACACAGTCTTAAAGTTTTCCTCGTACGCCTCGACATTGTATGTGTCTGGCCGCACGGATGAGCTGTGAAACAGCGAAAGAGTACTATATGTGGATGACTATATATAAATATAAAGAACAAAGAATTAATAAAACATGTTAAAACACTTTAAGAAGAGTTAAAAACATTTAATTTTCAAAAAGGAAACAAATTAGGTGGATTGTCCATAATCTTTATATATATATATATATATATATATATATATATATATATATATATATATATATATATATATATATATATATAATGTGTGCGTGTGTAGGATACAACTACACTCACACTAGATGGGTGGAATCGTCTTCCTCTGAAGGAAGAAATATCAAGGGAATATAAAATTCACAAACGGTATCAATTCGCTTGTATATCCCGATCACGGAATGTGAGGATGTTAAATTTTTACAGTTCTTGCAAGGAGGTGCCGACATCCTTTACATACAGCGCCAGGTATTCACAAATGGCCATCCATATGGTACCACCCAGGCTCTATGTTGAATATCGTGGGTAATCTAACGGGGACCGGTATATCAACATGATTGTGCCGTACATATGTCAAATACAGCGTGATTGGTCTGTGTGTCCGATGAATATCACAAATTTAATTCAAATAGCGTGCATATGCGTTCGCGCTGCATCCCAAGAAGCTGGGTTTGAGCTGCATGTGCATTGAAATTCAATAACAACAATAGCGGAAAGTGTGATTGATGTCTTCTTCGAGAGATGACACGCGTCACTACCTCTACAGCTTCACCTTCTTCAACACAGCTCCCCCAAACACGTTCCCTCGTGCCACGTTTCCCTTGGCCTCGATCAAACCGCGAACGCGGACGAAATTGAACCATTAGGTCCTCCTAGTTCACATCGTCTAGAACAAGAGCGCGCATGCATGCACGCCATTGGGAGGATAGGCGTTGTAGCGGAGGAGTGAATATTGTGTGTTTATGTGAAAGGGTGGAAGTGATGGCGGTTAAGTTGAGTATTTGAACTAAGACCAGAAACCTGCCTGACTTGACTCTGGCGTTATTTAAGTGTGTGGGGGAGGGAGGGAGGGAGAGAGAGAGAGAGAGAGAGCACGTGACGGACATGGTCAATCGTGGCGAAGAGCGGTAATCAGAGATGATGTAGGGCGGAATTTGGGGTTAGGTGAGTTAGGAGGTGGGCACGGACGCGGAGAGATCAGTAAAACAAACACATCTTCCGTATGAATGATGGCAATATGTCCGGTGTGTGCGTGGAGAGAGAGAGAGAGAGAGAGAGAGAGAGAGAGAGAGAGAGAGAGAGAGAGAGAGAGAGAGAGAGAGAGGGTATTGAAGGAAGAGGAGAAGCAGTAAGATGAAATACGATGTGAATACGAAAGAAAAAGAGAAAAAAGACGTGAAAAAGGAGGAGGGTAGAAGGTTGAGGAGGATAAACAAAAACGAAAAATGCGACGACAGTAGATAGTGTAAGGAAAACAATAATAAAACAGAAGAGGGATTAGAAGAAAGGCGAGGATAAAGAGAGGGATGATCAGAAGAAGAAGTAGGAGACGAAGCAGATGAAGAAGTTAAAGGAGCCGTAGTAAGTGGAGAAGTAGCAGGAGACTAAGAGGATAAGAAGGAAAAAAAGTACGATTAGACAAAAGAGAAGTCGTAAAAAGATCAGGAATAAAAAAGACGAAGGAGAAAGAAAACAAAGAGAAGACAAAGGGGAAGTAGTAAAAAGAGAAAACGAGAAGAAGGAAAACTAGAAGAGGAAAGAGTCGTAGTAATAGTAGAAGAAAAAAGAAGAAAAATGCAAGTGATTATTTAGAGTTGAACTTCCATAACATTCTTCATAATGCAAACTAACAGATGCAGAGGCAGAAAAAGAGAAATATAGAAAAGTTGCCACAAAAAGATACACAGTCGTTTTAAACAGTAACAACATATTTAGAAGAATAGCGAATGTGCATTAATCTGGCTCCAAACTTAAATTCCCTCAAACTGTCAACGTTAAGAAAAATCATTGCTTTAATGGTAAATTTGAAAAATGGTATTCTTTATAAAATAAGTGACAGGAAATGTCATTAAAACGGGATAATTCTCTGAATTTTGTGATTAAAAAATAGTTTCCCAAAAGTACTATAATAGACTCATAGAATGGGAAAGGGCCGACAGAAGCTCTTGGGGGCCCTGTGTCTGAACGCAAAACTTGTGTACTGACCCTTATCAGAAACAATTGGCTGTTTTAATTACTAAAGATTTGCCTGGGAAATAAAGGTTAAACCCCTAGTTGGTTGTCTGTTTATTTAAGGCATACGTTTAGGTCTTTCTATTAACGCGTGAGCTGTATGATGGGGCAATAACCGGAAATTGAAAAGCACACATGCGCACTGGAGCCGGAAAGCGAACGACGGTGCAGGTAGACAGCGTAGACCGCCATATTGATTGGGTGAAAAGCGTTTGTAAAGTAAATTTTCCTTAGTTCGCAAATTACAAGCTTAAATAACTTGCAATATTTGCACGAGAAAACACGTTAAGTGGGGTGTAATGAGACTTGAACCCACCCACTCTCAAAGAAGATGGAGAAGGCAGAGAAGGAGAAGATGAAGAGGAGAATATCGAGAAGGAGAAGAAGAAAAAGGAAAAAATAAGAAAAAGACGACCGAAAAAAGAATAAAGGAGAAAAATTAAACGGCGAAGAAGAAAAAAAGAAAGATGGGAAAAATGGAAAAGGAAAAGGGAAGACGAAAAGAAATTAGAGAAAGAAAATGAAAAGGACAAGAAAAATGAGATGAAAAAAAAAGAGAAGGAAAAACAAGAAAGATAAAGTAGAAAAACGGAGTTCATTTTCTAAGGATTCGGACATTGGCTTGGATATGCTTTTGTTCGTTTTTTTCATATGTCATGAATTGAACGTGGTATCGCCAGCAAAAAAAAAAAAAAAAAAAAAAAAACTATCCCAGACACAATTTTATCAGGTATAAATATATAAATATCAGGAATAATAACGATTCTAGGTACACTCATATTAATAGCATGTTGTTTGGACAGACAATATACGACCACCAAAGACAACCTGGATCTAAAAATTCAATCATTAAAAAGCGATCCTCATTTATTTGTAGGCAAATTATTTTTAATTAAGTATTTGGTACTTTTCCAGAATCACCGTAGAGGATGACCTCCAATCTATAGTGGAATGGAGAACAAAAATGGATAGTCACATTCAATGCTGCCAAGACTAAACTTGTTTCCTTCAATAATTATAAGAAACCTCTACCACCAATAGCAATGGCCAAAGACTCTTTATCTGAAAGTACATCTTCAAACTCCTCGGCCTAACGTTCACAGGAAACATGAGTTGGAACAATTACATCGAGATCATTGCCAGAACCGCTGCGAAAAAGGCAGATTCCCTCTACCGTGCTAGAAAGTTACTAATGCTCGAAAGTATCCTGTACCTCTATAAGGCCACCATTCGCTCATGTATGGAGCATTGTTGTCATATTTGAGCTGGTGCATCTGCTACTAGTCTCTCGCTCCTCAACAAGGTTCAAAAGAGAGTCGACAACCTGATAGGTTCTTAACTGTCATCTAAGCTTTAGCCTCTGTCCCATCAACGAAATGTAGCATCCCTCTGCCTGCCTGTTCTACAAGTACTTTACGGAAAATGCTCCGTCGAACTGCAAGCACTTGTACACCCTCGACGTATATACCCCGACAAACCTGACTACAGCTAAATCCCACCCCTTCATAGTTGAGATCCCTAGATGTAAGAGAGCCTTCTACTCCAGTAGTTTCTTCTCCAGAACTGCTAGACTTTGGAATTCCTTTCCGGGTGCCTGCTTCCCCAACTGTACTGACATGCAGAAGTTCAAGTGTAACATGAACCGACATCTTGCTGCCCAACTCCCTATAGTAATCCTGTAGCTTATGTCTCTGATAGTAACCCCCCACATCAAAGTGGTAATGTGCCTTGTTTGGGGTGAAAATGTAATTTAAAAAAAAAAAATTTAAATCGAAGGCTATCTTGAAAATATTGTGAATGAAGAAAGGATATAACTCGAAATAATTAAAACTTGCGAGATTAAAAAACAAAACAAAACATTCTTAACACAGGAAAGTGGGGGAGACATTGAAAAAAAAATCCAAAAAGAAAACGAAAAGAAGATAACAACAGCAACAAACAAACAAACAAACAAACAAACAAACAAACAAACAAAAACAAATTCGATTAGAAATGATTTTCTTTATAAAAATAAAACTACTTTAGCGTTTTTTTTTTTTTTTTTTTAATATAAGGGAATTCTAGACAAGGACCAAGTATTTTGCAGAATTAGAAAAACGACGAAAGAATGGCGAGAAACAGATTCACAGAAAAGCACCTCAACATCCATTATGGCGGTTATGTTTTATTGCGGTTTTAGACAGACACGCATGAAATCAAGGACCAACGCCTGTAACGCTATCATCTAACTAAACTTTAACAGAATAACAGAAACTGAATTGAACTACTGTCTTTCTATTCGATAGGAATTTGATAATCAATATACAGCTGCTAAGTTAGCAGACCGGAAGAAAACCACGTAAGAGTGCAATACTGCATGCGAATCGGAAGTTGCCGACCCAGGATGTAGCAAATAAAAAGAATAACTACTTTTATTTATGAAATGGACAGAGATTCTAAAAGTTTAACATTACTGGAAAGAATACGGAAAATTGAACTATTTTAAAAAAATATTAAGACCATTTTTTTTTTTTGTGGAGGGGTTATTACTAAAAAGCATGGTATATTTTTAAAAGATATTTTAAATAGCTAAAAAAAAAAAAAAATACAAACAACTCAAAAAATGTTATGAGATTTTTTCTTAAATTAATTAAAAAAAAAGTTTTTCTGAGACGTTCAGTCTAATGCACATTTTTCAAAGAAGGATTGTTTTTTTTCTGGTGGTATTAGCCCTGAGGGGTCAGCTCCTCAGGAGAGAGAAGAAAAGACACGTTCAGTGTTGTTGTAAGTCTGAAGTTGATGTATATGTGGATGGTTGGCGCGAAGTTTGAATTATTAAATGGATTTAATTAAATACGAGTTTGGTCACCCATTTGAATATAACTAAACTCCTATTTAATTTTAATTATATTTGTAAAATCCATCTCTCATCCGCCGCTCTAGAATAAAGTTTAATGTTTATATATGTATCCGTTCTGTCACACAACAATTAGCGAATGATAAACGTGTTTTATTTAGTCCTCGGACGAAATAATTTCAGTTTGTGAGAGTAAACTAGAAAACATATAAAATCAGACAAACCTGAAATGAAATCGGATAAAATTGTCTTTCAATCTAAATAAACAACAGTGCGTATTTTTTCTATCTTTAGGTCATCAGAAGTGAAAAATTAAATTATTGATGCAATGATAGATTTTTATATGTATATTATACTTTTTAATGTGACTCAGTTCTATCAGTATCTGAAATCCTTGACCGGTTGTATTAGCAGTGGTCAATCATGGAGTCAGGTTTACGATCGTCCAATTCTTAAATTGTCTAAATTCCGGACACGGACACGAACACACAGACACACGGCGTGTGTTGCGATGCAAATCAAGATGTCCGACTTCCGGGCATAAACACACGCATGCGTACACTCATGGCGATGTTAGCACAGACAGGACGGGAGTGATTGTATTTTTACTATCGCTATGCCACACCTGTCATTTGTGCCGGATGATTTATTGTTCTCCGAAGACGACAGTGATTAAGAACTGATGGGATTTTGAGAAATAATCGAAGAGAAGCTGCAGAATGTTTTGTTGTAACCCTTACCCAACCCCGTGGCTACGATCACCTTGGCGCCGTGGGTGTTACCAAGGCCACACCCATCAGTATCTGAAGCAATTTGTTCCATGATTTCAGAACGACCCCTGTCTCCCAACACACGTAACAACCTATTCATATTTTCTTTTACCATTTTACAGAATTTGAGATTTTCCTTGTTTTCTGATTTCGTTTTCCATCATTTTTTTTTTAAATTTTTTTTATTCAAGATGTGTTTAGACGTGTCTCTGAGAGACTCTATCCGTAGATCTGTCACGCTTAAATTTGAGCTGGCATTTTCGTCGTTTAATCATAATCAAGTTTGATGTAACATTTTTACATACGTCCATTTTATATCACGTTACGCCATTTTCCAACGTTACAGCGCCTGTTGTCTCAACATTGTTACTGAGCAGGAGCAATCTTCCTTAACTGAGGCAATCCGACAAGAAACAGTATTTGCATTTGATAAAGTATTATATATATATATATATATATATATATATATATATATATATATATATATATATATATATATATATATATATGTAATGAGTGATAGAGATTTTGAGGTACTGAAATTTAATAGACTACAGGTTGTTAAATCTAGTGGTTTCAAGTCTTACAAAATACTAGAAATAAATATTCATATAAAACAATCCCAGCCAAATAAAATTGCTCAATATACTAGATGACAGAGCAAATAAAATTAAAGTTTATGTGTTCAAATTTCATTTAAAAGGATCAACTTTCAAATAAAATTTTGAATTTATTGCTTGAATCAAAGAATATAATGTTTCAGTTAATGTCCTTAATCCATGGATTTTTCCTCTGAGGAAATGTACTTACATTGAAAATCCATAGATTAAGGACATTAATTTACACATTGTATTCTTCGATTCAAGCAATACAATTTAAATTATATATATATATATATATATATATATATATATATATATATATATATAGTTTAGTAGAAATGGTAATTATTAAAAACCGAAGAAAGTGCTCAATACTGTTGTAGAGCAAATATGCGTTTTATTTTTTATTACCGTATCTTTCTGTTAAGTTATTTTTTCAGCTACCCGGCCGTTTTTTTTGGCCGTCTGTACCTTCCTCAGACTTTTACAGAAAACGTTTTCTGTAAAAGTCTGAGGAAGCTACAGACGCCCCCCCCCAAAAAAACGGCCGAGTAGCTGAAACAATAATGTAACGTAACAGAAAGATACGGTAATAAAAAATAAAAAGTATATATATATATATATATATATATAATCCAAGGTTATTATTTTCCAGAGGTAAAGTAACAAATGAAGTTTAACGAAGTTAATACAAGAGTTCTCAATACTGAAGTAGAGCAAAGTATACTCCCTATTTGTTTTTATATAAGCAGTAATATGTTACCACACAGTCATGAGCATATTTCGATCAGCTAGTTACAAGTAATTAGAGACCTCCTCAGGCGATACAACTTATACGAAAGCCAAGTTTGCAATGAAAGTATCAGGTCTTCCACGTCATAAGGAATTAATATCAGGAGGTACCGCCAAACATTGTTAAAAATAGGAATAAGGATGATTGTATGTAATAGGGGTGTAATATTAATTTCCTATGACGTGGAAGACTGATACTTCTATTGCAAACTTTGCTTTCGTATAAGCTGTATCGCTTGAAGAGGTTACTAGTAACTAGCTGACTGAAATATGCCAATGACTGTGTAGGAACATATTACTGATTATGTAAAAACAAATAGAAATTTTATATATATAAGTTATGAAAATATACACTGCTGATCAAAAATTTAAGACCACTTAAAAATCTTTAAAAAGAAACCGTTTTTTTAAGGATAGATTTTAAACTCTTCCGACTTAAGGTTACCAATACTAGAATCTAAAAGGTTATGGAAACAAAAGGGTACATTCCAAAAATTTTATTTAAAATTATGCATTTTTATTAAATTAGGCTTTTTACTATTATCAAAATTATAAGACCAAGGGCATAAATTGTAAGATTTATGGTAATTCTAATGGCTTCCAGTGATATTGCCATGACAATAAACATTTCCCTTGAAATTTTTTCCACACAACATAGTGGTGGAGGGTTCATAATGGCATGGGGTGCCTTTTCTTACAAAAGGACGATGGAGCTCCAGGTGCTGCAGGGTCATCAGGCAGCAGCTGGTTATGTTAGCATGCTACAAAAAGCATCTTTGATGATGGAGGGTCATCGTTTGTGTGGGGATGGATGGTTATTCCAACAGGATAATGCTGTAATCCACACGGTAAGATGGACCTTGAGATTTCTACAAGAAAATGGAGTCCATCTCTTGAGATATCCTGCATACTCACCGGACTTGAACCCAATTAAAAATATTTAGGACGGATGACAAGAGAGGTTTATCGAAATGGCAAACATTATTCAATAAAAAAAAAATGAACTTCGTGAAGCCATATTCAGAAACTGGAGCAGGATCCTCCGCACCTTAATGAAAACCCTTATTTCTAGCATGTCTCAAATAATTTTTTAAGTCATCAAAAGCAGTGGAGGTAGAACTCATTATTAAGTTTGATTGTTGAATGTTTTCATACACTTTTTGTTCAATTTAATAGAATTTTTGTCTCTCGTTTTATAATTTTGATCATGTGTAAAAAGCCTAATTTAATAAAAATGTAAATTTAAAAAATAAATCTTTGGAATGTAGCCTTTTTGTTTCCATAGCCTTTTAGATTGTAGTATTGGTAACCTTAAATCGGAAGAGTTAAAAATCTATCCTTAAAAAAAAAGTTTTTTTTACAAAAGATTTTTAAGTAGTCTTAAATTTTTTATCAGCAGTGTATATGGCAAGTAAGGTACACAGAGCATTTCTCGTTTCATTCTCGTGAAAACTCGTCAGGCTTATGCATAGCTCTGTCTATGTATTGAGCAATGTTGGAGTAAATACTGAAAAATTTACGCATAAAATTATATCATCGTATATTAATTTATGTAATTAAATGAATTTATATATATATATATATAAATATAAACTAATCACTTCTTATATCTACAGACACTAGTGTTTCATGATTTCGCAATCATCAATCACTGGTACAGGATGTAACGATTGCTTTCTGAACCCAGCTACAAAGCCTCCTTTGACTCCATTTGTAAGCACGTTACATCCAGACCACATTGAACCGCCACGAGAATTAAGGGAAATGAAAAACTATAAATGCCAAATACAGGAACATTGTTAAGACACTTAATATATAGGTTATAGGGAATATATAGGTTATAGGGTAATACCTAGTGTGGTATTCGTCCGAGGTGTTCATCCAGTTTCCAAATAAAACAGTTTTTGGAATGATATTATATTCCCATGTGGTTCCCAGCCTCTGTATATTCCGGTCAGTGAGAGATGATATACAACGCCTAGTATTCTCAAATGGTCACTTGGTAAATATTACCTTGAAACAACTGTAAACAAAGTTTAATACATTTGTCTATGCTGTTTATTTGGAACCTGAAAATAATTTACATAGTTCTCATTTAAACACGGTAGTGTTTGATTATATGGTTAAGTGGCAGTTTTAGCCATTTAGAACTGCTTTAAAGTTTCATCGCTCACTCATTTTCGACCAAATTTCAAACAATTATTACAGTTTATAGACCACCTTCTCAGCTATAACGTGAAATTTTAATTTTCAAGTTTCGTTCAGTAAAACAAAAGTTATGATGAATTTTCCGGTGTTCAAAATTGTAAAAATATGCAAGGAGGTGAGCGACGTTTTTTATGACTGGTTTCCCCAGCAACCACGTCGCTTCAGCGACTACTGTTGCTACTAATTCGAAGCAATAAGTGGAACAGACAATGAAAGCATGAAAGGGAGATAATAAGGGTGATTTTATTGAAAGCAGACGCGTGCCGTACATTGTTATTACATATGTTTTTATGGGGGCAAAAAAAAATAAAACTGAAATTAAACAAAGAACAAGTGAATTTATTGGAAGCCTGGTAAAATCATGGATTGCAATAGAAAAATACGAGCATGAAAAGTAATATGGTTAAGCTTAACCATGGAAAAGTAAAGGATTAGTTGTTAAATCTGGAAAAGAAAAAGACAAGATATTCTAGTAAAAAAATATAATAAATTTATAACTTAAAATATTGCAGCATTAAGATTTTTTTTAAACATTCAACTTATAACATTATATAATCAATTCATAACGCTGCAATTTTTTAAGTTATGAATTTATTATATTTTTTACTAGAATATGTTGTCCTTCTTTTTCAAGTTTTAACAACTAGTCCTTTACTTTTCCATGTTTAAGCTTGACCATATTACTTTTTGCATTTTTCTGTTGTAATATAAGTTATGTATTTTTTTTATAAAATTCTGTGTAAAGGATTCATTCTTAAAAGAATTAACCGATCTTTATGAATTTTGAAACACAGCTGTTAGGTGTAAAATATTTTGGACTAAACTTGTATGGTATATACATATACATATATACATATATACACATATATATATACATATGTACACATATATATATACATATGTATGCATATATACACATGTATACATATATACACACATATACATATATATGCACATATACACATATATATACACATATATATATACATATGTACACATATATATATACATATGTATGCATATATACACATGTATACATATATACACATATACATATATATGCACATATACACATATATATACACATATATATATACACATATACATACATATACATATGTATATATACATATATATACACACATATACATATATATACACATACATACACATACACATATATACACACATATATATACATATATATACACATATACATATATATACACACATATATACATATATACACACACATATATACATATATATACACACATATATACATGTTTGTACATATACATATATATACACATATATATACACACATATATATACATATCTATATATACATATATATACACACATATATATACATATCTATATATACATATATATACACGCATATATATACATATCTATATATACATATATATACACTTATATACATATATATACACACATATATATATACATATATACACGTATATATACATATATATATGCATATATATATACATATATATATATATATATATGCATATATACATCTATATATGCATATATATATACATCTATATATGCATATATATACATATATATATGCATATATATGTACACTATATATGTGTATATATACATATAAATATGCATACATATATAAATATACATACATATATGCATACATATATAAATATACATACATATAGTGGTTATTATTACAATATGTATTTATTTATATAGAGATTCAAGAGGAATACGAAAACTCTTTGAATGGAGACTTATCGAGCTAATAAAAACTCAACATATGAGATGGAGCTTGGATACAGAAAGCAAAATTGCCAATACAAAACTATATACAAGTGCATATAAATTTAATAATCGTCAATTCAGTACGGGAAATACATGGATAGGGGTGAGTTAATGCTCTTTAAACCTAGGCATTTCGAAGTCTAATGGGCTATTATTAGACGCCACATTTCTTCTGTGTTAGCTAGCACACCGCTCCCCTATGCTGACGAGAAGCATTAGGCTTCGTAATGCCTATATATAAAAAGCATTTATACCCACTCCTATTCATGTATTTCCCTTAGTGAATTGATTGTTATTAAAGCTGTATGCAATAGTACTTATCAATCAGTGAATCTATTATGCCCTTAACTAATCAGATTCACTGATTGATATAATAATTAAGTAATTAATTTTGCGCTACGAAACAGATACTGTCAAGAATTGTAAATATCAACTGAATTAAATGAATAAATAAGATGGTCAACATCATGAATTTTGGAATATAGTTTTTTTGCCATTTATTCACTATTTTGCTCTGTAATTACATTGAGCTTTTTAAATAAGGATTGGTATATATTATAAGGAAATATATTTATACAGAAATATATATATATACATTATCTTGCATTTCTTTATATAATTGTACTTAAACAATTATATATATATATATATATATATATATATATATATGTATATATATATATATATATATATATATATATATATATATATATATATTACCGTATCTTTCTGTTAAGTTAAATTATTGTTTCAGCTACCCGGCCGTTTTTTTGGCCGTCTTTAGCTTCCTCAGACCTTTACAGAAATGTTTCTGTAAAAGTCTGAGGAAGCTACAGACGGCCCCTCCAAAAAAAACAAACAAAAAAAAACGGCCGGGTAGCTGAAACAATAATGTAACTTAACATAAAGATACGGTAATAAAAAATAAAACACATATTTGCTCTACAACAGTATTGAGCACTTTCGTCAGTTTTTAATAATTACCATTTCCACTAAATATATATAGATATATATATAATTAATATTTGTAAAGTACAACTATATAAAGAACTGCAAGATTATATATCTTTTACTGTGGAACAAAAATATCTCAGCTAGAATAATATATTGACAGTAAATAGAAAAACTGATAGAATCAAGTCAACAGTACAACAGTGGCGCCACCTAGAGCTCGTTTCAAAAATCTTGAGGGACAAGGGATTTGCATGAACTGCCAACGACAACCTTAGTTTTATGTGCACGGAATAAATTCAATGGCGGATTGTTTGTTCATCTTAAAAAATAGTTTGTTTTCCTGGAATGTTCAAAAGAGATTTTGCTCTGGCGACTGCTATACGAAGCAAAACATGAAAAAAAAAAAAAAATGAAAGTAACAAATGGAGAAAATATTTCTTTTTATTAAGTACGAAATGAGTAATATATATTTTTTTAAATAAGAAAAAAGTAAAAAAAAAAAATTGTATGGAACTTCCAAGATTATGAAGATGACTAAACTCGAATGGAAGTTTCCAGATCAGACAGTGGAATTTAACAAAACGGAAAAAATATTTGAAAATGAGTTCGGAAAAGTTGGAAACAAAATCGAGTACTAAAAACTAATACATAGTGATTAAAAAAAAAACTGATAAAATCTTAAAGAAAAAAAAAACTGACAAAAATAAATAAAACAGAAATTAAGATACACTGATAAAAAGTGGTGAAGAGAAATGATAAAACTGAAATAAAAACTAATTGATAAAACGAAAGAAAAACACCTTGATAAAAAGAATGTCGAAACTAATAAAAGGAAAGAAAAATAAACTGATAAAAAACGGAGAAAGAAAACTGATAAAAAACGAAAGAAAAAGAAAACTGGTAAAAAACGAAAGAAAAACTGAAAAAAGTGAACAAAATAATGAATAGTTATAAATGAAAACAAAGAAAACTGATAAAAAATAAAAAAGAAATAATATGCTATCTAGAAAAGTGAAGAATTAAATAAAGAAAAAATAGTATACTGTGGAAAGAAAAGAAAAAAACTAACAAAAAATGAAAAGAAATTAATAAAAGATGAAAGGAAAGAAAGAAAAAATTGATACAAAAATGAAAAAAATAAGATAAAAAAACTAAGCAAGCAAAAAACAAAAAAAAAAAAACAAACAAAAACAAACAAAAAAAACAACCCCTGAAAAAAGGAAAAATAACAAAAAGACGAAACAAAAACAAAAATGCAAAAATTCCGGTTTTTTCTGTTGACGATTGTACCAACAAACAAAACAATGGACATGTCATGTTGAAATATTTATAACATAAATATTTTTAAGAGAATGGCAACACTAGAACTAATACTTTTCTGTTGATATAATTTTTTTTTCAAATTTATTTTATGCGCCTTCACTTCCTATTGATCGGCCCTGGCTGTCTGCCGGTCGAATTTTCTGTCGCGCGTTATGTTGAAATATCATCTTCATCGTTCAACTTGAACATTGCATGGATTATCTTATTTTTATTGCGCGCAACAAGCATACATTCAAAAGCACGGGAAGTTTTATGCTCTGTGTTTTCTGGATTAAAATGGTTCAATTAAAACCCCTTAACCATTGCCACTTGAAAAAAAGGAACATTATAAATAAATAAATATAAACAAGGTACTTTGATATAACAATGGGTTGTATGATAACGCAGAATAATGTAAGCTGTTTCGAATACTATATGATCATTTCTGTTTAGCTTATTTCCATGAAATATTTTCATACTATATATTTTTTAATTCATTATGATTATAAAAATTGGTCTTTATTTTGCTGTCATAAAATTCTGTACCCTCCAAAAGATTTTCAAATATTTTAAGATCAGGTACTCTCCTTAATTAACCAATGGATGAAATTCTTAATAATTCTTTAATAAAAATTAAGAGTAAAATAAAAACAGCACAAGCTAATAAGACCTGTTTATATACATGCTTGAGCATTAAAGCTTGTTCCTCTTTTTTATTTAAAATAAAAAGAGCTAAGTTACATCCTGGACAGAAAATTTAAGTTGCTTTTATTACTGTTATACCGGCCTTTCTATGCATAAGGGAAATTACACCGGTTCCCACTATATATATATATATATATATATAGTGCCAGTAATGTTTACACTGGTGAGAAGGAGCGACAGTACTCCACTGCTTAGCTGAGCGCTAGTCCGTTATATCCGTATTCGTACCTGTGATGTTGATACACTTCGTTTGTTAAACCAACGTCAACTTGAATTTCTTCTTTTACTATTGTGTTACGACACAACAGTTACCAATTTTTTGTCCAAGCTTTCTCGTGATATAGCACGATATAATGTTTTTATGCTTCAAGTCCTTTATATCTCTATATATTTATTCATGGTGTTTCGTTTGTTTTGTGGAGGAAAATTTTATTTACGACTTTGAAGAACATGATTGAGTTTTACAAAGGAAAGGGAAAAACACCGCCACCATTGTTTGGCGCATTTGTAGTTTAAGAAGCTGGTATTTTCAGACATCTTGATCTGGTAGCACCGGTTCAATGTAGTAAGGGACCTGACTTTACTTTGTATGTAATATATAATCGTATTTGAACAGCGAATAAAATGTACGTGACCTTATTTAAAAAAGCACATACTGCTATATCCTCATGCCAGACTTAATCTTAGTGAATATCTCGATTAAACGTACGGACTGCCCTGTGTATATTTATCGATATATTTATTCTTGGCCCTTTTCCAAGTCATGAAAAGAGAGAAGTATTGAAAAACGACTGGCGATGTAGCTTGAATGGTCGGTTGGGTGTCCGCTGCTCGACAATGACCCGAGGGAGTGGAGCGATTCGGAATACGAAACCCAGTCGAGCGAAAAGATAAGGTTTTGCTCGGGCAGCAGCGTTTTGCCTTTTCTCTCGTGGTTACGTCGGTTTTTTAGGGTCCCTCTTCCATCTTCCATTATTTATGAGAGATAAATAGAGAGAAAGGGAGATGGGTAGAGAGGATAAAAGAGAGTGAAAAGTAAACTAAGTGGAAAAAGACCGTAAAAGAGAAAGAGAAAGAAAGAGACTAAGAGGGAGAAGATAGAGAAAGAGAGTGAAAGGTAAGCTGAGAAAAGAAAAGAAAGCTGGAAAGATTGAGAGAGCGATAGAAGAAGTAGCAAAAAGAAGAGAGAGAGAGGAAGAGAGAGAGAGAGAGAGAAGGAGGGCAGGCAGACATATTTAAGAGGGAAACGCGAAAGAGATATATTAAAAAGATAAACTGAAAATAATTATACATATATTTTTATTTTATTTATTTATTTTTTTATTACATTTTCACCCCAAACAAGGCACATTGCTACTTTCGTTACTATCGGGAGAAACAACTACTGGGGTACTATGTAGGGATTTGGGCAGCAAGATGTTGGTTCACGTTACACTTGAACTTCTGCATGTCAGTACAGTTGGGGAAGCAGTGACCTGGAATGGAATTCCAAAGTCTAGCGGTTCTGGGGAAGAAACTACTGGAGTAGAAAGATCTTTTACATCTAGGGATCTCTACACTGTGGGGGTGGGATTTTGCAGCTTGTCGGGTCTGTCGAGGGTGTTCACGTCGTGGGGGCACAAGTGCTTGCAGTTCATCAGAGCATTCACCATTAAAATACTTGTAGAACAGGCAGAGGGATGCAACGTTTCGTCGATGGGACAGAGGCTGAAGCTTAGATGCCAGTTTAGGGCCTATCAGATTTGCGACTCTCTTTTGAACCTTGTCAAGGAGCGAGAGACTAGTAGCCGATGCACCAGCCCAAATATGACAGCAATACTCCATATATATATATATATATATATATATATATATATATATATATATATATATATATATATATATATATATATATATATGAGAGGGCTCTAATAAGGATGTGGTGACATTTCACAATTTTTCTATGAGGAAAACTACATTTTTCCTGAATTCATATTTAAATTTGACAAATTTCACAGCAGGCCACAACCGTTTTTTAAAAATTTTAAAAAACCTTTTTCTTTTATCCTTTTCAAAATAAAATTGATTCGATTTCCCTTCTTGTGTTTTTTAAATATCAAAACAAAAATTAATGCTTGTATTGTCCGAGACTTAAAATGATTAGTTTTAAAATATTGTTCTTGTCTAATTCTGAACCGAACATTTTTTTCTGTTCTCTTCCTTTTTTATTTTTGTATGCTGATTTGACGGATGGGTCTATAATCAATATTAATGAGTAGCGTATCGATTTAACAAGAAACCCCGAGGAAGAAAAGAAACTCGGCTCGCAGGGGCATTAACTAACAACAGGCCTCTTGGGTTTGATTGGGTTCGGTTGGGTAAATGGCCGCAGAAACAGAATCGTTGTAAAATTTATCATTATACCAGAAAAAAAAACAAAAACAAAACAAAAAAAACAAACTTACAAGATTACGCGATGTGGATTGGTGAGAGAATGTGTATTTCTATGATAAAGGAGAAGGCGGCTCAAGTCCCGCTTTCTGACTTTCTTGATTTAAAACAACTGCTGTGTAACCCTGTTCCCAGCCTTAAACCCTATATTACCATGCCTAATTTTTTGAGGAATTTTCAAGTTTGTTTTCTTTATTTTCGTCATTTTATTTATTTATGCTACCCTCCTCCTTCTTCTCCTCATTCTACTACTACTACTACTACTACTACTACATATTTGGACCCTACGCCAGTAAGTAGCGATTGAGTTAACTAGCATGAATTTTCGCGAGGGTCATGTTTATGTATGTCAGAATAATCTGGCGACAAACGAAAATATACCCAGCTGCATGTACTGTGATTATAGCGGAGATCAAAGGTAGGACTCCCGAGACAAAACTGGCATCGAACCACATGATAAAGATGACGTCACGTTTTTAAGGGGAAAACAATTTTTCTAGTCAGTCTCTCGTTGGGAGCAATACAGACGAGATGCATCCGACAATGTAGAAATAATCTAAGGAATGCTATTTCGAGATTTTGCCCGTCTACGTCTCTCAGTTCCCATACTTAAGACTAAGTTAAGAAAATTAAGTGAATAATTAATTACTTAATTAGTCTTAGTAGTCTCTCTCCGAATGTGTAAACTTTATCTCTAAATAAAATCTTGGAAAACTCGACATATCTACTGTGTTTTCATGCACGAGTTGTGTTGTTCGTCTTGTTAAATAAACAAAGCTGTCAACAGCCACGAGAGGATCGTGGCCAATCATGAGGCAAAAAGCGATTAAAAATGTTTATTAATGCTATATTAAAATTTCCGTTATTTTAGATTTAGAAAAAAATCCTTATCCATCCAACGTCTTAATTCTTAAAAATTAACATTACTATTAAGAAATATTACTTATAAACGACAATTCTTTAAAATTTGTGCCCAAGGACAAGACAAAAATGAAACATTACACATCAAAAATCTCCTTACGTTTACAAAAAAGCCCCAAACAATATGGAACCACTCCCATACATGCTGACGAGGAGACAATATCTAAAAATATTTATTTCTCAATATTTTATTTGTAAATGACTATCGTTTCCGAAACGATCGTGCACATAATTTTATTTTGTTATCTTTCTCCATGTGAAGCAGATTAATAAGTTCACAATTGTTATGATCTCCCTCTCTTTCTCTTTCTGTCTATATATAATTTTACATATTTTACAAAGTTTCGGACTTTACATTTGAACACTCGCCAATAAAACCGGACGTATATTTTGTTTTATTCACGAGTGGGATTCCTTTGGGTGTAATGCCAGCAAAATTAAGAGAAAAATGTATTTTTTGAAAAGGACGTATTATGTCGAAAACTCAGATAAAATTTAAATAAATGATTTTATTCATCAAAAATATATTCCTATAAAATTCGATATGTTAATTAGCAAATCAAATACTTCGTTAGAATAAGGTTTTAATAGTATAATAAGTATAACATATATATATATATATATATATATATATATATATATATATATATATATATATATAAATAATATGTTAGTATTTTTTTAAATGTATATATTAGTGAAATAGTAACTACACCATGAGTACATTTTGTTACTGAGAAAGTGATATTTTCCTCTGGAGGGTCATAAATTTAACAACCGTCCTACGTTTAAATATCCGATACAGCTACATGGTAAACAAATGACGATTCCAGATGTCTACTTCACAAATTACGTTAAATTCTTTTCACTATTATATAGTTGAATTCCCTCTTTCAATTGTGAATGTTCTGGCATTAAGTCGGCTTATGCAGGTGCCTAGCTTGCGATATATTGAACTTAACATACCTAGGAATCTAAACTGCATTTTAAAAATCATATATATCTTTGTCTATCTGCTCCACTTTTCCTCGGAATCAACTGAGCCAATCTGACAAAAAAATGTGTATGGACCTTTATGATAAGATGAAACGAAATAAATATTATGGTATCTATTCGATGCAGTTAGAGATTAGTCACAAGAATACCACATTTACACCCCAGTTTCCCTCGGAAACTACTGAACCGATCTGGCTGAAATTTTGTATGGATCTTTATTATTGTAAGATGCAATTAACTTACTATTATGGTATCTGTTTGATGCACAATTAGGAATTAATAGAGATTTGTATTTAATTAAAAAAGGGATCACAACTTTAACCATATTCAACCACCAATTTGGCATAAAGCACGCATTTTTAGTCAACAGGCTATAACATTTTTTTCGTTTTTTACGGGCTTAAAATCTAATTATTAGATATGTATGTTTAATAAAATACTTTAAATATCATTAGACCCTCTCTCTGTCTCTCTCTCTCATACACACATATATATATATATATATATATATATATAGAGAGAGAGAGAGAGAGAGAGAGAAGGAGAGCCAGAGCGTGTGTACAGGAGTAACTACCTGCATGAGAAACAGCATTGTTTGCGAGAGAGAGGGAGGGAAAGAGGAATGGATGATATATGAAAGGAGTTGCCATTTGTTTGTATTGTGACATGTAACACGACTGAATGACCAGAGCTTGCCAATCATTAGGGGAGGGGGTGTAGGAAGAGTTGGTCATCCAATCACATGACAACAATTAGCCCATCTCTTGCGATCAGATGGAAGAAAAATCACCTGCCCGGTCACATTAATCACTCAGAAGAGGGCAGTGCCAATGGACAGGCTGCCTTCATGCCGAGGGATGCCGAATGAACAATACTGGTGGGGGAGATAGTGTCAGATGGACCAGTGATAGGCGTCAATGGCGACGGCAGAAGCAGGACTTTACCATCGGCCAAGAAAAGATGCGCGGCTGGACAGGCCGATCGGTTTGGACATCTTCTGCAGGACAAGGATGAGTGTGGTGGAAGATCGGTTTTGAGAAGATGGTGAGGGTTGTATTTGGATTTTTGTATTCAAAGAGAGGAAGGAAGAAGATACAGATTGAAATAAAGATGGCATTGAAGAATATAAAGATGGGATGGACATAAATGAAGAAATAGGTCAAAACGTAGGAAAAAAAAGCTGAAGACGAAAAGGTTGGGATAAGATGGAGGTAAAAGAAAAAAAAAAAGGAGACGAAAAGTAGAAGCAGAAAAAGAGAGATCTTTAGAAGAAGGAGAATAAGAAAGGATAGTTAAAATGAAAAAGAGAGGAAGGAACGGAGAGAGAGAGAGAGAGAGAGGTGTACACGAAGAAGACCGACGGAGAGCAACAGGAAAAGGTAAGCTTTAGAACAATGAGAAAGGGGAGAGGAAAGGGAGAGGAACAACATTAAACAAATTAATTTATCTTTATCAGTTTACTATTATATAAAAGGAACTTTGTGTTTGTGAGTTCGTTCCCTATGGACTCGGAAAAATTTCACACGAACGTAATTGATGTGTCTGGGAGTGCTCCGACGCAGGTTTAGTATCGGATAATCGGAAAAATCTGATTAAAGAAGGAAATCCGATTTTGATTAAAGTTAACACTTCTGTACAACCTAACATCACAAGTACCGTTGAAAAGTTTTGTCAACGCATAAGCAGAAAAGGCCCAGCTTATAAAATCGACACATGAGCAAAATTGAACTATGATATTTTACTTTTGCCTTTTAAAGTCATGATTTACAGGTGATTTTATAAAATCAGTAGTAAATTCTCTACAGTGCAATGTAAACTACAATGTATTGTGGACTGTCACTGTGAGGATGCATGTGATGGTCCCCTTCGCTACACTGCGAGAGGCCCCTAACTAGAGCAAGCAATCAATTGATTCAAATAACAATGAACATTTGGTGATCCTCATTTAATCCCGGGCAACGCCAGACCTCCCTGCTAACTATTTATTTTGTGAGATACGTCTTTCACAATCCTTCAGAGAAGAATACGTCAAATAGTAAATTATAATTATAGATAGACAAAATCAAACACATACTATAAACGGAACACCATGACTAATAATCGAGGTTATAAACTTGAAACATAAAACCTTTTTTTCAAAATGACTGGATTCAACATTAAATAACCCGAAAAAATTTAATATATCGTAAAAAAAAAAAAAAAAACAATCAAAAGAAACGCCATTAATAAATATTTGAATAAAGAATAAATAAAGAACTTTAAGCGTAAAACCTTTATCCCAAATTACTGGATTCGCCATTAAATACCCGTAAAAGGTTGATATGCCGTAAAACAAAATAACCAAACCAAACTCCATGAATAAATATTTAAATATGTAAAGAATTCGAAGCATAAAATCTTATCAAAAAATTACTGGATTCGGCTTTAAGTAACTTGAAAAGGGTTGGTATGCCGTGAAACAAAACAACCAACCCCTCTTAATTTCGAAATGCCATTTTCAATGCATCCACGCACCTTCATAGTAGACTATGTTTGTTAGTCGGTCACGCATGCGTTTTCAAATAGCATTTCTATCGCTAAACGCGCAAATTGAACGACCGCATCTTAAAACTGTGCGTATCTCTATTTTTTTATACAGTGTCCCAAGCTTTTCAAAGAATTGAATGATTACTAGTTATGAAAGGTAATAACGTTTGGATAAAGACAGTTAGTTAACGAATATTTACTCCAACAAAAATATCTGCAGTATACAACGCATTTGTAGTATAAGAAATTGTTTTAGTTTCATGATTGTTGTCAGTGTATGAGATAAAAAAAGAAAGTTGCAGAAATTATGGGGAAGTATAATAAAACAGTTTTGGTGACGTTATATTTTTTTTCTTATCGTTTTTTTTTTAAATACTTATACGCTTCCATTCTTCTATGAGATAAACAGAGGGAAAAATATACTTCGTGAACATAAATCGTTCTTTTACCAAATATTTTAGCCATTTTTCACACATTTTTATCCTAAACACGGCACATCGCCACTTGAAATGAAAAGGCCACTATTTAGGATCTTGTCTAACAGGAAACAGAGGAGTTGAGCTGAGAGATATCTGTTCGCGTAGCATTTAAACTGATGTAAGTTAGTACAGCCAGAGAAGCAAAAGATGGGGAGGGAATTTCAAAGTTTAACAGTCTGAATTCCTTCCCCATTTCCTGCTTTTCTGAGTGGACCAATTTCCATTAGAGATCACTCAATGGCCAAGGTTCAGAAATGTGCGTAAATTATTTCTTAATTCCAAATTGAAAAAGGAGATATTTGAGAGAAGCCAACCTTATTGTTCCGGAGCAGATGAACAGACAGAAACGCGGGGATACGATAAGAATGAAGACCTGAGCCGAGCCACTAAGAACGTCCTCTGACCAATATATCCTGACTTGCCTTCAAGTACAAGTTCGCTACACAGTGGTGCGTGTCAAACAGCTTGCTATCATCGACTTTCTGTAGGAAAATTGAAGATGATCGACTCAGATTTGCCATCGCCCTGCTCACGGGTTCGAGAATGTGCAATGCCAGCAGGTGCGGCTGTGCTCAGCTAATTAAGATTATATATATATACTAGCATGGGTGCCCGGCGTTGCCCGGGTATTTGGAGATGTATGTTGAGCAAAAAAAAAAAAAAAAAAGAAGTGGTCAATTTTTTAACTTTGACACCTATTATGACCCCTTAAAATTTATTGTTTTGGGCTCAAATCAAGTTATTAAGTTAGATTCATGTCCAACGAACCTATATCTAAAATTTCAAGTGCTTAGACCGAAAATTGTCGGAGGAGTTTGGTGGAGTTCTCAAAGGTCAAATCGTTGAATTTTGACCCCTTAATCGCCAAATTTCTGGCCAAAAAAACCGATCACATCGATTTTTTTCCCAAATCTCAGTACCCTGTATACTCTGTTTCGAGTCTGTAGACTGAAAATGAGTTATTGCGTAGCGAAATGTAGGCACACAGATACACACACAGACAGACACTTTCACTTTATATATATATATATATATATATATATATATATATATATTGCGCGCCGTTTTCTATAGAAGTAAAATCAGTAGATTTCCTTGACACAGTGCCGTCAATTATATCATCCGACGGACACTAGGCATAGCTATCTTCTCGTCGATCTTGGAAACAATTGGCCTCAACAAAAGGGATCGCAAAGGTCCGATAACCTGACGGCGTTTCTCTTTGTAAACGGCAAGCCGTTTATATAGGATGCGACACTTTTGTGCCCTGATCAGCCAGAGAATCAGCGACAAACCTTGGACATGTAACGACAGCAGCAGAGTACTGCAAACAATCAAAATACGCCGGTCTTCTCGACGGATCTATGTTCTGCCCGATCGCCATAGAGACGAGTTGGTTAATAAACTCCGCCACACGGGACTTCTTCAAAAGCCTGGGCCTGTTAATGACGTGGTCGATCGAGAACCAATGTAAACCGACTTGGCTATAGGAACACCTCTCTCTTTATCGCCACTGTTCATGGAAACGCATTGAGTTTGCTCTCAGTCTACTAACCCAGCAGATATAACTTTGATATTTGCGTATTGATATTGAAAAAAAAATATATTAACGAACTTTTATTTGTTCTTATTCATTTAATTAATTCTATTTATTTTATATATTAAGTTGGCAACTAAATACCCACATTTTTAAATTTCGGATTATTTTTAAAGAATCATATTTCGATCTTATTTTCTTTTTTTGAGTTAATTTAAATGTTACCACATCCGATAAGGACTGCTGATGCACCTTTCCTGCATCAAGAGGCTTCAAAACCGGCTTTAAAATCTAATGGCCGAAGCTCTCTTTTACACGTTACCTTCTCCTTCTCACATAAGAGACGCAGTGACTTAATCTTTTGCTCTGTTGTTATTTTCATAGCAGGTGCTCAATTGACGTTTAATCAATGGTACCCCCCCTTTAAAACATTCGCAACCAATATTCGTCTAGCTACAAAAACTGCCAACAATTTCCACTTATTTGCGCCTAAAACTAAACGTAAATTCCGTGAGCAAAGTATATTGTTTTCGTAGAACTACTCGTCTGTGGAACACAATACCGCGAGGCTGCGTCCCAGCTGACTATAATATGGCCAATTTCAAGTCTCATGTGAACAAGTTTCTATTGAGCAATCCCTTTAAGTCAACAAACGCTACCCAACTTGCATCATCACCAATCATCACGGTATTGTCTCATCGGCCACTTGACATTCATTAACCTTTATTCTCGAATATACTTTGGGCCTTGATAATCGGTGACCTTTCCATAGTAAAAAATATTTTCTATTTATTTTCAGATCATTAAAATCTTTATAATTATAAAACTATGATGACCTTGCGCCTTTGCATAAATATTGTCTTTTTGTGCAAGTTGCTTCCTCATAAGTTCCGAAACGGCGTAATCTATCTTCTGCAAATTTCACACAAAGCTAATTTATATGTCTGGCAGTGTTCTTAGATATGTTTTGTACAGAAATTCATCTGATAAGTATCGGAAATCAAAAAAATTCGATTTTAAAAATAGCTTTTCTCTCTTATGGATGAAAAGAATAATTTTTACACCGCCCAAGGGAGATTATAAAATCTTAGCAAATCATTACTTCTTAAAAGAACCCCCCCCAAAAAAACAACAACATAATTATTATAATCTAGAGGTATAGCTTAGTTGTAGAGCATTCGACCACAGATCGAAGGATTCGCCATTCAAGCCGGGTGTACCTCACCATTTTATTTTAATTGTTTCTTATTAATGAATTCAATTTACAATAAAAGAAGAAGTACCATTTAAAATTGTCGCAAATCATTTATTTGTTTGCATATTTTAAAACTAAACATTAATCAGAAGTGATTTTTCCAGGACATTCATCGTACCGGCCAAACATCACTTGACGTAATATTGTAAGCCAACGCAGACGGAATTTGATGAACGACATTATTATTATTATTATTATTATTATTATTATTATTATTATTATTATTATTATTATTTATTTTGCGAATTTTTCCACCGGGCAAATTTTTCCAAAATGTCTTACCAGTGGATCATTTATACGTCTAACTTGGTTAATTTTTAAAGATTTGATATCCATCTATTTTTAGCTCAGATGGTAACGAATAACTTTGGAACACTAAATGTTTTACTTTCGATTCTAGTTAATAGCACCCAAGTTATATCTTTTTAACCTTTGAAATCATTGCAATATGAATAGAGACAACAGATATAATGATCAATAGTGATTTGGTTGTATAATAATGAATTTGCATAAATTAAAATATCATATTTAAGCGTATTTTACGACCGGGTACGCTGGGCGGCGTGCTAGCATATATATGAAAGTGCTTTTCTTCATTGCGGTGTGAATGTAAAACGGCAAAAAAAAAAAAAAAAAAAAATGCAACACTAATCCTATTAATTCATTCTCAAGAAAATCCTGGCGTTAGTCTTTAGGGTTCTTTGCACTGAAGGAGACCCATCTTGCTACCCCCCTTCTCTTCTCTATAGAGGAAAATTCGGCTTGTGATAGTTTTTTTTTAATCACCGAAATGTTACAAGTTAGATTGTTTTTTTTTTGCATTTTTTTTTAATTTCTTTTGTGTTTTTCAATTATTCTTCATGACTAATTCATCTTCGTTTCATATCTTTTTCACCTTCGTTTTCTTATATTTCTTTTTTTTTTCTTCCATATTTTTTCTCCAATTTCTAATCAGCTTATATTCCTTCTTTTTTATTTCTTTTTTATTTCTGATTTTTTTTTATATTTCTTCTTCAATTTCTTATGTTATATTTCTTTCTGTTCCTTCTTTTATATTTATATTTCATCCTCTAAGTTTTTTATATTTCTTCTTTAATTTCTTCTTATTTTGAATTTCTTTTTATTTCTTTTCTTATATTTCTTCTTCTTCTTCTTCTTCTTCGATTTCTTCTTATTTTAAATTTCTTTCGTATTTATTTTTATTTCATTTATATTTCTTATATATTTCTTCTTTTCTAATATTTCTTCTTCTACTTATTTTAAATTTATTTTTATTTCTTATCTTTTTATTTCTTTCATATTTCTTTTCTTATATTTCTTCTTCAATATCTTCTTATTTTAAATTTCTTTCGTATTTCTTTTGTATTTCCTTTTATATTACTTTTATATTTCCTTTTTTTATATTTCTTCTTAAATTTCTTCTTATTTTAAATTTTTTTATTTTATATTTCTTTTTTTTCTTTTATATTTATTTTATGTTCTTCTTTTTTATATTTCTTCTTTTATATTTATTTTTTTATTTATTCTTTTATAGTTTATATTTCTCCTTCCTTTTCACTTCTCCATTCTTTTCACTTCTTCCTTTTCAACTCTTATGCTTCCTTTTAATTTGTATTATTTCTCCCCCACACCTTTTTATTCCTCGCTCTTCCACCTCATTTTATTTCTTCTTCCTCCTCCTCCTTTTCATTTTGCTTCCATTCCTCTTTTCATTTCTCTTTTTTCTTCATCTTTATTCCATTCCATTTCTTATTAAGTCCTTTATTTTACGGCAATGCACAATGAAAACACACAAAAAGCCGATCGTATGTTTCTTATATCGAAGATCGCATGAATAATGCATATCAAGCCGTACAAGAAACAACAAAAACAAAAAACATAAATAAAAATAATAATTAAAAAAAAAAACAGATGGAAAAATCGAGAAGATATGACTGACATTCTCGCGCAAAAATGGCTTCGGAGGATAAAAACCCAGCGGCAAATAAGCAAAGAACTGCAATCCAAAATGACAGAAAAAGAAAGAAAAAAAACAAACAAACAAAAAAACACGTACAACAACAAACACCAAAAAAACAAAATGCCTGCCATTTTATGCGTTAGTTTAGTCATTAGAACTTTGAGTGAGGCTTAATATCTGTTGCTTTTGTGAATTCATCGGGCGAGATCTATACTGCATCTTACTTCCCGCATTGTTACTATATAAAATATCCCAGCAAGGTTACCAGGCGTCGTCCGAGTATGTATATATAAACAAGAAAAGTTATCCTTAAGATGTATGAATTTAGCCTGCACATACAGTGTTGCGAATTCTTCATTAAACTTAAGTATAAAATCTGTTGCTAAATCTTTTTGAAAAATGTTGGATCATTCTACCGCTCCTGAAAGCATCTCACTCCGACACAATCCTCTACCTGGATAAGCACCAGATACATCTTAAGATGGGGTACAGCTGTTATATCTGAGGAGTTGTCGTTCAGAATACTCTTTCCTCTCTTGATAAAATACAAAATCGACTATGAAGTCTAGTACCTGATGTTCTCTTCTAGTTTTCACGACAGACTCTTTCACACAGAAGAACAAATTTTGCTAATCTCTTTCTACAGTATCATCATGCTCATGGTAGGCACTAGACTGAGCTCCAATCCCTCGTACCAACCATGTAATATAATCACAGTAAAAACTTTTTGTAGCTACAATGACAAAAAAAAAATAAATAAAAATAACTTTCCTTTCTCTCTTTCTTTACCAAAACGAAACGGAACCAAACTAAACTTCCATGGACATAGTTTTTTTCCCTAAAAATCCCGCCTGTAAAAAAAGATATCAATAGTCTGTTTCCCAGCCGACTACAACATTGCTGTTTTCAAATTTAAATGCGTACAAGCACTTGTTGAGCCGTTCTCTTGGACAATCAATTCATCTTGAATACTCTTTTGTTCAGTCTACCTATTGTTCCCGGTCAACCTTAGTGGAAATAATTATCGGCCAACTGACAATCTGTTCATTTTTTAACAAAGGAATCACTACTTGTCAAGGACCGGATGCCACTCGAGGATAAGGGTTAATGAGTGTACAGTAGTCAATGAGAAAATATTGTAGTAATCGTTAGTAGTGGAAATTTAGTAAATTGAACTATATAAGGGGACGGCCCATATGAAACTTATTTACGTTGGACTTGAAGACGACCATATTGTAGTCAGCTGGAAAGCAGACAACCGGGAGAGAGTCCCACATGTGTGCAGTTCTGAGAAAAAAAAAGCTTTGTTCATGGAATCTACGTTTAGGTTAAGGCACAGATAAAGAGTGGGGGAAATTATTTACATCTAGATGAGTGTTTTCGTGAAAGTTTGGAAAGGGGGGGCGATAGATTGGAGCACAGACGAGAACTTGCCATGAAAATCACGATTGAGCAGAAACAGGCTCGCACCCTCTCTTTTGTAAGAAATAGGTTGCAGGGAAGAGAAGAGGGCATCCACTACTTGATTACAAAGTCTATTTTGAATTAATCTTGATCGCCAAGTGGCCTCCCTCAACCCCCAAGAAGTGGTAACACATTAGTTAAAAAAAATAAAAGATAACAGACTTACGTAATTGTTATTTTAAACTTAAGTATATCAAAGTGCCAGAAGGACAATTTTTCTTTTATGAAGATACTTGGTTCCATCTAGCATTAGTTACAGCCATTCAATGGGAGTGTTCATTCTATAAGGTCAGTGCCAAAGTTGTTGCAGGGTTGTAGAATTTTAAACCATCATAATGAAATGTTGTGCACGCGGTTATTACTTATATCTCCACGATTCATTTTTAACTTTTTTCATTCCGATTATTAAAGCATCTTCTGGCAATATTCTTTCTTATGTTGATCCCAAAACGAAACCAACAGAAAGAGTATCATCTTCCAGCATGTTAATACTTGTCCTCGCGCAGGAGAATGTTTTTTTTGGGAAATCTTATCCCATCTTGAATATTTTCCTGTTCTAGCTTCCTCGAATTTAACATTTATTTTGAGGGTTACAAAACAAAATGTCCCTAGGTTAACACCACAAGAGGAAATTGAACATGAGTGAGTTTAATATTTCCTTTCCAAACTTTATGTATTTATAAGCTCGTTGACAGATGGAATCAGATTATCGCGAGCAAAAGTCGCGTTAGGAATAAGAAATTTAAAAGAAACAGATTTCCATTTTCAAGGTGAAATTTTTAGTCGGTAAAAACTTTTGCACTAACCTGATATTTCAAACAGAAGTGTGACAGACCAACTTACTAGCCTTTCACATACGTAGACATTCAGTATAAAGAGTTTACACTATCAGGTTTACGCCTATTCATTTATATTGTTTAAAAAGGTTTTGCCATTTGTAGACTATCCTTCCAGCTACGAGGTGCCTTCAATAAGTCTCCAGACTTTTCTATACAGGCACTTGAAATTGTCGCAGATTCTTTAAAATTCAGTATGTTATATGCTATACATTTTATGAGATAACTAATTTTTATGATTTCAGGTTCAAATGAACAGCTACAGCAGGAATTGGAATACATCCTACTAAAGCCCGATTGTCACAGCTGGTGAATTACAAAATTGCAATCTGGACGCGAGAACACTTTAGAAGAACAATATGCAATAAAATTCTGTTTTAAACTTGGAAAATACCACAAAACCGTATGGTATGCTTACGATTGCTTTTGGACCATCTTGCATGAATCAAGTATCAGTTTTTGAGTGGCATAAGAGATTCAAAGAAGGTAGGAAGTCTGTGTTGGATGATGAGAGGTGTAGGGGGTAATGAAGTCAAAACACCGGAGTTGATTGGCCAAATAAAGAATTTCATGCATAAGGAACGTCGTGTGTCGATAGAGACAATAAGTGCACAGTTTGATGTCAGTGTGGGAACTGTACACGCAATTATTCGCAAAGTTTGTCCCAAGGGTGCTCAGAGAAGATCAGAAAGATAGACTTTATCATGGGCATCAAAAAAGTTCCTCACTCTTCTTATAGTCGAGATTTTGTCTCCGTGACTTTTGGTTATTCGCTAAAGTCAAGGAAAACCTTAAAGGCTGCTGTTATTAGACAATTGAGGAGATGAAAGAGGCTGTGACGAGGGTCAATGACACGCTCACACAAGAGGACTTCCAGGGGACCTTCCAGAATTTGCTGGAACGATACAACAAGTGCATTGCAGGTAAAGGGAATTATTTGAAAGGCACTATAGTTTTATAGTTTCATGTGTGTACTATCGATAAAAGTGCCCATACGAAAAAAATCTGGAAACTTATTTAAGGCACCTCGTGGATTGTCTTGAAATACTGAAAAAAAATTAACTCATATTTTGAGACTATTTTACTTTGTGATGCAACTCGTTAAAGTTCGAAATAAACACTTTCCGAAAAGCAAAAATCGAAAACAAATTGATTGCGTAAAAATTCAAGACACGATTTTTTTGGTGTAGTTTTATTTCCTGTCCGGAATTTTATTTGGACAATTGAAAACATGCATTAATATAGTTTTGATTTTCTATTTTTAACAGATGATAATGTTCGAAAGACGTCTCGCTTTCTTCAGTCACTAACGAAACGGTAAAACATATCCCGTTGCTTTTTTATTTTTGTTTGTTCATGCATGGGTTAAAATTGTTACCATATGACGTTTCTTATTAATTTTTTTTCTTTTTTTATCAATATTTGTATTACTGGTATAATCAGATCCTCTGAATCTTGGGCTGTTTCCTTTTATACGTATGCATTATTGCTCCATTTTAAGGGACGTGTACAAATTATATATTTGTCCATTTATGATTTAACATTTTTTAAAATTTTTTACAAAGGAATCACCACTTATCAAGGCCCAGAGGCCACTCTAGGATAAGGGTTAAAGTGGGTACAGTGATCAAAAGGACAATATCATAGTAATCATTAGAAGTGTAAATTTGGCAATTTGGATTACTTCAGGAGAACGGCTCAGCAAGAACTTGTTTACAATGGACTTGAAGACGGCCATATTTTTTTTTGGTTAAGATCAAATGTCTGTTGCTAATAAATGCTGTTATTAGCTTTTAAAGCTTTTCTTGGCCTTTTAGCCAAGATCAAAGTGTAGTATTTGTCCTTACTACATGCTGTACTTATTGTGATATAAAGTGGGGGATCACTTTTCTGTATTAATTTAATGTAAAATGATCACCCACTTTACAACCAGTCAGTCTCAAAGCCATTCAAGTCATTCTCCAGATCATTCACGTTGTTTTTGAAGGATTCCAGTTATTTTTTAAACATTCAAGTCATTCTTAACGTCATTCAATTCATCCTTAAGTTCATTAAAGTAATTCTAAGTCATTTACTTTTTATTTATTTAAGTCATTTCAGCCCATTTTTCGGTCATTTTAGTTTATCTTTAAGAATTTCATGTCAATCCTACATTCACGCATTCATTCATTACACGAGAGCACGCGACTAATGGCTATCGGCCTTGTTATAAGAGAAATGGAATTTTATAACACGTTTCATAAGGAGAATGTCCTCTCATAACAACGTGCTGACGTAAAATCACCATTATAGTAAGGGTATCTAAAAATATTTAAAGAAAAAAAAATTTCTGGTAGATTGATGCAAACTCTTTGTTTTTTTTTTGTTTAACCTATACTCACTTTCCTCCTATTATTCCCGCTCTCTAATTTCTTTATACCCCCCCTTTTCTCCCCCCCCTCTCTCATCTCTTTTTCAACAATTACAACTATCACAATCAGAATTCCATTTTACATATCTACACGCAGGAGATATCGATTTTTTTCGATCACGTCTATTCACGTATTAAGGCCTTATTAAAGCAATAATAAATTACCAAGGGTTATTGCATTTCCTCCACCTATGGAAGTGTCCCCCCCTCCAACTCATCGCCACACCCCTAGATCTATCCCGCAATCCTTTGTTTTCCTTTCCCTGTCAGATTAATATGATTTTCTGTTTTGATTCTCCCCATATCCCACCCTTCTTTCGCGCCAACAGTTCCGATTGATTATTTTGTGAGAAACCGGCGAAGCGCGCAAAGTTGAAATCTATCACCATGGAAACCGATTGAAAGCGGAACGATTCTATCGCTCAATATTAGCAGGTACAAATAAAAACTGATTCATCTTCGAACCTGAGTTTGATCCACGCGTTAAAAGAGGGTGGGAGGAAAGGAGAGGAAGAGGGACGTCCATTTTATTGTTTTGTTTTTGCAGCATATTTGAGCTTTGATTATAAACAATATAAAAAAGCATTCAAATTTCATTTTTTTTTCTCTATTTTTCATCGTCTATTTTTTATGCCCTTTTCTATTGGTAAAAATATATAAAGAAAAAAGTTTTTCAAATTTTATAATTATACTTAATTTTGTTTTCTACAAGAATATCCCATTTTTATGGTAATTATCATCATTATTATTATATACTCACTAGGAGTAGTCACATAGGCCATCATGAAAAATTTCCCTTTGAGAACAACTTGTGGTGCTGTCTTGAGTTTAAGTGACAACAAGTCTCTCCAGAATTCCAGTACTTACCTTTTTCGATAACCTTTGTAGGTGAATCTGCGTTATCGTAACAGCCGCTTACCACTGATTGCTCATTGGCAACGACCATTGGGCTTTACTGGAATTTGGATGGCAATAAACCTCCCCAAGGTTTATTGCCATCCAATTGCCGTCCTCTTTGCACTCACCCAGCAGAGGTCTAGTTAGTGCTTTCTCTCCTCGGTATTTCTATCTTCCTTGTTCCTCCTCGATTATTTAGTGTGGCATCAGTTTATGGTGACATACATACACACAAAACAGAGGGGGGGGAGGCAGGGGCACAAGGGGTTAAATTACAATCATACAATTTCAGTTTTTATGATTCCATGTGATGTTCTTTTCTGTTTTGCATCTGTAATAGTTTCTGTACACCCGGCTTGCACCTGTAGTTCATGTATGTTAGTCTCTGCATTCAAGGGGTTTCCTTAACATTTCAGCCGTTTTCATTATTGTTAGTCGTTGTATCTTCTCAGCCACCCCCCTGATTCCAATCTCTTCCACTCTTTTTTTCAAAGTTTCTCGATACTATTTCTAGTGCTCCTACTATTAGTGGTGTCATCTTGACTTTTTCATCTATTATATCCCTTTGAGCTATCAGACCAAATTCAGTGTATTTGCCCGCTTCTCAGTCTCCTTGATCTTTACTCTGTGGTCTGCTGGAACGGCAAAATCTACAATCTGGCAGGACTTTTCCTTCTTATTAACTAGTGTGATATCTGGTCTTCTTGCTTGGATGTGTTTATGCTTGTACCATTTGTCAGTGTTTTCAAGATGCAGTTGTCTGCGTAATTCCCAGTGTACTCCTTTCCTTACCTCGTTGTGTCTATTCTTACGTTCTTTTTGGGCTAATTTGCTGCATTCGCTTATTATGTGGTTTATTGTTTTGTCTCATTGTCCACATAGTTTGCATTTGCTGCCTTCCCCTGTCTTGTCGATCCTTGCTTTGATGTGGTTGGATTTAACTGCGTTATCTTGTGCGGCTGTTATTAAGGATTCAGGTTTTCTGTTCAGGTTTCCTGTTTGTTGCCATGTCCAAGTGTTTTTGTTAGTCTAATCTTTTGTCACACTTATGAATGAATCGCCCGTGTAACCGTTTGTATTCCCATTTTTTTTTCTCGTCTTACCTCTCGTCTCTTCTGTTTCTGTCTTATTTTTTCAGCGTCTTTTGGTGCAATTCTTTTGGTGTTCTGCATTATGTATTTTTCTAATTCTTCTTTCGTGTCATTTATAGAGTCTTCTATACAAATCAGCCTCCTTCCTTCGTCTTTTATTTTTCACATAGAGCCGGTTAGTATCATCCTTTGGGTGTTTGTCATCAAGTATTACTTACTGATAATAATCGGTTTTGTTTCCTGGAGTCTAGATGACCACACGCCTCCCTAGATTTCCTGTACTCTCCACCTCTTTCAAATGTCTTTGCATTATCGCAACATCTCCTTATAATAATATAACAAAAGATCTTGAAATATTACTTCGTTTCCATAGTCAGTATTGCAGGCCTTGATTATTAATAATAAAAAAATATATATATGGAAAGAAGTCTTCCAAATTTTATAATTATACTCAATTTGGTCTTACATCCTATCTTTGATGGTTCAAATTATTTGTTCTGTTTCCTTTTTACTTGGAGGTCCATTCTAAAACAATAGTTAATATTATGTGTGTGTGTGTGAGAGAGAGAGAGAGAGAGAGAGAGAGAAAGAGAGAGAGAGGGGCGTTCATTTTACTTGTTTTTTTAAAAGCTTATTTGAGCTAAAAATACCAAAAAGACGTTCACATTTGCGCTTTGATTATAAACAATAAAAGGACGTTCAAATTCTACTTTTTTTCTTTTCTTTTTCGATAGTTTCCGAGGCCTTAATTATTGATTTAAAAAATTTGAAGAGAATCTTAAAAATTTTATAATTATACTCATTTTTTCTGCAAAAACATCATATCTTTGGTTATTATTATTATTATTATTAATGTAATTATTATTATTATTATTATTATTATTATTATTATTGTTGATGTTGTTTTAATTGTTAATATCATTTTTATTATTAATATTATTATTTTATTGTTATTTTTATTATTGTTGATGTTATTTTAATTATTAATATCATTTTTATTATTAATATTATTATTTTATTATTATTTTTATTATTTTTATTATTAATATTATTATTAATATTATTATCATTAATATTATTATTGTATTATTATTTTATTATTTTTATTATTAATATTATTATTATTATATTATTATTATATTATTATTATTAATATTATTATATTATTATTCTGTTATTCATATCATTATTATTATTTGTACTCGATGTTTTCACATATCATCAGATGCTTTTTTCTTTTTTACTTTTTTTTCACCACTTATCAAGGCTTGTAAGCCACTCTCAGATAAGGGTTAATGAACGTTAGGTAGACGGTTAGATAACACCGTGGGGATCAGTAATGGTGGAGCTTCAATAGGGTTAAATTATACAAGAGGACGTCTCAGCAAGAACTTATTTACATTAAACTTTAAAACGACAATATTATAGTCAGCTAGAAAGTAGCCCCACGATATTGTGTTTCATAGATAGATCTAAGAAAGAAACTGGAATTTTCATTAAGTTCCAGGCACAGATAGAGAGTGAGGAAAACTTAACAGTTGTTGTAACTAGACGAGTATTTCTTACTCATAGATAATAACCGTTGGTGGTCCCTGGAATCTGGGTGACAACAAAGCTCCATATATTTCCAAGCACATTACACCTCTTTTGATAACCTTTGCAAAGGACTTTCTGTCATCGCAACAACCGCTTACCATTAATTACTCGCTGGCAACCACAACTGGTCTTTACTGGAATTTTGGTAGCAATAAGCCCCCGTCATCAAGTTCGGCAATACTGTTTGCACTAATCTAGTGGAGGTCTGGTTAGTGCTCTCCTTATTATTATTGTTGATGTTATTTTAATTATTAATATCATTTTTATTATTAATATTATTATTTTCTTATTATTTTTATTATCAATATTATTATTATTAATATTACTATTATTAATATTATTATTATTATTATTATTATTATTATTAATATTATTGTTCTGTTATTTATATCATTATTATTTGTACTCGATGTTTTTATGCAAATAATTAATAGTTATCACTCACTCGTAGTTTTCTCTGAAATCTGAGTCACAACAATCTCCCCAGATTTACAGCTCTTCTATGTCTTTCGATAATTGTTGCAAATCACTTTGCATTTTCGCAACCGCCATTTACCATTGTGTTCTCGTTGATAACGGCCACTGGCTTTATCTGGAATTTGAATGGCAATACGCCTCCAGAGTATTCAAATACTGTCTGTGCCCTTCTAGTGGTGGTTTGAGTGGTGCTATGTAATTATTATATACGATTGTAACATCTCACATAAGTACATAAAAATTCAGTCTGATTATTTTAATACTCTTTTCCATTCCAAAACAAGTCATACTGCCACATGAGTGTAAAGTTAACTATTTGGAATTATGCCTGCACGAGTACTAAATAAGGAGTTGAGCAAAAATATGTCTGTTCACATCACAGTTAATTATTTTTGTATGTGAGTACAGTCAAGGAAATAGAAAAATAAAAGTGAATTCTAAAGTCTATGAGTTCGAGGGAAGAAATTATTAGAATAAAAAGCTTTCCGGTATCTCGAGACCTCGACAGCCAAGGGGTGGAATTTTGCATATCGGCTTAGCCGGGGCTATGAACGCATAGGGGGCACAAGTGATACGAGTTCATCAGAGCACAACTCACTAAAGTACTTATAAAACAGACACAAAGATGCAACATTGAAGCGATAGGACAGAGGTTGGAGCTTGGTTGAAGGCATAAGACCTATTAGATTGGAGACCATATTTTACAGCCGGCGTTTTTTTTTACAATCTTCATTCTCCTCCCAATACAAGAAATATATGTTCAGTTCTGACTTTTTATTTTAAGGGTAGGAGTGACAACAAATGAAGAAGGGGAGTTATGTAGGTAAGGGCGAGAAGCGTTGACTGTCTTTCGGGTGGTCGAATTTCGATCCTGCTTTGAGGTAGTTGCTTGTCTAGCCGCACTGATGAAATATGATACAGCGAAACAGTACTATATGTGGATGACTATAATCCTCCCTATCTTTGGCTGAGCATATTAGGAAGTGATATACAAACTGTCATTAGCGTATTAAGCGATGCTCTTTGTGTAAACTAATTTAGCTTAGGCATTTGGATGATGTCAAAACATTGTTAATTCACCACCTGCTTAGCAGCAGCCGGATAGCGAAATGTTGAGAAGCGCTTACCGTCGTTCGGGTGGTCGAGTTTCGATCCTTGTTTGAGGTAGTTGCTTGTCGAGCCGCACTGATGAGCTGTGATACAGCAAAACAGTGCTGAATGAGGTTGACTGATATATATATGTATATATATATATCGATTATAGAAAAAAAAATGATACCTTTATAAAGTTTCTTCTTCACTTAATAATCCTGTAAACATTTCATATTGATTAGATAATTACCTGATTTTTGGTAGATTTTAAATGAAACCTCCGTTAAAACAAACTTTATACCCCATCTTCATTTTGTCCGTCGCTAGTTTACATTATAACACGTGAATAGTAAAAGGATAAAAATCCGAAAGATATGATTAAAAAAAAAAAAGAAGAAAATTAGGATGACAATCTAAATGCTCGACGTTTCGTCCGTTTTACGCAGGCTTCTTCAGGAGTGAAAACAGCTAAAAATGGTCCATGACGATAGAGTCAATTATTTTAGAAGTACATATGCTAAAAGGGTAATGCAACATATTTAAATTTATGTGAATAAAGGAATTATGAGAAATTATGAGTATACATATATAATATATTCGACTGCGAAATTGTTTTGAATATATTTCATATATATGTACACTCACTTATATAATTTCAGAATTTTCTATATTGGGAATGGGTGATATGCTGCAAACAACCAAACAGTGTCGTTGTTGATTCATTTAAGCATGCCACTTGATATCTGCGCTTTTGTCTCTTCGGTTCATGGGTCAAATTTTGATTCTCAACAATTTATACCAGGTCTTCGTACTGCTCAGTACAACTTTTAATATATACCATAATGATATGATAGACATATTGCCTCAATTCTTCTGAATTTAAATGACGATTAAATTTTCTGTAAGGTGAAATAAATAATTGGTTTGAACTTACGTCCTTCTCCAGAATATCCTTCAAAGACGAAAGGAGGTTGGCGCGAATCTCCCATGGCGTTGACTGCCTTCACCTTTATATTGTAGGGCGTGTAGACATCGTCAACGTCTACTTGGAGTTCTCCTGTTCCAGAGTCTTTAACGTCTTGGGAGTTCCAATATGTACTCCCTCGTCGTTGCCAGCTAACCCGGTATTTGAAATTCGGACCATGGTGATAAAAACGTTGCATAGACTGGAAAAATAAGGAAAAGAAAAAGAAAAAAAAGAATAATGATGAAGAAAACAAACAAAAGATAAAAAAAAATAAAGCATATCTATACACATATAGATATATACATATACACGCAGGCGCGCGCACACAAACATATATATTTATATAGAATATTGTTGGTCTTTGATTTTTATTGTTTTTACTTTTTCTTTCTTTCTTTTTGTATTAGTAATAAACGAGGAGGGGGACGAAATACACTCAAGTATGAGAACATTTAGAAACACGAATCTTCTCACTTCTTCTATCATCAGAATAGACAGTGGAAACGCTATTTCACATTTCAAATATTTTACAAACTTTCTAAAGAAGACATTTTAAAACACACGAGATCGTTCGAAACGCGTTAAAACGTCCAAACGCGTAAAACCATTTAAAAAATTATTTCAATGATTTCAAAAATGAAAATATCAAATAATAAAACAAGTATTAAAAAAAAACATAATTGTTGGTGACCCCGACACATTTAAACATATATTTTTCTCTCGTTGGAATCTTTTAACCCATTTTATGTTTAGTTTATTTATACAAACATTGATGGCTACATATGTGCATACATGTTTCTGTAATCACCCGTTATTAGGGAGATAACGTCTTCCGGTCAAGAATTACCTTCGAAAACTGGCAGGAAGACGTAATCTCCCTAATAACAGGTGATTACAGAAACATGTATGCACATATGTAGCCATCAATGTTTGTATAAATAAATTCCATATACCTGCTCTGCTTACTCATTGAGCACTTTTTGGTAGACATGTTTTTTCATTGGATTTACTTCTAGGAAACTAAACTCTACTGCCATAATATATATATATCTATAATATAAAGCTGAATGTGTGTGTCTGGTCACGAATAGGCTCCTATATGGTTGACTCTTTTAAAAAACTGATTACATATAACGATAGAAGATGTATCGAGGCACAGGAATGGGTATGTTTGATCTGGCAGAACAGTTGTTCATTAAAATTGTGGGGTCTGCGTTCGCGCCTGGTCCACAATGTATGGAAATAAAAAATTTGAAAATTAAAAAAAAAAAACGTTTACAAGTGTTTCTGATATAGATGTACGTAAGAATACTTTGATAAGTATGTTTTAACTTAAATAGGGATGGTATAATAAAATTGTGGGATCTGCGTTCGCGCCTGGCCTCCATAGAATGGAAATAGGCACACACTTTAATAAAGACTTTTCATATCTATCTGCGTAAGTATACTTTGATAATTATGTTTCAGTTTGAAGAAATATGGTATAATAAAATTATGGGGTGTTCGTTCGCACCTGACCTCCGTAGAATGGAAATATGTCACAAAGTTTAACAAGGTTTTTTAATATAGATCCACAGAATATTGTGATAAGGGTTTCACTGTGAACAGGTATTATGGGGGTTATCTATTTTATTTTTACTTTCATCATATTTTGCTTTGGTTTTGATACCCCCAAATTCGAAGCTATCTCATTACAACTCTTCCTTTTCATAACCTATCATACTTTCATAAATCAGAGTCCATTTTCTGTAGGCTGTTTTTGAACCCAGTCAACGACGGGTACTTTTGCTAGTATATATATATGCATATGTATGTATGTGTGTGTGTTTATATTAGCAGGAAGAACAAAGTAGCTTAGGATTGAATGAGAACGACTACTATATACTTTTTGTCTTTCTCACATCCTCATACGATATTACTGTATTTCATTTTACTACCACTTTTTCTGCTTCGCTCTAGAAATATCATAGGTATAAGCTTAGATCTTGGAAAACTATTTAAGTTATTGTTGTATACATATAGTTACATGGTCACTAAAATCGAATCTACATAGCTGAAGTTCTCGCAGAAAATTACTTAGCGAACATTTAACAAAAATCACCTCTCTAATATTATCTAAAATTCTATAAATTTGTTTTTTTTGTTGTGTATTGATATTCATATTAAGAACCAGTTTTTCTATTTATTTAAAAAGAAAATACAACTTAGTTATATATGGGTCGCGGAATTGCATTCACTAGCCAAAGATCTAGCTAATTTGCATATTCTTTTAACCATTTATTTTAATTAATTCCCTATTAGTTTTTTCGGTTTTCTCATGGGATGATCATATCTAGTTAATTATTACATGTAATTATATTAATGCAGATATTCTACATGATTTATATTTGCGTAATATTTGCGTAAAACATTTATAGTAAACACAAAACTCTTTACATATCTATTTATGTATACATATATATTTTGTTTAAAAACTTTTCTTACCCCCCCCCCCCTCCAACTCCTCTGTCAGTTCTTGGTCTACAGATATAAAACTTCATATATAACGTATACAAAATTTAATATTTGGGTTTTAATCCGGGAAAATCGGTAAAAAAGTGAAAATTAAAAAAAAAAAGAAGAAATTTGCCAGGTGAAGGTCGAACATTACGAATATGCATGCATAACGTAGTAGCTATTGGTTCATGTTTTATTTTTTTTTAGCCCTGCAGCAAACATGCCTTCATAGCTCAATCATTAACGGCAGAGAAAAAAAATAATAAATCGTAAGCTAAACGTTTTGGTTTCAATTCTCGGTGGTGGCGCACGAGCAATTTTTTAAAAAGAACTTTTTAAATTATTACTATATATTGGATGCAATAGAAAATATAATAAGAAATAAGAAATCTGCATTAATCAAAATATCATATTTAAGCGTATTTTACGACCAGGCAATGCCTGGCGCCCTGCTAGTTATAAATATTTTACGATATATTTTTTTCTGAATTTAAGAATTCATGACTCCAAAGTCAAATTCAGTTTGTGTTGACAAAACAACTGGAGCAAAGCCTAAAAAACAAATAATCGATCTCTTTTATTGATTTGTCGAGTAAAAAAATTATGAGTGTTTTTATAATCGATCGTTATTTCTTGAGTCATCAAAGCTTGTCTGGGATCTGAAGAATGAAGAATGAAATTCGATGACGATTTAATAATTAATTTGGAGCAATATATTCGTCTTTGTTGGGGTTCAGCATAAAAGTTTTATCACGCTTTTAATAGATACTTGCTCAAGTACCCACCTGCGCAAGGGAAAACGTAGAACCGTATGCATCAGTAGGGTTTTGATCGGCTTTCATTGTTGCCATTGGTTTCCTCGATTCTTTCAAGTACTTATAGGAAGGATCATATCAAGATGTTAAGATATGATGCAAGGTCAGAACGTTGGGAAGAGCCAAGCCAGTGCCTAATAACGGAAAAACACTTTCACCTATTAAAAATTGCCTGGTCAGTCCCTTACTGTCTGAAAGGTTCCTCAGACGGTAAGCTTATTCCACCCGAAAGACAGGATACAACAGCTTGAGAAAGTGGGCCTCCTAGAATTGCACAGGATATCAGCCGTCCCTCAGTCAACAGAGTAAAGGCCATTCCAAAAAATGGCGTATGATCTGTTGGCTTTGGAGTCAAGGTAATTCTCGGCTTGTCAACGTCTCCTATAGGGGAAAGTGGTCCTATGCAGCCGACTAGATTCGAACGTGGCACATGCAAGTCGTCAGTCTACGTCGCCATTCACTTCATCATCAACACCTTCAAGATGAGTGGTTATAGTTCTAACCTTTTAAATGTGTTATACAGTAGAACAACTAACTTTCCGAACAGAACAGTTTTGCACTACTTTCAAGCATCATTACGGAGAGTAAAATAAAAATATAATCCTACGAAATCTTATATCCATGACAAGATTTTAGACTCTAGAGAACGTATTTTAATTCAAGGCGTAAGCTTAAGGGGTGTTAAGAAGAAATTGAAATTCAGTGATTCTTGGTTAATTGTTTTTTTAATGACTATAGATTAATTCCAGTGAAAATGTGATAATTTGAATTTTCAAATGAGATGTTTTGCCTATATTATGCTACGTAAAACTCTTCAAAATACCCGACAGAAACTGGAACGGGGAAGAGAATATTTATTAGTTGATATCCTAATACTTATTGAAATTCCACAAACCCTTTTCATAAAGCCAAATTATAAATATTATATGTATTACCTCTTATTACACCTAGCAGCTATGTTAAACACATCATAATGATCGTTTAATTAGTCTAAAGGTAAATATATAAAAACAGACACATATACTTTATATATAGATAAATATAGTTTAGTAGTTTCAGTTCGCAATAAAGAGTTAGAATAATTAAAAGAGTAAAACGTTTGTCAAACATGCGGACATATCTCATTAGTTGTAAAAATTTATATTGAAATTAAACGACTCAAAATTTTCAAGCTATAGCGTGACAAATTCTCACGAGGATGCAACGCGGAAAAGTTTATGTAACATAATTGCCATATACATTTTCAAAATTTACTATATATGCGAAGTGCCTCCGATAAACTATTAGACTTTTGTTGTAGATTTTGAAAATTCAGTATGCTATATGCTATA